>NC_077224.1:75240109-75565172 GCF_024763615.1 Phlebotomus papatasi
TCTGGGGAGGATGTAAACACCTTTTTTCCCACCCTTGAAATTAACTTTGCACCACTTTCTATTATTTTAATGACTTAAGAGATATATAAAAACTGTATATTTTTCAAAAAATCACGACACTTTTTACAAAGAATAATTAAAATAGCAAAAAAAACTAAAAGCATGCATATCAAAGACATTTTTCAATGGATTTTCCCCATATTTTGACATCATGTGACTTTTTATTGAACACAGTGCCACCAATTTTTTTCGTAATCTATGAATTATAGATATTTCGCATGAAGGTCAATTCCCGCTCTTTTACCTACTCATTTTGTGAAATTGAAATTGCCTGATTACATCTACCCCATATGCTGTTTTCTGACCAATTATTAATTCTTTCAAAAAAATGAGAATATGAATTTCTCTAGTAAATGCATAAATATAATCCAAAAAGATGTAGGAAAGAACTGATATTGCTACATTTCGATTATTCTACACAGTTTTTAATTTCCAGGTGGAAATCCAAATGATCAAAATAATTGAAATATCAACATTTTCAGGAAAAATGATTTTTATTTTTAAAGTATTAGGATTATATTGACCAATTCATCTGTGGACATACATCCCCATGGTATCTATGAATGCTTATGGGTTTTATCCTCTGGAGTCTTAAAATTATTGAAACAGTGTTTACAACTACCCCAGATTACTACTGCCCCAGTTCCCCCTATTATATTTGAACATCTCTCTCTGCAGGGAAAAGTATATTACAAAAAAACGTCATATTACTTACTTTTTACATAAAAGAAATTTCAAAATTTTGACAAAAGTGTCATTAGGGGTTCCCTGTCGAACAGATGTTCCTTCGGACCTTAGTATCTCATTAAAATTAATGTTTTTCAATTAATTTTAATGAGAAATCATATAGAAACTTAAGTCCATTTAAACCAATGTTCCTGTTCTGTTTTTATGAATAAATAAAACAAAATCTTTTAATTTCTGTTATTAAAAATTTATAAATTTATACTCATGTAAACACCTCATAATTTGAATCGTCTTAAAATTTTTATGTGATGTGTTATACTAAATTATAATAATATTGTTTCTAATATTCAGTAAATTCTAAAACAATTCTGAAAGATTTGTTTTAGGTTCTAAATTTTTTTTGAGCTTGGGTAGTTTCCGTGTTCAGTAAAGAACCATTTTAATTTAAATCAATTCAAGCTATAGATTAAGAAAACTCATAAAAAATTTTGCTTTGAAGAAACTTATAAAAAAAAAGATTTTTTGAAGACATTACAAATGAAAAATTACAATAAATATTTCTTTTAAGGTTCAAGTGTATTTATAATCTAAAAATTTAACAATTTAATATTTTTTTACAATTGTTTAAAGCAGAAAATTTGTACTTTCTGTTCCATTATTAATATTTAGAAATTAAAAATGGTCAATAAAATATTGTTGTTTGGTCAATTGATATCCTTTAATTCATTAGAATTCTCCTTAAACTTCTAGGTTGTAAAGATGATTACCAATTTTTTCAAATTTATTTTCATTAAGGGTGCAATTGGTACAAATGGTAAGCACGTTTGGGTCTTGGGTGGTGGGACCCTTGACTCGACTGTCACATTTATGAGTTCGATTCTCGTCCGGTGCAAATGATTGAACCGTCTGAATGGATATTTTTTACGAAGCAATATGAATAAAAATTTGGAAACTGAACAATGTACAAAATTGAAATAAAAGCCGGGTACTGCAAAATAAATTTATAATAGTAATATTTTCAAAACCCATTTATATTTGACGCATTTAACAATATACATAAACTTTAGACGATTTAATCCAATTTTTTCTGGACGATTGCTTTAGTTAAAAAAGCATTAGTTCTTGAATAAGGTGGGAAAAAAACCAAACAAAACTAGAAATTCATTACGCAAAATTTTAAAATTGCATCGGTTTTGATAAATTTTTTCTTCTTTCTCCTTTCTTATTTGAGTTCTACTAGATGACAAATGTTCTTAGAAATTCATATTACGTAAATAAATGTAAAAATTTTAAATTTAGTTATTGATAAGGCTCATGTTTGATAGCGTCTCATTACTCATCTGATAAGATGCTAGAATCATCTATCAATCAGCAATGAACAAATTCCAAAATATAAACATTCCTTCACCGGTATTTCAAGTAAATACATTTGCTTTAATGGGTTAGAAATATTTTACACTACCTCAGTCCCAAAAAAAAGTCATAGGGGGAAGTGGGGCAACTTTGAAAGTCGGATACCTTTGAAATTGTGATTTTTCATCTATTTTTAAATCAAATTGAAACTTATGGTGATATAATTTAGCTGCACAAACATTTTGATAAGCTAAATTAAATTATGATTTAGTTCAGTTCCACCTAAACATAGGAGAAAAATCCCAATTTCAAAGGTGCCCCACTTCCCCCTACCTTTGGAAAAAACTTTAATCCATAGAAATGTTGTTTCTTGCGAGTGAAATCATTGATCATGAGGGATTTCTTAGGGCAAATTTTGAATGTTCTGCAAATGCTTCATGTATACATGTATTTAAGACTTTTACCAATAATATAATAATACTTATAAATCATTTCTTAACATTATTTTTTTTATTATTTTATTCTTATTATTCAAATTATTTTTTTAATAATTTGTTTATAGTAAAAGTAAACGTAGTGGAGACTATGCAGTCAACATCACTTGCAATGAAAGTGCTGTTTAATTGTGGATTTTTATAATATAACTGTGGACCACAATCGTTAGTTTATGTCAAGACATCATGAGCAAACAATGTGAAATAAGGTTTAATGACTTCTCATTGAAAATAGCGTAATTAAACCTTGCTTTATTGCACAGCAATTTCCAGTAGGATTTCAAAGAGAGTGGATTTTTAGAAACATTTCAGCAATATTAAGAATTTTGAAATCAGTTCCAGAAAAGAAGATTTTTCCATTAAGAAACATTTTAGAAAAATTTCCATTACTTTTACCGAAGATTTATTGCTTTTTGTTTAGTCTTTTTTCGCAATATTTAGAAGAAACCAAAAGAAACATTTATTCATCAATCAAAAATCTTTCTTATCAGCTTATCACAATCTACTCTGTGGGAGATTACTAATTGCGACAGCTTCTCTGACATCTCGTGCTTGTAAATTTCGTGAAATTTCTGAAACCTTATCTCAGCCGCTGAATGGGCTTAATAAAAGAGCAAAACAGATAGGAAGTTGCGATATATGACTGTCTTCTTGCCAGGGAGAGTGGGTGAAAGATAATAAAGCTGGCAATTGAGCTTAATATGGCAAAAAGAGCAACCTACCTCCGCCACTTGAGTAGCACAGATACGGGAACCGCCACATATTGCCCAATCCAACGGAATATCCAATGCAAGCCAGAACAAACTGCATCTTATTGGCCCAGTGCTGTCTTCTTGGTTTCAGATTAGCCGAGTCTGAATTATCGGATATTCCAGCATAACTATCATTCTCGAAATCCTCCTCTTGTGGTCTGCAATTGTCCATGAAACCAGAGAAGAATATTAATTAAAAATTTAATTGTTCATCAATCATATCAACAATTCAATTGTATGTCAATCACAGGACAAAAGCTCAGAGAATCTTAAACTACCTTCGGGTATTTGTAGGGAATTTAAAAAGACTGGGTTCTTTAAAATGATTAGTGAGAATTGTCGTATCCTGCTTTTCTACTAACACCACTTTTGCACTCTTTTCACCGGGCATTTTTTTAATCTTTTAATATCAGTAAACACCTTGTTACTCCATTGAGCCTCACTTTTAGACTAAAAGAGACCCAGTTTTGTGTGAGTTCAGCCTCATTCTCACTCACCCAGAGCTTCGGAATACCAGGTGCTAAGTAATCAAATAAATGCGGCAATATCGTCTCACTTAGCAATTTAGAGAAGAGTGATGCCAAGTATAGTGCATAAATTTCACTTTCGTGACCATCATTTGGTTCTTATTATGTCATTTGATCTCTTTGATCTCAAGACCAATTTAAATATTGCTTTCTTGAAACACTTCTATCAGTGTTTAGACTATAGACAATTTCTATAGATTGCAATGCTTGATAAAACACTTTTCAAAGTTCACAATTAACATGTATGAATATTTCGTGTCAATCAAGGTTAAAATAGTTTTGACGTTGGAAAAAAATTGATAGCAACAATTTTTCTATGATTAGAATTGGAGCAATTGAACGTTCGTCTGTAAAAATCTATGATCCAATGGTTGGCAGGAAACATGAGACAGGAAAGTGATTAACCACAAAAAGTACTTGTTTATTTTAAATAAAAACTAGCACAATTCACTCATTAATTTGATCGAGAAAGAGTAAATGTGAATTTAATTCAAAACAAATTAAATGGCAACATTTAGATTTTGACGTCATTCAATACAATTTGAAAGTTTTTGCATATTTATGAAAAAAAGCACGGAAGTTTAATTTAGTTTAATAATAAGTTTTCTTAAATCTAAATTTAGCCCTTGGACGACTAAGTCACAAGGGTCATAAGAGACACAAAGAAATTTTTAAAGTTTCAAGGTCTTTTTTTTTAAGTTTAAAGGTGTAGTGGGTAGTGACCCACTACACTTACACCTCCCTACTATACCTTGATCGTTAAATCAAGTATAAAGATTCAAAGATTTTAGTGCTTAGGGGAAACTGGGGCACCAGCAAACACGGGGTACCACCAAACACTGCGATTTTTTAATCGAATATTGGATATCAGACGATAAGACCGATTGGAATTTATTAGGCACTATAGGGATGCTCGTCCACTGAAGGAATGGTCGAGATAGTCCAAGTAATTTAGAAATAAAAATTAGTGTTTGGTGGTACCCCGTGTTTGGTGGTGCCCCAGTTTCCCCTAATTGTAAAAGAATAAGATTTTTAAGATCAAATCAATCTTAAAAATCAATATTAAAAATATATATACAAATTACAAAATTTTAAAGAAATTAAAAAAAAATTAAAAGTCACTTTTCAATTTTTGATTTTCAAAATTTTCTTTGAAAAATCCGACTTTTAGGAACTTAGAAATTTTTAGAAAAATTTAGAAAAGGGGTGACAAAGCGTATCATGCTTTTGGAAAAACATGGTTTTGGAGTGGAAAAGGAAGGATGCAGGGAAAAATGAGAGGCATGCTAACAATCCTTGGGTTGACTTATGGGGAAGTCCCTCCATCTCTAACCATTTAGCCTCTAGAGCTGGCGACATCCGAACGGACAAACATCGTGGGCCACTTTTGAAATTAGGCATTTTTCTCCTACTTTTAAGAGGAAGTGGACCTTACTGTGAATAATTAAGATCTACAAACTAATTGTGAATCTAAATTGCATTATGATAAGGCTTAGTACTATTTGAAAATTAGCATAAAAACGTCTAATTTTAAAGGTGCTCCAATTCAAAGATGCCCCACTTCCCTATATTAAAAATTACTTGAAAGAAAACAATGACTATAATCTACTTTTCAAGACTCTAAAATACTCCTGAAAAGGAATTTCAAATACAATTCAATTAGCATTAAAAACTAAGGCAAATCTAGGACAAGATGGCTAAATGAAATTCAGGATCTTGCTTTGAAGCGTCTTGGGATTGGCCGCGAACATCTTCCTGAAGTTGCGGAGGATCGACAGGCCCGCGACCCCATTAGGGATAGGCGGTTGTAAAAGTTGCTGATGATTAAAATTTTTGCATTTCAAACATAGAATTAAGAAGCTTCCATGAAATATGTCCTAAATTAGGAAAAAATCTGCTTTTATTTGACTGATTGACTTAAAATTGAGAGAATAATTTTAACATATTGCAATAAGATAAAAATACGAAAAAATTAACAAAAATACGTGATTTTAAAGTTCATCTAAAATGCCTTAACACTTTAAAAATGAAAGGGCCTAAAACTTATGGCCTATACACACTAGAGAAATTTATGTCTATATTGAAGAGTTTTTCCTACATAAGCGTAGGGAATTTGCTTCAATATGGACATAAATTGCTCTAGTGTGTAAAGGACATTACTCTTCTGACTATTTAATGCAAAAATACATTTATCAGAACGTAAGGAAACCTCTAAATTTAGTCAGAACATTTATTTGGTTCATTGCTTAACCACTTGCCCTTAATACCCAGCCAAGTGGTAGAGCACCCGCTCTATGATGCAAGTGTCCCGGATTCGAATCCTCTTAGATCACCAGGCATTTTTCTGGCGTTAAAGGTGTTCGAATTGCATCCAGTGAGCTTCACTGCACTTGATTCCACGGGGCATGGGACTGATAACCTAATCCCTGTACAGTAGAATCCCGCTATAGGCTATCGCTCTATAGTCCACAATATATCGGCCGTTGATTTCAAAACACTGATTTTAAGTTAGATTATGTTTTTTTTAGTACGCGACATGCAATGTTGTCATAATTATTTTAATATTTTTGGCAAACTTAATTGAGTAGTTGTGATAATTGTGATCCATAATGGAGAGAGCGAGGACAACTACCACAATCGCAAAGAAAGTGGAAGCCGTCGAGCAATTTCAATACTAAAAGTCGTTGATAATTTTAAAAAAATGACATGGACTATAGTGGGACCCAAGTGTCAAATCTGGAACCAAAAGTGGCCTATAGCGGGGCTCTACTGTATATACAATGGATCTGCCCTCCCACTCAGAGGGCTAACCTTAGGGATAAGGCACATGGTGTACCCAATCAGTCTTTGGGGATTCATAAGACTGTATAAGAAGATACTGTATAAGAAAATATAATAAATGGATGTCCCGAACTCGCCCTTGTGGGAAGGCCTATAGTTCCTCTATGGAACTTTTCTTTTATAAACATCTTTTCAGTCTGACTACAACAAGTAACATAACAACAAATTTGAAAAAGTTTAATCTTGCGTATATTTCTTGTGCTTCCACCAATAAATTACAGAGAATTATTTGCAAGAGACCTATTATATAGTCTTCTACTGTACATTTTTTGTTTTTAAAATTAAGATGTCATAGAACATTTGGAAATATTAGTTCTATTTATGAAAAATTAAGAAAACACAATATTGCATATCCTGACTTGTCAATAGGACAAATTTTTTAAAGGTTTATTTAAAGGATCAAAGCCTAATATACAAAAAAAACTATCGTTTAATAAAAGATGTCAAAAGAATATTGAAAATTGAAAAAAAAGTAATTAAATCGCGAAATTCTATTTAACAAAATAAGAATTCAATACTTGAATAAGTCTGTTAATCAAAACTGCCAATTTAACATCTGCAACTATTGCATTGCATTCCATCCAGGAAGTATTTCCTTTCCTCCCAAAAGCTTTTAGCACTAAATTGAGCGCCCACGGACTTCTTGTGGAGGTGCATTTGAATAAAATTGCACTTGACAATGCATTGATCAATTTAGCGGTCAATCTTGTTTATGTTGACGATGGTGAATGACAAAAAAAGTGTGCAACAATCGGGATGTTCATTAGCAATTTGTGGGCTTAGAGTGCAATTTCCTCAATTGAGTTTCACTGGCGGTCATTTCATTAACATGGAGTGGAAAAAAGGAAGGTTTTTCAATGCCAAACCGCACTCCAAACGAAAATCAGGCAATTTTGTGTGTTAATTCATAAATAAAGCAGAAGATGTTAGTAATAAATTTCGCTAGCGACATGCGTTCCCATTAATTGTGGACACCACATCTTCTCCAGCCTCTGCAAAATGGGCTTGAACAGCAAGAAAAAAGCCACTTTTAAAATATATTGTATCACCTGTGATGATCATCTGTGCAAATAGATCGAAAGCCTGGAGGAAAAGATGTAAGAAAGCTCGCTTTTTTAAACTCAACAATACACCCGTATTTTAGCTAGAGTTGTAAATTCTATAGAATAATCAGGCTAAATAGCCAGATTTAATATTATCAAATAGATGAAGTAAATGATCTCAAAATGAGAAACATCCACTTTCGAGCTCACAGACACTCTGTAAACAATCTTGGTCTGAATTCTCACACCACAATTTGACGTCAATTTGCCTGTGAGAGAGACCTGACATCCAGTCATATGATTGTGAATTACAAATTAAGTATGAAAACTCTTGTGTGCAATTGTAATAAATTTTTTGTCAACTTCAGGTTCAAACCAGGCAGTATCAAGGAAAAATCAGCCACCATGGCGAAAATGCACTGTATTTCATTGGGAAAATAATGGGAAAAAAATTCTGCAAGTAATCAAACAACTGGAGATGATCAAGTGACCGGAAAATGACAACAAAGTGCAGGAAGAGCATAAATGGCTGAGAATTTTAAGAATTTAAATAGGTCGTAAATTAT
This sequence comes from Phlebotomus papatasi, assembly GCF_024763615.1. NCBI lineage: Eukaryota > Metazoa > Arthropoda > Insecta > Diptera > Psychodidae > Phlebotomus > Phlebotomus papatasi. Next base: position 75,248,433 of record NC_077224.1, read on the forward strand.
CTGCTTTTCTTATCATGCGATCGTGTGTCTAAAGTGATCTCTTTTAAACATGTTCATCATTTTTATTGCCTAATTTTTAATGAGGTGTAATTTTTTGAAGACTTATTAAAAAGAGGATTCCAATTTGCAAATTTAGCTGTTGATCAATTTCTCTTCATAGGTCAAACTAATTGAATGATTAAAATTTAAACAATCAAAAGAAAAGCGAAAAGCAAAGGGTCGAAAGCTTTGGAGTAAAATTTTGAGTTTTTAATTGAGGAAAAAGCTGCCCCTGACGAACACCGAAAGATCTGAATCCTATATAATCCGTCAGATACCCCACCTATTGGATTTAAACAAACATTATTCATTTTAAATTTAAATATTTTTTGATTGAAATACAGTTTAAGAAATATAGTTTTGTGTATATCTATAACTTGATATAAAATGCCTCAAAATTTATTTTCTAATCGAAATCGCTTTCATGAGTTAAATCATTAAATTACGGAAATGCCTTTAGGACTCGCACACATTCTGTATTCTAACACTTTACATTTATTCCCAAAATTCCCAAATGTTCAAAATCCTGAAAGGGATGAAATTATATGAAGAATAGTGTAGAATAATTTCCCTAAGCACAGATAATTTCCCTTTGCCTCCAGCAAGCGCGAGTGCAATCGTGGGACTAGCTATGACACTTTTAAGAATTCGGGTTTTTGGCTTTCGGGATTTTGGTTTTCGGGATTTTGGCTTTCAGAATTTAGACCGGGATCCGGAAAAATATGAAGTGTTCGAAGATTAGATGTGTGAAGCCTGAAGGCCTTCCCCTCTTTATTAAAAAAATCATTAAAAAAGACAGATCATCTAAGTGTCCTAAAAGATTCTATTATCTTTAGGAATATAGAATCGTTGCTTTTCTTAAATTGAAGATTAAATGAATATTCCTACGAATCTGGCTTAGAGGAAGGTTTTCAATCTTTGTACGTACACATTCTGGTTTCGAACACCACATATTCTTTTAATGTATCTAACCCTTGATCTGATCCAGTTTTTTCAGGAAATGTGTGACTTAAGACTAGCTATTAAAATATATTGCCATACATTCAGATTGAGTAAAGAAATATGCGAAAAATATGAAATGTTCGAAACCAGAATGTGTGTGAAGTCCGAAAACCTGCTCCTACATAAATTTTTATTCAAGATAAATGGGGAAGAATTATTTATACAAAATGATTCACACAATATTTTGTTTTTCTTGAAGGTTTAGGATTGTATTTATTTATTTAATAAATACTTTAAGAATTTTAAAAGACTATTTTATATGAAGTAAATATTATACAATAATTTTTCCATTAGTTCATCTTGGGTATTCTCAGATTATTTGAGAGACAATTCTGCATACGAAAACGTTCAAAATTTTAGCAAATTTATAAAACAAAGTGAAAAAATATTAGAATTTTTCTTTCACTCAAATAATTTTTTTTATATTTTTATTTATTTGTTTCTTAATTACACTAAAATAGTTAAAGCACAATTTTTGAATATTTGTAAATAATAAAAAAATCCAAAAAGAAATTAGAAATATAAATAGTAATTATTTCTCATCAAATCAACATTTCTGAAATAATTTAATTTTTCAAATTCTGAAATCAAAACAAATGCTTAAAAATAAATATTTGATGGAATGGTGAGTATAAATATTGCAAAAATTTACAATCTTTTAACTCAAAGATCACAGCTTGGAGTCGTGAGTTGGATACTTAATAACCCCTTGTAAATCATGTACCATCAATTGAGCAAATATTTCCGTTTTAATCTGTAATTATCTCAAATCATACTAATAATCTGTTAATTAACAAAAGAAGAAAAATTAAAATGGTATGTTTTAAACAAATTATTATCAATTATTAAAAATTATTAAACAAAATATTATCAATTCTATCAGGCAATGTCGTATTAGACATGGTTTACTAAAGCATTATCCGCAATCCAATGAATTTTTGAAACCTGTATAGTATGTTGAAAAATATTAAATAATTTAAAAAGTTATTTGAAAACGAAATTCTTTTTTCATTTATGTTTTTATTTAAATTATAATTATAGTTTACCTATCAGACTCAATTTTCAGACAATAATTCACATATAATTAATTATTTGATCTTAGAAAAATTTTTTTTTGGCGTACTCAAATAAGTTATACCACGTGGAAAAATAGGTTGCAGAAGATTAGGTAGTATTTTGGTAAAAATGTTCAGTAAAACAGAAAATTGATAAATATGGTGAAATATTAGTAAAGGGAAATTTAAAAATCTTACACTATTTAATTTTTTACTGACAAAATAGATTTTTACTAACTTTAAGTTTATTTTTTGATGAATTTTAATTTTTTCTTAACAAATTTGCTAATTCACTAATCACAAATATATTTTCGGAAAAAACACCATAAAGTAAAAATTATGTCATGAGAATTTTAGTGGTACGTAATTAAATGACTAGGGGTGGCCCTAAATTCTAGACGCTCCGTTACCTAAATGTTACGTTATTTTTGCATAAAATATCTATACCAGAAACTTACAAAAAGTTAATAAAATCAGTCTATTAGGTGTTTTGCTTAGATTACTTCCGTAATTGTTTTCTAGGTAAATTTTACGTCAGTCTAACGTAAATATGAATACGTATTTATGAATAAGATGCATAGATTTTTGCTCTGGTTTCTGGTTTTGATTTATTCTTACAATTGCATATGATATTTCGGGGGCACTTTTCCCTTTCCTTAAGAAGTTACGTGGGTCATGAAAACTAAAAAAAAACAGCATATTTTCCTTTACATCTTTTTTCTTTAAAAAATTATTACTTGTCTTAAGCATATAAATCAGAATTGAGGGTGCAGATGCAGAATGCAGACTCGAATTTAAAAAAATGTGCATCTTATTGCAACATTTTGAAATTGAACTCAAGTTCGATTCTATCTTTTTACATATTTAAAGAATTTTCAACGTTGAGAGGTTATGATACTTTACTTATTTATTGAATTTTCTATTATAGTCTTACTACATTTTGTTAAAAACAACGCTATCGTTTTTTTTTGTATAATGTTCTCATTCTAAATGATGAAATTTAACATTCTTTATAGTCTTTTAAAATGGTTGTCGCAGATTAATCAGTATTTTGATAAAAAATGATCAGTAAAAATTTTACTTGATCAGTGAAATAAGATGCAAACAGTAAATTGTTACAATCACAATCCTAAAATAACAAAATATTAATGGAACAGTTATGATCCATTTCGGCATTTTCAATATGTTTTTATTAAATAAAATAGTATTTTTTGAGCGACGTAGTATTCCATACTAACCATTTTGGAATATTTAGTGACTAAAAATGATAATACCTTTTTAAATTATTTTAATGTCTCCACTATGTCTCTACAACTGAACTTCACACTTGAATACAACAACAGAATGACAAGTTTACGCAATTATACAATTTAATATAATAATTTTACATAAAATCTCTATAGCAATAAATCAGCTATAAAAATGTACGTGGGACGAATATACCGGAAAACCCCTATAAAAATGGATAATTCAGTGGATTGCATTTGTAAAATTGCAATAAAATCGCGAGAATGACTTTCAAATGCTCAAGCATTTCTAGTTTAATTATTGTATTATTTGCATATCTTTCATGATGTTTCAATTCTAATCGCGTTCATGAATTTTTATTTGGTAAGATCATCTCATTCATGATCTGCTAAAATTTGCTGACAGTTAATGATGAAAAATGTGATATAAAGTGAATCGTTTGAGACAACTATTTTAGATTGATCCGAGGGCATCTATTTGGTGTGAAAATTGGGCTGATCGAGAGGAATCTGGAGTGGAATTGCGCAAGGGAGTCTCATGAGAGAAGATTCATCAAATTTACTTAATTAACAGAATTTTTTTTTCGGCGCTTGTGCTTCAATACCGGTAGAAGTCACGCAACCATGTAATGAGAATCTTCGCAACTTTTCAACAAGAGCAAAAAAAATTGCCCTCCCGATCGCCGTCTAACCAATTTATCTTGCTCGCGGATGCCATAAATAAAAGTGTGAATTTTGCACTATTGTGAGAAGGTGGTCAGTTGATATAGTTATAATGAAATAGGGGCCAATGTTGACATTGTTTCTTTTGCCATAGATTGCGGTGGCAGTGACAGGAAAATTATAGTGTCCGCACTTCCACTTCCCAATCGATGTATTGTTAATTTTAATTAAGGGAAATTGGACATGACCTCTGAAATCTGTTTCTGTGTACACTTACATTGGGGGATTGAGGATGGTGAGAAGTTCCGTGGGGGAGTTTGGCACACGCCGGATGACCATTTTTCGTCCATCCGTAGAACCCATTCCAATTGATGCCAACGATCGTACAGACGTTGCGTCTGAGAACAGGCGCGCTGATCCACAATCGCTGAAGACGTAGGAGCCAGATCGGGCGAGAGATGTTGGTGGATGATGTCCAACGTGTCCAACAGTTGGAGTGGATGTAGCCAGAGCTCCATCGTGATGCATAAGAACACCTGCCCACAACAAAAGTTTTAGAATCATTAGAAACGGGCATAATTTCCAACCAAAAAGCAGTGCAATAATCTTTGATCTTTCTTTTTAGAATGCTTTTGGCTTTAAACCCAGTAATAAAATCTTTTTATTATTTTATAAGTGATTTTTATGGTCAATTTTTTCTAATAAAACTGCGGCATTATGTCTAGTCTAGATTAAATACAACACTTTTAATCATCAATGACGTCAATTTACGACAACAATAATCATCAACAATAAATACCACTTTAAAAGTGTTTCGGTAAGAAATCGTCCATTGATTGCCAAGCCTCTAAACTAATAAATCATTTCTTAAATAAATAAATAAAATTGTTAAATTGAAAGAATTCTGGAAGATATAATAAATTCTTTAAAACATGTTTTATGAAAGATTTAGAAGTTTGATTCTTATTTTTCCTTAAAATATATTTTAATAGAACAACCTTTTTTTCGCGGCTAAAGTTCCTGTCATTATTATGAATTCCCAGAGACTGATTGGGTACACAAAGTGCCTTGTCATTTAAATTATTTTTTTACATAAAAAAATTATTTTCTAAATTATTCGTAATTGTTTTTCTATGGCATCTTCTGGAACAGATTTAATATCAATATAATAAGTTAATTTTATATAAAAACAATAAATTTCAATTTGTAACAGTGATTTTCTCCCTGGGATCTTAAGCTATTTTTTCTATTGCTTAGGTCAAATGTTTTACAAAAATACTCATAATTTTGATTTAATTTTGTTTTTGTGCCTGGAATCTAGAAAACCGTTTATGCCGTTTTATGATACTTGTATATTATCATCGATTTTGCTGAATCGATTAATTTCTTAATCAAAAATGAAGCTAAAAAATTCGGTATTTCTTAATGAAAGAAATCAACTTTATACCAACTTTAATCAAAGATATCTCGAAAACTAAAACTGTCTTTTACAATCTGTTTTATGGGTTTAATTTAGAATTTTATTACCTATATTTTACTTCAGGTACATCTTTCTCTCAGATTGTTTTTTACCCTCGATATTGAGGTTAAAACGAGAATTTATTATGTTGAAAAAAAAAAAATAGAGAAAATATGGTTGAAAATTGAATCACGAATGCGATATTTTTTTATATTACTACTAAAAGAATGATTATTTCTTCTTTATCCGCTCCAGTTTCTCTAAAAACATTTTTTTTTAAATAATTTCTGCAATTTTATTTGGAAGTGTTTCTTTTATGTCAAAAGACAAATCTTTCTGAAAATCGTACTTCTATTTCCATACCGACTTTAATTACGAATTCATTTGAAAAGTGTTTTTAAATTTTCAATATAAGTCTCTCAACCTATTACGAGTGGAATCGGCAAAGATTTGCAATCAAATATTAAAACCGAATATTATTAATAACTTTGTTTTTTTTATTATCGACTAAGTGTTATTAGATTTACCACATAAACCGAATTAAAACGTTTATGAAAATCTTTAATAAGATTAGGATTATATAAAATCGTGGCTCTTTTTAGCTGCCGATCAGTAGATCTAAATCTCACAATTCATTCACCACTAATCCTTCTGATTTACCAACTGATTTTATTTAAACTCAACAGATTCATGAAACTATTTTTTTTTCTTTTAAAAATTTGATGTTAAAATATTTTTCAAATACCAAATTTGCTTATGCTAATCCCTTTTGGAATATTTAATCCATATAATATTGACTTGAGGTACCTGATCTCACCGATCTCATGCTGTTGAAGTGCTTAGGTCTGGCTCCCATGGGCAGTGGAGACATGATGGGGCTCACATTGGATGAGGCGATGCTGTCTGTAGGTGATGCAACAGCGAGGGTGGTCTTCTTAACACTCGATGGCACAATGATGAATTTTTTGGAGGTGCTGGGCAGAAGTCTAGCAGACTCCTCCGTTGTTGTGGGTGTCTCCAAGGTATGTTTGTGCCTCATACTACCACCCATGGCATTGAAGTGGAGCTCAGCCACTGTTTTGTGATTCCTTTGAGCATTGATGGACACTGTGTCCGATCCATTTGCCGGCGGGGACTCCATGACTGAGTCCCTTTGGCAAGTCACACACTTTTCAGTTCACTTAACTCTTCGCGAACGAACTCGTCAGAGTCTTTGGCATTCGCGTGTCATTTTCCTGGGGAGGTACTCAGATAATATACCATTCTGCGAAAAATTGAAAGAGATTGCGATCGTGCTTTTCATAGAATATTGTAATTTTCTGTGAAAAATTGCAAAGAGGAATCTTTTTGTGACAATATGATGAGCTCATTGGGTGTCTCTTCTGAAATTCAATCATCTGTTCCATTACTGACCTAATGACTCGGTCAGTGCGTGCGCCATGTGGCTGATTGGCGGCACTCACTGAGACGCGGGAGTTCCCGATAAAAATAATTTCTTTTCATAGCTCTTTTTTCCTCACTCTCCTCAATTCTCTTAACCCAATAATAAATTCTTCTCACGACATACAAAATGCTCGGAAAATGTTTTGTGCGAAATTTGATGTCCTCGCCTCAAATTCTGTATCTTTCTCGTATTTCAAAGGCAACACAGAGACAATTTGAATCAGAATTGGAGAGTTATTGCTGAGAGATTACAAAGATTTCAAAATTCATTAATTTTAATTTTTTTAGATTTTTGAAAACATGAAACATTTCAGTTAATCTGCGGATAAACGGGTTTAATTTAAATTAAAAAAGACCGAGAACTCAAACAATGTCAGAGATACTTTCACTGAAATAGAATAATTTTCTTAATTTTTTTTTTCAGAAAATGATATGATATATGGAGAGAGTGGGGCAGTTTCATCCATGAATTGTATATTTAATTTTGTGTACGTTTTGCAAAAAAAAATGATAAACAGAATTTGATATTAGTTGTACTTCTTTTAATTTCATTGGTCTGTTGTGCAGAAGAAGATTTCACCTGACTAGCAGAATGCACTAATCCATCAATGTGGGGTAATTGCACTCAAATATTGGGACAGTATTAATAAAATAATAATTAGTTTTTACATAAAATTCGCATATTCAAGATGGATTTAAATATTTTATTTTAAGACATTCGAAGATTGTTAATCAGAAAACTATAATCAAGGAAGAATTTTATAACATAAAATTCATTTTAATTGTATAAAAGGCAGGAAACATAAAATATTATCATATATATCTGCTTTATTGCTCGATTTTAATAATTTTTATGCGGATGGAAGATCTTTTGTAGATATATAAGCTATGAGAATTGAAAGCTTCTACAATGAACTGATTGGTACTTTCCTGTTTGGCACAAAAGCCTTTTTAATAACATTTTGAAGTCTTAAATAATTATAATAGGGGAATGTAGGCATGGTTCGCACAGAGTGAACCTTCAAACAACGCAAGTTTTCTCTTTGTTTGCAAAGAGCTAGTTCGTCACTTCTTAGCCATACGATAGATAATTATGAAGCTCATGAAACGAGATGAGAAATGGTAAGTCAGCTCTTTGAAAACAAAGAGAAAATTCGCATCGTTTGAAGGTTCACTCTGTGCGAACCATGCCTACATTCCCCTACTACAGAGGGAACAAAATATTTTAAGAAAAACATTCCGTAACATTATTATTACAATTCTCAAAAACACTGAAAGATTTCTTTAGTAAACTATCTATGTATAATATATTTATAATTATGGAAAAGTGTTTTAAAAATTCCGAATTTTATTTACAGAAACAGTTAGCAAAAGATTTTATAACATTTTGAGTTATTTTTAACAAGTACCGTAGGGGAGACTGGGGCAAAAAGTCACAAAACGGATATTTTATTTTTTTGAAAGCTACCCGAGCACCTCCAAAATTTCTAATTAGCACAGTTTTATAGGAAATTTAACGCTCTACAACTCTGTGAAAGTCATTTTCTTCTATTTTGTAAGGAAATATATTTATTGAACTGTTTTCTAAAAGGTAATTTTGTGACTATTCTCAAAAAATGCTGGGGCAAATAGTATCAGGCATAGGATACTATCACAGTTTGATTCGCTGGGATTCCGTAAATTTAAGTAAAATAGCGAGATTACATATTTTCATGGAAATTAATTCTTCTACACCTTTGTAAAATACCGTTTTCTCTGCGAGAAAAGTGAGAAAACGAGAAAAGCGCATTTTAAGCTATTTTACAAAAAACACACACAAAAGACTGCAAATCGTTTGACCAATGCAAACAACAAGCGGCGACACATAGCATTGACGTTTCTTTTCACCGTGGAACATCAGAAATTGTTTCGGTTTTTGTTACTTTTTACCCCAAGTGGTCATTTTTAATAAAATGATTTCTAGAGAACACAATCTTTATAAAATTCTAAAATAGATAGCGGATTCGTATTCAAAGAATATCCAGATAATTTGGGAAATACTCACCAGTGCAGTGCATCAAATTTAAAATAAGTAGCTAATAATTGATATCTTCTGCACGGAAAATATTTAATAAATAGGGCTAAAAATTTCGATATTTTTTATTTCGTTAATTCCTTGTTCAAATTCTAACAAACTTACGACATTGAAGAAGACCTGTGGGGGCTTTTTATGGAAAAAATTTTAAGCCGCTATCTTATTTATCTTAAAAGATATTGAATTTTAAAATTTTCGATTTGTGACTTATTGCCCCAGTCTCCCCTATATATGCGGGTGACTTTGCACTCCGGGTGTGACTTCACACCAAAATTTTTCGTATGCTTTTCTATAATTCTGTCTGGGACTTAAGGATAGTCCTCACAGATCGGACATAATAAGTTAAAGTGTCCTCAAGTCGGCTGGTTCCTCAACTTGGCCGGTGGAATTATTTAACCAATTTTTTAAAGGTTTTCATATAATAGAAATAGGATCATATTTTAGAAAATGTATGTAAATTGAATAAATAACCCCATACTGGTTGATTTGAGGAATCGGCGGACTACAGGATACTTTATCTTACATCAGGTCGAAGAATCCTTAAGTGCTAGAATTAGAGAAAAGCTTACGAAAACAGGGATGTACTGCTACCTTTGCAAAGTCACTTGCATCTACGGTATAGTAATTTAATGGACACAAAAGCTTTCTAATGATCCTGTATACGTAATTTGTGAACTTGAAGCAAAATTATCAGAATCTTCATAGAATTCTTCCAATATTCGAGACCTTATTATAATAATGCGAGCGGTAGTAAAAATTAAAATATTAGAATTACGTTATTTTTATAAATAATTCAATTTGTTCAGAAAATGATGAAAATGCTGGAAATAAGATATGCTAAAAGTTTTTTTTAAAATCATTTCCAGATGGGGAATTCTAAAACGCTCTGGCAATGCTATATGACAAATTGGGTTCGAATCTTAGGAGAGCTTTTTCGGAAATGCGATTCTGTAGCCGTGACATTGCCATTTCAGATCACGTGGCATTGTCAGAAGTCACATATTTGAGATTTCTGGCAATTCAAATGACAATGAATTTTGTTAAACAAATCAACCAAGACGTACTGTATTTTCGTAAAATCATCAAGTAAAGGGATTTCATTAAAAAATCAATGAATTGCATTTTCGAACTCATATGACATGACAAAAGAAAGCTCGATTGGCATTGTCAGGTTTCGAAGTCACGCGTGACAATGTCACGTAAATTACAGAATTCTCCTACAGATCGCAAAAAAGAAGCTTTTACGAAAATGATTATTTTTGTAAGCATAGAGATTTAGACACCACTTTAGTAACATAAAAAGGTGTTATCCCATTTCTTTCAAAATTCAACTGGACGTTTACAAAAATTATTTTGAACCAAGAGATTCAAAAGATACGAAAGAAGCAAGTCCCAAATTCGTTTATTTGCGTATTATGACGACTCAGGGAAGCCCAGTGTTCCACAATTTATATGCATTTAGCAAATTTACCAATTTAGTAAATATGAGAAATAAATAAACCAATGAAGCAGCACAATGGTATAAAAAAGTTCTGCGTGATGTCAAACAGAAATTTTGACTAAAAGTAGTTTTTTCTGCTTCTTTCTCAAGTTTATCGATCAATTCTATTATTCAGTAAAAAATGCTATTAGGAGAACAAACTTTTCATCTCCTTTATTAAATATTCGTTGTGAAGGTTGTATTTTGCCTGTTCTATGTTATAAAAATTATTCTGGACCAACTGATCTGAAGCTTTTATAATATTCTTCCTAATACTTTATTTAATAGCCGCATTTTTTGTATCTGATAAGGAATCATGTAACATCACTATTTTAATAAGAAAATTTTAGCCACAAGTAACACGAATTTAACAAACACAATAAAAATATAAATATTTTAAAATTTGTGATAGAAAACAAACCGTTAAGTTTTGCACAGGTTAATAGTCTAAATCTAGTAATTAAAACAAGACGTTTTTTTGTATGGTGTCCCTCAAAGTGAAAAACATTACAGAATAGCGATGAAGCGAATCATCTCTAATAATTACATGTGCTTCTTTTTTTTTAGAATTTCATTTAAAGCTACAAGTAAATGCGTTAAATTGTATCGTGTGTTGGAGAAAGAAACACCCACAATCGCATATTTTAGCGCACTATTTTGCCATTTTTATTAGCACACAGTGTCACTAAAGTGAATTTCCCGCGCCATTCCTCTCTAGTGAATTATGAATTAGAGCAAAATCTTCATGTGGATAATTGTACTCTGTGTTTTCTTAAAAATATTTCCTTTTCCCGCAATTTAGAGTACGATGCTCTCAGTTAATGAAAGTTGGGGTAGATTGTGATGCGATAGAGTGGAGCAACTCTACAAAACTGCCCATAAAAGTACTTTAAAAATTGTGTATCTGCTGAGTGTCTTTTTGCCTTCGGTAATCGACTTTAAACATTGAATTGCGATAAGGTATTTCACATTGACGAGTGATAAGACATCGCACCTAGAATTTGTCGTCACCAATGCTTTTCTTGATCGAATTGTCTCACAGATATGGTGCTCGATGGTCAACATTGGTGGAGGTATTACAGCGAAAAAAGGGGTATTTCTGCGGTGAAGAAATACATGCGAAAAAAAAATCACAGAAGATTGAAATTGATATGAAGAATTGTGATAAGGTCTTTTCCAGTGAAACTCTATGAACAATTTTCGATTACACAATTCTACAATCACTTTTTGCTTTCACAGGTGATCATCAAATTTAAAATTGGAGCACATTGATAGGGGATTGAGTAAACGTTGTGGTAGTGTATTCTTTGCTAAATTAACAGAGATGGATAGATCATGGGCACAGTGTTCAATGAGGGAGCAAACAAGGAGAGATTCCACTAATTATTTTTAATTTTATGACCATCACACAAAATACCACAATTAGTTTTTTTCGTCTTTCAGCGCGCTCGATCACTTGCGACTTTGGCGCTCAAATGTCAACTAACAACACCAGTCTGATCAATTCCTCCGGGAGCTGATCCGTGTGCCTCTCCCGGTGCGAGAGAGAGACTAAAACAGCTGAGCACCACACGAAAAAAACTGCCACCAACGTGATCATATCGCATTTGTCATACACAATTTCATCGCGAGCCACATTAATTTTCCACAGAACATGCGATGGTGCCTGCACGAATACACTGGAAAGCAGTCCAGTGCGAATCATTTGGAATATTATCAGTAGCATTTGATTACCCAAAGAGCGATTTCTGCATCCATTTTAATGGGTTAATTTTCCCAGGACCAGGCGCCTCCGCTGCAAGTGGAGACGCCTGGTCCACCAAGTTCAACGATTTTATATTGACACAGAAATAATTCCGAGGTAACTGATGGCGCACTCAGACGCACTTTCACAACAATAGCAACGATTGAGAATTATTTTTGGGAGCTGAAAAATACAATAAACGATTTTTTATAGACTTTTTTCACAGTATGACAGGGAAATAGGCCAAAATAATCTCACAATGAAGTTATAAAAATCCCCCACGCCGGAAAATCTATTCTAGTTCGTGGTTTTCCTTCAATCCCAGAGATTGATGTGCTTGCAAGTTGAGGAAATTGCTGAAGAATTCCCGCCAAATTGCAAATTTAACTACAATCAGGCGCTAGAAGCACGAATGAAACATACATTAACCTTATGTATGTTTCACCTTTTCATGCTGCATGGCTGAAATAAGAGAGAAATATGGTTGCTTGTATCCAATGGTGTCGTATCTGTTTCTTGTCGATTTTTTCGTTATCATTACTCCAGTACTATATGATAATTTGCAATTTATTAAATTTAATATGCGAAATATTAGCCGTACTCACTATGGCGCTGTTATCATGTAATATCGTTATCTCGATATCTCGTTATGTTCTCGTAATGTATTTTATAATTGAAAAATTATAACAAGATAACAGATTACGGAGATTACGAGATAACAACGCCATAGTGAGTACGGCTATTGTATTTATATAATATCATAACTATATATTTTATTTTATATTTTTGATTAGCTAGATTTTAAAAATAACCAAAACTTACAAAGTTTTAACAAATTCAAAGTACCTTTTGAATTCAAATGTTTTATCGGACTTTTTCTATTTTTTTAATTGCATGTGACTGTCAGAACCACTAACTAGGGGAAGGCTTTCAGGCCTCGCACACACTCTGGCTTCGAACTCTTCAAATTTTTCCCATATTCCTTTAATGAATCTGATGACTTTTGAGCAATATATTTTAATAGTTTGTCTTAAGTCAGACATATCCTGAAAACATTTGGTCAGATTCATTAAAGGAATTTGGGAAAAATTTCAAATGTTTGAAGTCTGAAAGTCTTCCCCTATATTGCACTTATTCACAGTGAACAAACTGGGCTTTTCTACATGGTCATTGCTTTTTTACGCATTCATTGCTTTTTTACACGTGGAAAAAATAATCAATATAAAATAATCAAAGTAATATTGAAAGCCTCTGTTAAATAAATTGCTTATGTTGAGGGCGTCCAAGACAGGATGCCTACAGTATCAAGGCAAATTTATACATTCCGCACTTGTAGCGATCTTTTTATTTTGCTCTGGATCAATCCAGACTGAGCAATGGGCTTGTTTTGGGGAGGACCGGGAGGACAGTAAGAAGTTCATTTAAAACCGCTGATCACAGCAGAAAATTACGCAATATGGGCTATATCATTTTCTGGGTGGAGGGAGCACACTACATCTCTTTTTGCTCAATAATGGGAAATGTGGGAAGTAATAATGCTTCTACCCCACTTATATGTGTTGAGAGTTGCTAGCCTTCATTTTAAGGATACTTGAAGTAACTCTCTCCTTTTTAGGCAGAGCATCCGCTACGCTCGGAGAAGTGAGCTATTTCACGTGATGAAGTCCTCAGTTGCAACTTTTACAAGATCAGTAATCTTGCTCCATTAGTGATATTCAGTAATCTCCGTGACTACGTCTCCAAATTCACAGAGAGTAACACTGCGTTTTCTGTCACTCGCATCCGGACAGACTGTTAGAAGAAATCTCAAACCGAGATATCAGTAATATTTTGATTTGATTTGATATAATCTTTTTTTTAATGTTTCTTTCCTGTAAACATCCTGAATGGCTCAATGTAGCTTACTCTTCTAAGTTTTATATTCCTAAAGATTTAATAAATTAAATTAAATTGAATTGAAAATAAAAAAAATATAAGGGAAAGTGCCCATGCTTCGTAGTATCGCAAGCTTCATAATGTTCCTATGTTTTTTAATGTTATACGGGCTTCAGACTAGAGACTTATGGCTGAGACTTAGCACTTAAGTCATAGTCTGAAAAGATCGAGTTGTGGTTTAGCCCAAAAATTTGGAGACTTAGCTAAGTCCTCGTTGAAACGAAGGTTTAGTGCATTGTTAGTCATCCTAGCGAGGAGCTCGCATTAGTTTCAACTCTGAAGCCGGCCTTAGATAGATAGATAGATTATATATAGATAGAATAGCACGATCTGTGGGCTGCAGACACCTATGCTCCATTTAAGCCCCTTTTGTCTACCCAACTAACCTTATTTCAATTCTTTTAAAAATTTATTGGATTGCAGAACATCCTGAGCTGTCGCTCTTTTGATATCCTCCAGTGTCAGTACTTCTTTCTTTAAGATTTTTATTCTCTAGCTTGAGAATTTAGAACAATAACATAAAATGTGTTCTACTGTTTCCGGACTCTCTCCACAACCCTCGCATGTTGAGGTAACGTCCTCGCTCAACTTTGAAAGATGTGAATTTAGCCAGTGTCCTGTGTAAATTCTTATAATTTACCCTCAAATTCCCACTGTTAAGATTTAACAAAACTTGAGATCTATTTAAATCAAATCTATCTATTACGGATTTTGCGAAAACACAAATCCATAATATATTTAAAAAAAAACTGCGGACTCTCTCTTAGTTTTTAGAATATGAGTGCCATGAGTCACATTCATTGAGAAACATAGGAAAAATTTAGTCACTACGAAGCTTGGGATCGTACGAATTACGGGCACTTTCCCCTAATATCAATTACATTTAAAACTTAAGACATTGGGATTTATATGCAACATGCCCGAGATTTGACAGTGCTACTCTAGCTTTTAATTGATGTTAATTTTTATTATGTCAAACTTTAGTTTTCTTACTTTTTTGTTCGATAAATAAATTTGTTCTTGATACAATTAACGTAATTTTTTCTTCCCTAATATACCAATAATGTACTTTTCACGATAGCAGAGACGACATTTAAACATTTTTAACCCTTTAAAACAATTAACAACATTTCGAGAAAAAAACACGTCATCTTTATACTTGTACAAATTTATGTAAACGCAAATGTGTTATTTTAATATTATTCCTGTCACATGTAAAAATTTTCGTGCTTAATGTGTGTGAAGACTTTTTTGAAGAACGATTTAACAATATCCTGAAAAGTTTAAAAAAAGAAATTACGATACAAGGTTGGAGAAGCGACGATGTAAAAAAATATATAAAATTACATCAACTTGTATATTTTATTTTACACACGCAAAAATATCCATTTAAAATTACATTAAAATATACATTTTACGACTTATGTTAATATGATGTGCAACAATTAAGTTTCACTTTCATCTGATTGTTTATTCTTTTTTGGGATTTATCTCAAATATTTTGGTCCGTGAGTGTGTAAAAAATGACAAAGTACAAGAGTTTCGTTCCCAGAGATATATTTTTGTAGAGATATATGATTCTAAAATAATTTCAATGATATTATGTCGTTTCTGATAATCTCATTTTGGAGAGATTCAGATGAATAACGTTCGTTAAAATGAGATAAGGTTTTGTCTGAAGTATTTTGCATTTCGGGTTTTTTTAAGATCATGTCAGAGGTGCATAAAATATAGATAGTTTTCTAAGTTTTGTGATGTTTAACGATTTCTTCTTCCGGCAGAAAAATAAAAACAAAAGAGCAACAAAATTAAAAAATCAACAGAGAAGACATAGATCAGTTTTTTTTATCAACTATTCATTGTTATGACGGAAAGCATATTCATTTTCTTATAATTATTTTATTCAACAGCATTGAATTATGATTTCTTTTTATTTTGCAGAAATTAAAATGCATAGTTCCTTTTACATTTTCTTAACCTAATTAACAAAGAGCAGTAATTACTGCCTATGATCATTTAAGCAACAAAACTTGAATATGTATTGAAAATTTACAAAACATCTCTTAAAAATTTGACTAACTTCAAACTAACAACTTTTAAGATTAAAAAGACTTCAAAAAATATTTTAAATTATTTCGCAACAGCTTTGTTACATTTTTAAAGTATATAAATGCTTAAAATTTACTTTTCTGGTTCTTATAAAAATTTGAAAATATTCTTCCGGTAATAGTTTTCAAAAATGTTGTATAACTAATATTTTTTACCTTTAAAATCTTTAATGTATGTAAACCACATAAAATTTAAATTCCGAATAATTTACACTAATAATTTCCAAAGGCCTATAATTTAGAAACATCCCATTTAACACTACAATATCCCCATTTTTGTAAAAAAATACACCCTCAAGATACCAAAAAAAAAAAAATAGAAAAAGAGAAATAGTAAAAGCGAGATCGAAAACGAAAGAAGAAATCGCACAACTGACTTTCAATGCACCTTACCGAACAATCTGATAAAGATCCATGGCATTTCTAAAGTGGACAGATTAAGCTGTCGCTGTTTGCTGAACCGTCGTCTGTTGGCGAGTTCCTTGGGCAATTTGTCCGGATTGAACGGCTTTGTACTTGAGAAACGCATCGTAACCATATGCCACCATGGCACAGAATCCAAAGAACTGTGGAGATAGTTAATTAACGCCCAATATTTGAGAGATAAAAACAATAACATCAACTTACCGCAGCTGCTGTGTACGCTTCCAGACCCATGGCAGCAGCCAATCCTGCCGCCAGGGCATAGAGGAGAGTCCAAACGGCATTGAAGACCATCTCAATGTGGAGCCAGGGTAGCCTGTAGAACTTCTCCAGGACGTGGAAGAGGTAGAGAAGGAGCATTATGCCCGTAAACCAGAAACCCGTCATGGATACGGAGTTGAAGAAACTGCCACGTGAATGATAGCTGAAGGCGGACACCTCAATGCAAATGAACCCAATCAGGTTGAGTACGATACAGACCAGCTTAAGGATTCCCGGCACAGTACGAAGGTACGAAGGATCGTACCGGATCTGTGGGCTCACGTGAGTCTCAGTTGTGGTCATCGTGGCCGTTGTGTGTTGTGCTGGGAATCCAGGATCAGTCATCTTGCTCTAAATGAGATCTGCAGAAATAATAAAACAAACTTTGATTATTTATAAAAAAAAGTTAATTTGAACCTCAAATTGGAGAGAAATTAAATATAAAGAATATGTACCATGAATTTGCATTAAAATCAATATCTAAGGCTTGATATCTTAGGAGAAAAATTAAAATATGAGTATATTTTAGACCCAAATAGCTTTGAAATATCTTTTAATAAA
Source organism: Phlebotomus papatasi (assembly GCF_024763615.1). Classification (NCBI taxonomy): domain Eukaryota; kingdom Metazoa; phylum Arthropoda; class Insecta; order Diptera; family Psychodidae; genus Phlebotomus; species Phlebotomus papatasi. The sequence goes on from NC_077224.1 coordinate 75,265,927, forward strand.
TTAATCTTATCTTAAGGCCTCTACACATTGGGAGCAATTTTCGTCAAAAATCGTATTTTTGACAGAATTTTGACATTTCTACCTATAACAGTGCGGACTATTTCTTTCAAAAGCCCAATTAAAAAAAAAACTGCTTACAATGTGTAGACACCCTTATACTCAAGAGCCACTTTAAGGTAATTCCTTAGACATATTTACGACTTGAGCCGAAGGACAGATTAATGTAATTGTAATTAAAATTATGAACAGATACACTTCCATCAATTTCTGATTAATCCGTCTCTCGGCTTATGTCGTAAGTTTGTCGAGAGCGTAAGGTTTTGAAATTAGAGTGTCATTACACTGACTGAGAGAAATCCGAAAAAGTTAAAATAACATTCCGGAAATGTTTATTTTACCCTGCAGTATTGATCCGAAATCGGTGTAAATATTATGCTTTTTAGGTGTATTAGGGGTTAAAGTTACCCTTTTTCATGTTAATTATATCCTTAAAAATGTGTAAAATTAACATTAAAAAATGTTGATATATTTTTACACCTAAAAAGTGTTAAAGTTATGAGGAAAAAAAATTATCGCATCCCCATTTTTTTCAGTGTAGATTAGAGTATCAGTCCAATGCACAACAAATTAAGATAGTTCCTGATTGCAGGGAAATGTAAGGATAGTGATCCGGAACGAACCATAACACCCGTTAGCGAGACTCCCGCATCCATTAAGGACTGTCGCCCAGTGTCCTTATGATTTTCAGGGAGGAAATTAGGAGCCTCCAGCCTGTTTGCAGGAAATGAACTTCCTACACATAAGCCAAATAAAAACGATACAAGAGAGATAGACATTCAGTACACCTGTTATTCTTTGGAAATTGACCTAGGATTGACGATATTGTCACGGATTCAAGCCTGTACCTTCCTTTGTCAGGAAATAAAAGATGTTTTACCCTTTTTTGCAGTGAATGTTAGGCCCCGTTTGTAGTATATATTAGGAACTGACTTGATTATGATCCAGAGCATAGTCGTCTCTCTGGACCTTAGTCGAAAGTGTACCCAGCGTGTAATGCTTAGCCATACGGCTTAACTTCTATTAATTCTTAATTGTTAAGTTTTTTTGGAAAATTTCAACTATGGATTGGATTATTTTGAACAAATGATTCATAATTTTCTGAAAATCAATTAAATTTTCTTGCTATTTAGAATTTTGATACATTCGGGAACTGAGCTAAATCTATAGCTTGAAGACTTCAGAGAAAAACTTTAAGTATTGTTTTTAGCTTAATGTGCAACTGATGTATCGTACTGAAAGTTTGTCATAATCGTTGCGCCATAGTAATTTTAAAAATTGTAAATTTTGTGTTCAGTGCTACGTAACTTCTCTGACACTGATTTTACGAATTTTTGGTGGCCAAAGAAGTTAAGTTTCATGAGATCTTTTTTTTTAATATTTATTAAGGGTCTATAAAATAATTGCCTTGTTCATGGGATCTCGCATCATCGATTATCGTAAACTGAAATTATAGATTTTTTTAAGAGCTTTTTTCTTAAAGAAATCTTTTGAAATTTTCCTGGAAATTTTGAAAAATATGAAAATTTTAATTTTTAAATTTTTTGTAATGTACTAAATTTACATAGAAATCTAAAAAACAAAGTTTTGTTATTACAAAACATTGATCCTGAGATTTAGTTTTATAGTCTATTCTAAAAAATTCATAATGTGGAAGAATTCTAAGCAATGCTTCTCTAAATACTTAGGGGGGGGGGGGGTGGGGCAGTTTCACCCCTAAATTGCAAAATAGATTTTGAGACCATTTTGCAAAAAGATGATAAACAGAAGTAAAACTTAGTACATTCTTTGGATTACAGTTGGGTTTAGGGTTAATAAAAATAATAACAACAATCTTTTAATTTCATTAGTCTATTGTGGAGAAATTCATTTCACTTGAAAGGCAGACTGTGTGAAAGTGCCCCATTACTGGGTAATTTCAAGATAATTATGAGGCAACTTTTAAGAAGGATAAAACGAGTTTACAGGAAACTTGCGATACCAGAATTGATTAAAATTACTATTTTGAAGTCTTCTAAGACTCTAAAGCATAAAAATATAATCGAACAAGAACTATATAACAGAATTTAAACACTAATTAACCATACAGAGAAAATAAAATATCGCCAAAGATTTCCAAGCCTATTTCTCATTAATTTGAGCAATTTTCTTTAAATTTTTATACGAAAGAAATATTTTTTGTAATGCTATAAGCTAATTCCGTACATTGTTGGATCATTATATCGCCTTAGAACATATTCTTTTTAGTATAACAGTTTTATAATAGTATTTTAAAGGCTTGAATTTTTATAATACTAAAAAAAATTACAATATCTTGCTGAAAACATACTGAAAAGATATTATAACAATATAATTCATAATATTTATGCACTTAAAAAACACTCAATGATTTTTATTAATTTTTTTTTATGAACTTTTAGGAAATACTACTTCCCATAATTTTGAACTTTATCGACAAAAACAGCTACAAAACGTTTTCAATGATCATTTTAAGTTAATTTTGATTAAAAAAGTAAATTGCTAGACACTGGAAATTTCTCGGTGAGCTTGCATAAAACTGCCCCTCACGCACTTTCGGAACTCAAATCAAAATTGTTAGTACCGTCTTAGAATTCATTCAACGCTAAATGCCTTATAATAATCATAAAACCACTGGTAATTTAATACAATTATGTTACTTCGATAGATAAGTGCAATAGTTCAGAAATTGTTGAAAATAAAACATTACAAAAAGTTTCATTTTGATGCAGTTTTATAAAATTAGTTACAGTATTCAAACGAGAAGCGTCATGAAATTATTTATTTTTATGAACACAGGTCTCAGTTATCTCTTCAATAACATAAAGGTTTTATCCCATTCCTTTCAAAGAGATAAGGAGAATATGCAAAAATTGAAACTGCCTCGTCGTTAAACTGCCCCACCCTCCCCTATTTACGTCAAACACTCATCAACGACGATAAGTTTTAAATCTATGATTGTCTTCAGATCTAAGATGTAGCCACATGGCTTAATTTGTTTATTTTTTTATTATGGAAGACTTTTGGGAAGATTTTGACTTACAATTAAGTATCAAGGGTCAATAATTTAATATGTTTTGAAAATCCTTAAAATGGCATGTTGTTTAGAATATCAATCTCCAGTCCGAAGTCTGAATACATCCCGCATTACAATGTGTATTAAATTTAAAACATGCAGACCCCTTCTTGAATTCTAGAAAATTATTTAATTTATTATATAATTATTGTCTAATACTTGTAAATTTACTGTCAAAATGTCAAGTAACTAAAACTACAATAAATTTGCAACTAAATAGGTTTTTAGCTAAACCACAAGAACCACACACAAAACATTTTACGATGATGTTCCAATTTTATGACATCAGAAAGTAACAGTCTGTGAAAGAATTCAAGGCTGCGACTCACAGAAAACAAATTCGAATTAGGTTTCCCTCATTTTGTTGTATTTGTTGTCTTTTCAATGGTTTTTATTACTAATCGTATAGAAGATTCTTCGGATCATTGATCAAACTCACAGACACACGCATTCTACAACTCAATAGATTTACTGACGATATTTTTCTAAAAATACTACAAAAGTTCTACTAAAACACTCAAGAGTTTTCCATTCTTGCTACAAAACATTGGCAGTTGCAACCAAAATATTTCTAGTGCAAAAATTAAACGAAGAATTATGTTTCCGTTAGAGATTTTAAGTGTTTTAGTGAGTGGAATTTTGTGCCTCTATTTCTACTTAATCCGCAATCACAATTACTGGGCTAAGCGTGGGATTCCTGGTCCGAAAGCTGCTTTTGTGGTGGGCAATCTTCCAGGAATTTTCACTCAGAAAAGAAATGCTGTTTATGACATGGAAGAAATTTACAACAAGTGGAAGACTGATGCCAATTTTGTGGGATTCTTTAACATGTTGCAGCCGCAAATTCTTATACTGAAGCCTGAATTGGTCAAAACGGTCACTGTGAAAAATTTCCAGAACTTCCATGAAAATGACTTTGCGGATATGTTCGGTAAAGATAGTGATCCAGTCTTTACTAAGACGATATTTATGCTTAAAGGAGCGGAATGGAAGGAAAAGAGGGCAGAACTTGCCCCTGCTTTTACTGATAACAAAGTGAGAAATTTTCATGGGTGTTGTTTTAAAATTGTGATCAATAGTTCTTTAATTTTCAGATGAAATCCATGTTCATCCTAATTGAAGAGATTTCTGAGAGATTGTTAAATTATTTAGATAAAGCTGTAAAGGATAAAGGAAGTCCCCTAGTACTGGAAGCTCGAGAACTATCCACAAAGTTCTCCATAGATGTTATTGGAAATTGCATTTTCCGTGTAAATGGAGGAGCTTTTGGAGAAGAAAATTCTCAAATGATGAAAATGGGCGAAGAACTTATGAATCCCAGTGGATCATTTCTTTTATCATTCCTTCTCCTTCAATTTTTTCCAATTTTAAAAGGAATCATCAAGCCACAACTCGTTAAGAAAACCGTTGCAGACTATCTTAGAAACCTCATCAGGGAAGTGAACGAAAATCGAAAGGAAAATCCAGCTGAAGGGGGAGATTTTATGTCTTTTATGGAACATCTTCGAATTAATCGAGGAACTGATCCTGCACAGATTTTAGGACATGTTTTTACTTTTTTCATCGATGGTTATGAAATGAGCAGCAATGTCTTAGCTCATACCCTCTATCAATTGGCGAAGAATCCTGAGATTCAGGATAAATTGCGGAATGAACTGCAATCTTTGGAATCTCTGGGGTACATTGCAAATCCCAATAGTGAACAATGTGAATATCTCCATAGAATTTTACTTGAAAGTCTCAGGATAAATGCTCCTTTGCCCTTTGTCACAAAGAGATGTACTAAGGAATGCAAATTATCTCTTCGACAAGGAGAAGATGTTCTTATTGAAACCAATACCCCTGTCGTCATTCCTATATACTGCATTCAAAGGGATCCTCAATACTACTCTCAACCCAAAACATTTGATCCTGATCGATTTCTCAATGGAAATGCCAAGAAGTTCCAGAATGAAGGCATATTTTTGCCATTTGGAGATGGACCACGCATCTGCATGGGAATGAAATTTGCCATGATGCAGGTAAAGTTTGGAGTGGCTACTATCATCAAGAATTACCGATTGACTGTTGATCCCAAAACTCTGGATCCTTTTCGACTGAATCCCAAGAGATTTACAACAACTCCTGAAGGTGGATATTGGTTAAAATTCACACCAATTGACGAGAAGTAAATTTTCACAAAAAGCAGTTGCACTAAACATTACCACTTACTCATGTGAAAGATTTCCTGAATACTGAGAATTTCTCATACTCACATGACAGTATTTGTGACATCCACAATTAATGTATAAAAGCGAAATTTAAAAAAAAATGAGGAAGATACATAAATCACGTGTTCAAGAGACACTCATAAAATAGAAATGATTGTATTTATAAGTTTTTTTTCGTTTGAGTCGAATAATTTTCAAATTTGTTTGCGTTATTCCACTACAAAGATTTTCCCAAGATTTTCTATTAAATCACATTTAAATTTTAAAGAAATAAAATAAATAAGAATTCAGATAACAAGAAAATTGGTAGTTTTACCAATTCAAAACTATTTCTGGTGTTAATATTAGAGTGAATAAATACCGTTGAGTGCTTTTGCCAATCTCTTCAACCGCGCAACAAGACGAAATTGATGGGTGTGTGAAAACTTCCACATTCATTCAACTTCTTCAATTGAATTTACATTCACTCCATTCACTCCTCTCTTATTCATAAACAAACAGATGACCGAAGAATTGCGAGTTTACAGAATTATGTCATTCACATTACAAATGCAACTACAAACTCCACAGGTTTGCATGAGAATTCAGTGTGAAGTGTTTTAGGAAGGCAGCCAAACGATAAGGTACTTTAAATTTACTTGAAAAATTATGACTTATATTTATTGATAAGGAAAACATCGACGGGGACAACGGGGATTTTTAAATGATTTTTTACTTTTGAATTGGCGGAGATTGATAAGAAGATATGGCAATTATTATTATTTAACCTAAAAAGATTTACGAAAGGAAGCGTATTTTTACAGTATATACCCGAAAATTTGATTTTCTATTATTGCTATTGGATCACAAAAAATCCGGACAAGAAACTTAATGGTGAAAAATATAAACTTATGGTTTTCATTAACATTCCAATAAATTGAGGTCAGGAGGTGTCTTTTCATTTTTCGTCCGACTTCCAACTATATACTCTGTAAACGATTTTAATGATTACTTTCATTTTTGAATATATTTTGGAAATAGTCGATATGAATATTTCGTCCATTGATACCAAATATCAGAAAATCCACTTTTTTTCATTTCTCAAAGTCAAGGATACTTCACCTTAGATGCTTAATTTCTCAACTGATCTGGCCAAAATTACATTTAAGTGAAAGGTCTTGAAATTTTCTATCCGAATTCTCTAGGGCTAACCGGTAATATATCTGTAAAGAATTGGTAGTGGTAATTGATTTATAATTAGGGGATAAATTATGATTAGGGTTATGCAAGTTATGCAAAGTTGAATAAATTGAGACGCTCAGAGCAGAAGTGGACTGTTTTAATAGGGAAATGCATACAAAGGAGACCACTTCTGCTCTAATGAATGTCTCAATTATTATTATTAATATTATTATTATTATTATTATTATTATTATTATTATTATTACTATATCAACATTTGATCTTCGTCAAGTTCCCGAAAGTTGACATTCTTTTTTCCGCAGCTTTTTTTCTTCACATTCAAAACCATTTCTATTATTTCAAAAACGGCTCTGAAGATTTTATTGATTTTCAGATATTAATACAAAAAAATTACAGGCCAATATATAAGGGGGAAATGAAGCACCTTTGAAATTGGGATTTTTCAACTATTTTTAAATGAAATTAAGCCTTATCGTGACATAATCTAGTTTCTCAATCTGTTTGTGCAGCTAAATTATATCACGAAGGTTCAATTTTATTTAAAAATTGGCGAAAAATCCCAATTTTAAAGGTGCCTCACTTCCCCTATCGTCTTTAAATGCGAATTATCTTCGTTTATTTCCCTTACTCATTCTTCAATATCAATAATCAAAGCGCTCTAATATTATTTTATTTCCAAATGTATAAATATTGCTTAAAAGTTTGAGGTTAAAATTTATAAATAATTTCAATTTGGTAGGGGCAAGTGGGACACTTTTTAAAGCGGGGTACCTTCGAAATTGGTATTTTTTTCCTATGTTTATATGGAACTGAGCCATACCATAATGTAATTCAGCTTCTCAATCTGTTTGTGCAGCTAAATTATACCACGGTTTAATTTTATTTAAAAATAGGTGAAAAATCCCAATTTCAAAGGTGCCCCACTTCCCCCTAGTGAAACAGTACCTAAACAAAAACTCTGAGCTTGAGCATTCCTCAAAGCTGAGACGCTTTAGCAAATGTATTTTACTTATTATTTATTTAATCTCTTGTTTCAAAATAATTTCTTACTATTTTATCGATGGTTTTCAAATAAATATTTGTTTATTTACATATTTTCTATAAATTAAATAATAAGAAACGTAAGCATTGTAACAAATTGGTATATCATGGACATGGACGCTTAAATTAACTTGAAGCATATTATTTTGAATTACAATTTATAGTATTAAAGTTTTTTTTAAGTTCTACATTTAAAATATTTCACGGTTTCTTACTGCTTCTAATTTAGGCATGAAATTGAAGAAGAATTTCGTTTTTAGTATAGTGCAGTATAAAGTTTATGACTTCAATTTTCTAATTAATTTTAATATCATGAATAAAAGAAACAATCTCGGTCAGAAAATATTTGACTAGCAGTATAAATGTATCCCAAATGATAAAAGTGAGGTTCTTAAGTTCTTAACAATTTCATCTTTCCAGTAGGGGTTTATTGTGTAGGTTTATTGCATGTCTCCTTACCACTCTCTCTATAATAAATATTATGTTGACAAATACCTGTAACGTACTTTTTTGCACTATTAGGCCTAGTATATAATTTGTACACACTACCTTACGATTAAGATTAAGATTGGTAATAGAACCTTTACCTTACGAACATGTGCAGGAACTTTAAATATTTTAATAATGACTTTGCAAAATTCTTTCAAAAACGAGTTACATATCTCCCACTTTTTTTATGAGTTTCCTACTCATAGTTTGATTATATAAAACAAACAGTTTGTAGATTTTCCAAATAAATAGACAACAAAGTTTGTCAAATAACTCGGAGGAATGTGTGAAATTACGCACATGTGAAAACAAATTTACGAAAATTACATGTAATAATTGTATTACATATTTATCAATTCATATGACTCATTTAACTTCCATCTTAACTCAATGAAAATTCTTGAACCTGTTAAAATCGGTTATGTATTGGAGTAATGGTGATATCCAAAGGAAAAATGAATATGTTTTTTTTTAGCATTTTACTGTTTCTATTTCTCAAGTGCTTCTACATAATCGACGATTTTGTGTTGGTTGATGCTACGACTGTTTGGTAGTTTGCAAATACGGCGAAAACTGGGGAAAACAGTCGAGATTCGAGACAGAAACCAACAGAATGAAAAGTCGATAGTACAGAGCCACTTAAAAACAGTAAAATGCCAAAAACACGTTCATTTTTCACTAAAATAGCACCATAATCATTTATCAAAAAAAAAAAAAAATAAATAATTGGGTTTTATTGTTATTTGCATGTGATATACAGGATAAATCATAAGTTTGTTATGGTGCTCATTTCTAGTTAAAGAGGTTTTGAAAATGTATTGTAAATATTTTTAAAAATTAAGTTTTAGATTTTTGAAAAGAAAATAATTTTATTCTTCATTACTAATAAAATGAAATAAAAAAAAATAATCTAACCTTTCATCGATCAAAAATTGGTTACGGTGTACGAAATAGTCAAAATGGCGACCCATCCAAGAAATGTTGTCGAATTCATATAATTGGTTAAGTTTATGAGTGAGAGTTTTCAAGATTTTTTTTTGGTAAAGAAAATGATTTTTGCAAGAAAATAGTTCTGTGAGATCATACTTTTTTTTCAGACATTGTGTGTCCACGATGTGTAATTGATTAGAAATTGAACTTTTTGGAGTGGCAGGAGGCAGGATATCATAAAGGGTTCATATAGCGATGAATCAATAACAAAAATTGCCGATATTTATTGAATATTATGGAATACAATCAGGAAAATGAGCAGAGTTCAAGGACAGAAAGGAAGATCTAAACCAAAAAAACTTCTGGTAGACCCAGGTTTACAATTGAAAGACCGCATAAACGCATATTATAAGTCTCTAATACAGGCCCGTTGATAAAATAGCCTCATAACCAGGTTCACCTACTTTCGAAGGGCAAACAGGCCCCTTTTTTAATTATCAACGAAGACTATATGAAGCAGGAAAGAATGGGAGAATTTATAAGAAAGGTCCCCTTTTCAGTAAGTTTAATATTTACAAAAATGGCTTCAATTCTATATATTTCTTATATATCAAAAACCTAATTTATAAAAAAAATTTAAAAAGGTTTTTTTTTAAAGTCTCCTTCAGTAGGAATGAACAGAGTAAAAAACTTATGATTCCTACTGTATGTGTTTGTTTGAAATTTTACAATTTTATCATAGGGGAAAGGCTCATAATTTTGTCCAGTTTCTTATTTTGGACACTTTGAGGATAAAATTGGACACTTAAAATAAATTGATTAAAATTATGGATTTTTATTCCAATATTTGTTGAATAATGAATTGTATCTAAATATTTGTTCTTTTTGGAAGATTTTAACACTAAATACGTTAAATTTTGAATATGATTTGAGTTAAAATTGCTTTGTTGAAAATTCAGTGTAAGCAATTGCTTACGAGAAATATGACAGAACTTCGTGTTTACTTCAGTCTTATTTAGCTGTGGTGAAGTACTAACAATGTTTCTTCGGTTTTTTTTTGAGTGATATTATTGAATATTCATTGAATATTGTGTTGATTCACATTAGTGGTGATTTGTACATTTGATCTGAAGTGAGGTTTGCCTTGTGAATTACGTTTTTCGTGTGAAAAATGGGCAATTTTTTAAGACATTTGCCAATGAGGTGATAATCCTTATTTTGGACAGGTGTTTTTCTCTGGAAATTTCGTGAAGTTTTAGCTTTTGTAATGACTAGGTTAGACAAATGCCTGGAGAAACAAAGGAGCATCATCTCTATGAACGAGATGCAGTGAGAAAAACCTTGAAAGGCTCCCGGAAGGGCCAGGGAATGAGCGAATCCGCACGTACTTGGAGTACCGAAGTCAACTCACTTTAATGAATGATATGGAAAGTTTCCGGGCTTCTTGTGACATTCTACGTTTCCCTTACATGACCAGGAAGAGGACTTGGTAAGATTGGTTCATGAAATGAAGAACAATGGGCATCCTGTTGAGGCGGATTAGCTGTCCATATTTACAGCCAAGTTGTCCGAATTAATAACCAAGTTGTCCAAAATAAGAGTCAAATTCACCTCTACATATCAATTCATTTTTAAACGTATTAAGACTAATTTTGGTAAAATCAAAGACAATAAGCCCTTGACAAGTATCTAAACAACCCTTCTGAAAAGAGAGTAGCAAAAAAAATCAATTAGTATTGAAAATATCGCACTTCAAACTTGGAACATCTATGCTTATAAGCAGACTGTCCAAAATTATGAGCCTTTACCCTATAGTAGTTTATATTTTCTTTAGAGAAGGTATAAAATTTGACCATCTTATTTTCCAAAATTTATGCATCAGTGAGTATTTTCTAAATAATTTTTGGTCCGCTGAACACGATTAGAAAAAAAGGTAGCGAAGATTTTGCTGAGCGTTCGTACCGTTTGTATAACTCTTCTGTTTTATCGTAAAATTTCGAAAATTTCTATCTTCATCATTTTTGCCGAAGATATACTGTTTTTTAGGAAGAATGGAGGGTACAAATAAAACGTTTAATTCTTAGTATTTTTTGACAATTCTGTCTGAGGTTCAAATAGTTTTTCAGTCGAAAATTTTGTTTTGAGGTTTCCCAAGTAACATTATATGACAACAGCTGTTAAATTTCTCAGAGGAGATCTTTACCCGTCTTTTCCCAGTTGCTTTGAAATTGAAAATGATTGTTTATCTTTTGAGATCGAGGTTTAAGATCTCTTTAACTCCCCTAAGAGATGAATAGCAATTTCAAGCTCTGTCGACGAAACCAAGACTTGGAGAGAAGCCTCATTGAACCGCTTAAATACTGAATGTATCGTTCCGCCTCCAGAAAGAAACACTCTTTAAGATTCTTCGACAATTGCTAATTCACAGTGTGATTCGCTTAATTGTCCACCGACACCCACTCAATATCCGGGCTCATTGAAGAATACGGTGAAACTTTATGTATCAATGCACAATAGTATTGTATGTCTCTAAGTTCGAAAATGTATAAAATATTGCCTCTTTGCACTCAAAATAAACTAAACACACCTCGATATTGCAAAAGAAACTCCACAGTAACTATAGGAAGGCTAAGGGGATTAACGAGTTAATAGGAGAGGGATTAATGCAATTCATGCGTAACGGAAATTGAAGTTAAGGGTCATATTTCGGTCAGTTGATAGTAATGCCAAATGTAGTGGGAGGTTAGTGAAAAATTTCTGCGATTTTGCCTCAAGTGTGGGTGAGGAGTTTTGTGTGAAAATAAAATCCCGTGATGAAATTTATCTTGTCGTGCACGATTTTGTCACAATTTTCCTCTTGAGTGTGTTGAGTGATTCCTAAAATAAAAATATTATCTCATACGACCGGCAAGAGCATAGCATTTCTCTGTATTTTCTGAGTTTCTCTTTAACAAAAAAAATCATAAAATTCACATTGCTATGGCTTTTTTTGCTGACCTCTCAACACACTCAAAGACTCTTGGAACCTCCTTCAATCACCAAATACACCCAAAAACAGCAACATTTGAGATATTGTGACAATCAAAATTAAAGCTAAACTTGGCAAAATAGCCTCTAAAATAAAACCAGTTCTTTTGTCGTGTCAACACGATCTTAAGTTACGCTCTGGGGGTGTTTCATAAAGGGGGGTAGAAACAACCCCTATGGGGGAAGGCCAAATGACTGAGGTCACCCGCGAAGTTGTAGCGTGTCAATAATAGATGCAGCACAGCGGCGACAAAATCAATGATATTTCAGTGCCAACACCCGCAAATGACCAATCAGGGACCAATGAAATATTTTATCGCAACTTTAGCTTATTTTAGTGCTTTTTAGCTAGCAATTAAAAGAGCTTAAAATGACGCGCGCCAAAAGATTTCGTCACTTATGGGCGGAGATCGCACCTAAAGATGCAGCATCCTCTTCAATTTTCCATCACTTTATCAATTGATTAGATGATATATTTCACAGAGAAATAACATTTGATAACACTCACCTCGGTTTTCGCGCAAAATACGCCCGACTTTGGGGTGAAATGCTTGGAAAAAACTTAACACGAAAAACTAAACCAAAAACACTAGTTCTTCGCCAGAGGAGGCGTTTGTCAATGTTTCATTTCTTTGCATTCCGTCAGGGGGCGGATCATGCATCTGTCTTATAATGTTCAAAACAAATTTTTATGGCACTGGACTTTATTATCGCACTACTGAGGAATACATTGCTTTAACAAACTCTACTAAGAAGCGTATTCAACTTACGAAATCCGATTTTACGAATTAAAATATTGTTTTAACTTCAATTATTCTAAATAAAATGAATCATGAAACGCTTACTTTATTTTATGTTTCTTGGGTTTTGCTAATTTTTTCTTTCCATTCTTCCTCGAGACTACTTTATTTTCTGAAGTTTTCCAATGAATATAGGCAAATACTCAAAAAAGTGAAAAAAAATTTAAATAGAATTAATATTTTGTTAATATTCATACTCCAAAACTGGTTAAAAGTGTTTAATGTCCTTTCCAAGCCTCATTGTATTAATGAAGTTTAATTAAATCAATTTAATTTATAAAATTGCTTGAATACGCCACTAAATTCGCGAATATGAACAATATTCAGCTAAAAATGCGATATGCAGGTGATATTTTATCTAATGATTCACTACAGATGCTTTAAAATGATCCTTGGGTTGTCTCTTTAGCAGAAGAGAACTCTTGGAGCTGATTGTCATATGTGGACGCCGTTTCTTTTGTATGGAGGAGGTTTTGGGCGCATGTAAACGTTGACACTTGAGTCCTGACCAGTAGGATCCTGACCGTGATTTGGGCTGTAAAGTTAAATTATAACAAATTTAAAGATTTTCTAAAATAATCCTAAAACAAAAATTTATACACTAAAATTATATCATCCTTCAAGTCTGAGACAAAAAGATAATAAAAATTGAAATTAAGTATTTATGGCTTCGGCACACCTTTTAGATCAGGAAAATTTCATGAAGTCGAAATTAGAATCCCTCTCTTTCTCACGTGATTTGCATATGACTGTCTCATTCTTTCGCATACCAAAATCGATTGAGCTAAATTGAATTTGCAATGATGTTTAAAAGAAGAAGAAGAGTGCGAGATAATGAGATAGACATATGCAAAGCATGTGAGAAAGAAAAGCATTCGAATTTCGACTTCATGAAATTTTTCTGATCTAAATGGGGTACCGCAGCCATTATGATTCCTTTCCAGCATACCTTTTGGATCAGGATAATTTGATAAAGTCAAAATTCGCATCCCTTTTTTTCTTAAAACTTTTGCATATCCTACTTTTTCGCACTCTTCTTCTTTTGAACATCACGCTTAATTTAGTTTAGTTCAGTAAACTTTGAATCCGCATGAATGGGATAAACTTATGCAAATTTTTTGAGAAAGACATGGGACGCGAAATTTTATTTCATGGAATTTTACCGACTTAAAAAATAATTTCAGTCAAATTTAAAAATTCTTTAAAGTTCTAATAATATAAGGTACTCCTAACCGTTTGAAAAATAAAGAAATCCTATAGGCCCAGTAGGAGTGTGACATTTCCATTTAGCGTGAAAGTTTAAAGAAATTTGACACTATATAATACATAATTGAAAATTTACAATAGACTCCCTCAAATTCGGTCATTCGGGACCATAATCCCACTCGAATTACAAAGAAATTCGGGTGTGACAACAATGGCTTCGAACACTTCATACCATACCATTCTTATGTTCTTTTAATAAATCTGAACTATGAATGACCCTGTATAATAGCTAGTCTGAAATCAAATACTTCCTAAACAAAAAAAAAAAAATAGGTCTGAATCGGTAAAGGACTATCGGAAAAATTTCAAGTGCTCGAAGTTGCAGGGTGTGCGAAGCCTGAAAGCCTTATCCCTTACTTGCATTTGTTGTAAATTCCATGAAAATACCTCAATTAAAAGACATTACAACGTTGTATTAATATCTGTAAAGGGCGTAGCTTAAAATAATTGTTGGGCGAATTCTTCTAGAAATAATCAATCAAATAATAGAAAGCTTAAGAAAGAATGGGGCAAGGGGCAGCACCTATTTTTTTTTAATTAGATATTCAGCTTAAAATGACGAGACCTATATAAATTCATAGATATTATAGGGATGTTTGGCCAATGAAGAAATTTTGTCATCGTCCTAATTGTTTAGAAATAAAAATCATTATTCGGTTCTACCCCATGTTCGATGGTGCCCCAGTTTCCCCTACATATCTATACAACATACGATTAATAACTTTCTAATAACTGAAGTATGCTACTTGGGATGATTTTTCTTAATATTTCTCACCTCTGAGAACTAAGACTGACACTTTCTGCATTCAAATTCGGCGCATCTTTGAGGCTCTTCAGGAGTGTTGTGGTGGGATAATTTGCAGAATCTTGAGTCAATTTAACAATTGGGACAGTTGGATTCTTCCTTTCTCTGCAAAATTGAGATATTTTTAAAATCTCAGCTATAAATGTGTTAGAAAATTTTAAATTAAAAAAAAACGAAAACTAAGTAAAATAAAACCTGAACTCTTTGCAAAGATGGAAGATTGTGTCAAAGAAATACTCAGAATGGGGATCATCACTGAGAAAAAAAAATGTAAAATTATTTAAAATAAATTAAAATTATTTTTAAAAATATTTTAGAAATAACATAGTTACATAGACTTGTGCTGGAAACAAAGGATGCAGGAGAGAAAAGCAACAAGAATTGCAAGAATCATCCCAGGAATTGCTACTGCAAAGGTAAGTTCATCGATATAGTTCCTTTGTGGGGCATCAGCCCGACTGATTCCTTGCCAACGGTCTTGACCACGATCCAAACCAATTCCTTGAGTATTCTTGAGACTATCTTCAGCTCCAGAATCCACTCCGACAATGCGAAAAGCGCACCAATCCAATCTAAAGCCTCCATTTTCAAAAATGGTTTGAACGGAAGTTCTTTTGTAATTGCAAGTGGAGATTTTGTAGAGGGGCTTAACTTCCTCTTGGAGCTCCAGGAGCCTTTCGGAAAACATTGCATTGCTTCCCAGGTGAACGATTACTCCTTCATGGAGTTGTGGGAGGACTGGAAGACGAGCACCCATCTTTGTGGCTGCTTCCATGAAGACAATGTGAAGATCCTTGGCACTTTCTGGCCAAAGATCTTTCTGATAGATATTCTTGAGATTTTCGATCCTTCCGGGATCCATAAGATGCACCCAATCGAGGTTATCAATTTTCATTTGAACAACATTCCGGGCTGCCATTTTTCCCGTCATCCAGAGGGATAGGACAACCTGACGAGTCTCGAAAGTTTGGCGGTTGAGACCTACAATCTCCAGCCTGACTTCCTTTCCTGCCAATCTGTCTGGTGGAGTGCCGTAGAGAAATCCCGCTCGATGCTCTCCACTGTACATGTATCGCATCCATGACGGTAGATCTGGATACCCTTCCAAGGAGGGTCGAAAAACATACTGATTGGGTGTTAGGGTTGTGCTCCAGTTAAAGTAGGTAGCATCAATTCGCAGAGAAAACAGTTCAGATACGAAAATGGGATCCAAATTCAAACTCCCAGACACGGAAATCAGCAACCCAAATAGGGAAATCATAAGAATTTTCCACATTTTTTACAATTTCCGTTACACTTTTCCAAGAATTCAAATTACAACTGCCTTAAATAATTCATTTCACTATATTTGGTAACAGCAATTAGTGAAATAGATTTAATTTTCTACCTTTTAGAGAAGATTTTCTTTAGGATCGATAAAAGTCACTTCATCCATGGAAAATTGGGAAAATTCACGCAGGTCAAATGTCTGTCAAGATTTTCTTCTTGAATCTATTTATTCATATAGAAATGTTTACATTTTCCAGCACATGCGCATTGTAAATTATTTTCCGGCGATATTTAAAGATTTTTCGCGAAAATAATTATAAAAATCTTATAATGAAAAAAAAATGTGTTCTTAAGGTTTACAAATTTATTAAACTTTTTGAAAAGTATTTGAAAAGTGTAAGTTACATTCAAATTTTAACGGTCTCTTTTGAATCAATGGCCTTACCTAACCTACAGTGTATGAGAGAAAACCCATACACCTATAGCATATATCCAGCATAATCACACATACAATAAAAGATAGTGACATCTGTCAAACATGCTATAAACGTGTTTGAGACAAAGCGTGCTGAAACACTTCCAAAAGAAATCTTCTAATTTGTTGTGAAAATCTTGTTTTAAAAGTTTAAAATTAAATATTTTTGAAAATGGAGAAGAAAGACAACTCAGATTCGAATAAGGATCTAACTGAACAACCAAGGCAACCTACAAGCCTTCAGGTAAATCCTACTCAATGATTCATGTTCGAGAAGAATCTAATAGAAGAATCTTCCAGGGTCTTCTAAAATTTGCCATGGAAGCAACAAAAGCGGAGGATGCTCCTTGTGATAGTACAATGGCTCCTATGGATCCAGAAGTATATCAAATTCATTGATAGGATGTTTGCTTAGCCCTAAGAATCGCTATTTTTTTTTTAAATCTAGAAGCAAAAGTTCCTGGAAGAAGCTCTCAAAAGCATGACTGTGAATGTTGGAGAGGAGTTGGTTAATTCCATAAAAATTATCACAGATCCTGCATCATCAGAGGATGATCAAGTGGATGCTCTTGAGACCATCAATCACTACATCCTCAATATCGATCAAGCGGACAATTTTCACAAAATTGGTGGATTCTGTATTCTCAAGCCCTGCCTCAGTTCTCGCTATCAGTCTGTCAGGACGGAAACTGCAGCTCTGATAGCCGAACTGGCACAGAATAATCCCTACTGCCAGCAACATCTCCTGGAGAACAATATGCTGCAGGAGTTGACACCCCTCCTGACCCAACCCGAGCCAGTTTGTACTCGTGCTATGTCTGCAATCTCAGCCATGGTAACAAACTTCCCACCAGGAATGGAAAATCTCTTTAGCAGTGGCGAAATCGACAAAATCGTCGCAGTTCTAGTGTCCAGAAAAGAGAACAGGCTAATCACCAAAGTCACATTCTTTCTTTCAGCCATTCCCGGATGCCATCCGGAATTTGTAGACAAGTTCCTGGACATGGGAATAATGAAGTACCTCTCGGGACATATTCCTCCAGTTACCAGGGGAGATTTGGAGGATTCTCAGCTATCGAATAAACTCCAAAATATCCTCCTGGCCACTGTGAATTTCTGTGCACACAATCGGGCACGTGATGATTTAAGATTTACCGCTGCTGATCTTCCGGGAAGACTTCAGGAAATTGCAAAAGTCGCTAGAAGTGACGAAGCATTTGCAGAGATTCAGGAGAGTGCAGAAAAACTCTTGAAGTTGCTTAAATAATAATTTTTGTACTTAATAAAATATAATTTTTCGCCTTGTAAAAGTTCTTAGGGTGAAAGGAACGTCTATTGACACTTTAAGAACTCGTGTCAGAACCTATTGACACCCTACTCTGTACCATTTGGGATATGAAATTTGAACATCTCTGTTTATGGTAAAAGGTATATTACAGAAAAAAGTTATATTACTTATATTTTACTAGATACATTAAATAATTTTCAACATTTTGACAAAAGTGTCAATAGGGGTTCCCTGTCGAACAGACGTTCCTCCGATCCTACTAGGTAATTTTTTTTACAATCTCAGCTTCTGTGGTCCAAGTTAAAATATAACCAAATGGCTCCTGCATACTTTGTAGATCAGGGAAACTTTATGAAATCAAAATTCACATTCCTTTCTTTCTCAAAGTTTTACATATTATAAGTCCAAATGGGGCTCATCTAAATTACTATACTTTTTAAAAGGAAAATGAGGAACTGGGGCTGTTACTCTTACTTCAACTTCCTGAGAATGAACTGTCCACTGCAGATGATGCTTACTCACTGAAGTGCTGGGTGCTGGTGTTAATTGCCCAAAAAGAGCATCATATAACAACTTTCAGCACCCGCCTGGGGATGGTAGGTATTCGGCGTGTCAAAAGAATAAATGTGATATGTTTCCTTACGTGAATGATATAGTGAACGGGTTACACTGTTGTCCTTGTTCTGTGCGTGAATGTAGTGAATTACAATACCTGTGATAATGAAGCTTGCTTGAGAATTGTGTGAATGTCTGTATGCAATACCTGTAAGGTCTGTAAGGATGATGAATAGGAATGAATGAATAAATCTGGTTCGAATGGCAAAAATTCACTTTCATGAGAAGACTTCAATTAGACAAATTTAAAGAGTGCCAGAAGGACCAAAACAACTTCAGGATGACACTTAAATTTAAAGATTTTTGCGGATTTCAGCAGGTTTCAGAAGATCGTCCTTCTTGCGTCGTGGTTGCCAGAAAGAATGTTGAAGGGGTAATGAAGTGCTTGCTAGCTTGATAGTGTGCAAGTGTGGTGAATTTGGAAGAGGGGATTTATGGCATACGACCGTCGACTGTGTTGACATGTGTCGAATAGACCATACGATTTTACAATAATCCTAATTCGCATTCATTCCCACTCTTCTTTTTTTTAAACAACATAGCAAGTTCAATTAGGTTCAATCCAAGACAGAAAAGGATGAAAATTTTGATTCTATCAAGTTTTTCTAAACTAAAAGAGGTGCCAGATGCTTTAAAAAACTTTTTCGTAGATATTAATCCCATCATCTCTGTCTGTAATACAAAATATAACGCATAGATATCGACTTGCGGCTTTCTAATAATGTTAAATATCGAGACGTCCGTAAAAGATGTCGACAGATTTATTCTCAGCTTTACTGCTCCGAGCGCTCCGACATATGGGATGCTCAAAAATAAAACTCTTGACAGATACACAGCTCAAGCCAAGAGACGACTAAATTCGTTCATAGCGCAGTTTTGTATAAATTACAAACTAGACTTAGTATTTACTGATACTCAGTGGTACTCACGAAGCTTACGCCCTAGATCACTTACGACTTAAGCCGAGAGACGACTTAGTGGAAAATGATGGAAATGTGGTTTAATCATTATTTCGAATATAATTACACTAAGCCGTCTCTCGGCTAATCTTCAAGTCTGTCGAGGCCCTTACACAGCTCTCTCCGAATCTGGCTGACAGCTGCCAAACACTGACAGTTGATGAATTCAAACTTTTTTTTACTAAATACAGCTTGTCCAGCATGAATTAAAATATTATTTTCACTTTATCACACCCTTTGATACTTAATTGTGGTATAAAATGAAACATAAGCGCACCACAAAGAAAATTCTGTTGTTTTTGTCAGAAAATAAATTCACACAGCGCAAAATAACGAACATTTTGTGAACTTCTACAAACATATGTTCGTAAACACACAAAAAATCTTTTTTAAATTTTGTCATTTGTTCGTATTTATTCGTAAATTTTTGTTTGTCTGGCAAAAATTTACGAACAAATGACAAAATTTTACGAATATTTTTTTGTGTGTTTACGAAAATTTACAAACAAATGTTTGTAAAAATACAAAAAAAATGTTCGTCAAATGATCATTTTACAAACAATGTTTGTGAAAAAAGTACAAAATTTTACGAACTTGTTTGTGGGTTATACGATTCACGAGCATTTCGTAAGTCTGCCATAGGATTTCACAAACATACATATACGTACAATTTTGCAAAATATTTTTTTCTGTGTATGCTAACCGTTGATTAACAATCATTAGGAAACCATGTAGTGGCGAATAGGTTGCATATAAAACATAATGTGACCTGTCAGAGATGCAATTCGGTGGTGAATGTTCTGAAACATATCCTAGGTATGCGCTTCCATATAAAAGAATACGCATGGTTCACCATGACAAATTCCAGGATTTTATACAGGGAGTTCCGGTTCAAGTGAAAACGGATTGAGAGACTTTAATATGAATTGCTCACTATTGGGAGCGGATTTATGAAATAATTTTTTTAATGTACTTAAATGTATGCTAATATTTTTCACATATTAAAAATTTGAAATACGTTTCTTATGGCTCCGTCACACCTTTTAGAATAGCAAAATTTCATAAAATCGAAATTCACATCCCTTTCTTTCAAAAAAGTTTAGCATAATGTCTGTCTATCCTACTCTTTGCGCTTTTCTTCTTCTTCTTTTAAATACTACACCAAATTAAATTTAGTTCAGTCCAATTTCGAGTGGTCGACTGGATCGACTTTATATTCTACAACGAAGATGGGATTTGTTGACATGCAGAAGGATATATTAAAAAAAATAACATTTGGTTCCGTACTGGTCTAACGGCGTTATCACTCTTGCACATTAAAATTTTAATGTGATTCACATTAATTGTCGCTTGTGAGCGTCCAAATATGTTATTTGTGTCTTTGAGTAACTTAATATTTGGGGTTTTTCTATTTATTGATAAAGAAGTGGACTTGGCCTGCAAAAATAACTTTAAATTTACCTAAAGCATAAATATTTTTCACATTAAAAAATTAAAGAGAAAATCGCATTAATTTTTCGCATTAATGCTATAAATCAATTTATAACAAAATTTTGCGGGTCAAGTCTACCTTTTTATCAACAAATAGATCAAATTTTGAATATAAAATGATTCAAACACACAAATTACACATTTGGATTCTCACCAGCGACAATTAATGCGAATCATATTAAAATTTTAATGTGCAAATGTGATAACACAGTAAGGGTTTGAACGGTTTCCTGACGCATGGATGGAACATTTAAATCCCTCCCTTTAATATTATTTCAAATAAATTCATAGCACTGAAGTACCCATTAATAAATTAATTTCTTGAATCATTCGTTTAATTATCTTTTACTCTTTGCCGAATTAAAAATCTGTAAAGTTAGGGAGCCTGAGCTATTCTTGCAAATACCCCTGGTTTAGCTTGGAAAAGCACCAAGCACTCGATGAATTTCTGCGTCGAACCCACGCAGATTTTCCCTTCTGAATTTTCACCACTTTTCACCACTGTCAGGGAGCTTTTCTCTCGAGGATGTCCGGAAATTGTATATTTTTTCACGAGACGGAGGAATCCGAGGGGTCTTATTTCTCATTCATTCAGTTGAGTTCGTCACCTCGACTGAGATTGATTGTGTTTGTGAAGTACCGTGATTCACTCTTGTCTGGTTTAATATGGAATAACTTGGTGTCTTACGGGATTGAAGAACTAAGCCTGAATCACCATCATCTGTCTGATTCCGGAGATTGCAAGGACAATTCGCTCTGTAACTAATTTGAGAAGATTGTGGATAATTCAGAAGCGAGTGGCCAAAATGTAAGTAGACAGTTTCATCCCTTATTGCTATATCTAGAAGGAGTATATATCTCTATAGAGATGAGAAAAAAAGTTTAGAATTGTCCCAACAGTAGAGAGTTTTTCATATGAATGCAAATGTGGGTTAGAATTTTTAGAGGGATGGTAGGTGCTTTTTGTTGGATTTATCTCTCGGCAGCCACTGAATCATCATCCCATAAGCTGGGGTGGGCAGAGTGCCACCCAGTGTCGTGCTTGGTGAACACGATATAAAATAATTAGGGTCCAATGGCAACATTGAGACTTCAAGGGTACTTTTTCCATCCATTCCCTCCCTTGCCAATTGGAGCGTCTCATAAGCTTCCTGCGTCTGGTAAATCGGAACTGAGATTAGATCACAAAAGCTTCAGTGAAAATTTTGAAAAAAACACAGGGGATAAAAACTTAATTATTCCACGCTGTTCTATTAATCACAGAACAAATAGTGCTATTTCCACACAACAAATTAATGATATTCTATGTTCAAGTAATTAAAATATATTAAATTGTGTTTTAAAAGAAGATTTAATACAATAGAAGATATTTATAAACAACTTTTTTGGAATATATTATAAGTGAGAATTAATTAAAATAAAAACAAGAACTTTATCGTTGCAATTATTTGGACGCATAATTAATTCTGGGGAGTTAAAAAAATATCTATTTATTTTTATAATTTAATTGGTAACCCGAAAAATTTTATTACCAGAAAACAATATTAGAAGAAAAAGAAAAAAAATCTCTGCTTCAAACTCTAAATTATTATAAAATTTAAATTTTCAAATTTTTGCAATTTGCTATCCATTTTTTCATTATTTTCGTATTATAAAAACGTGTACGTAAATTATCAAGCAATACGAATAAATATTATGGATAAAATTTCGATAAGATTTCTAAGACATGTACAAAATCTTCTATTTTTTCTGTTCTATTAAAATATTTTAAAACTTTTTATAATTGAATTTAAATACCATTTAAAATATTAAAATTAAATCATTATTAACACGAGACCTATCAAGATCCGGTCAAATTGAACGGTTTAAAAACTTTTAAAAATTAACACATATTTTAACGGTACAAATCACTATCAAACTTTATGAGTGTCTCAAAATACGCATGTAATTTGTCAATGTTTAAATTTTAATTATTCTTCTTTCCTAAGAAGAAAATGTTGAGTATTCTCTACCGCGGTCTGTTATTTGACCAAACACGCTGGGAAAAACTACAAAAAACGGTTGGTAGGTGTAATGTTAAAAATAAAATTTAAAATTAAATTTGGAAGAAAAAAATTAATACTGGTGTTTTTCTAATTAAAAAAGAATATGTTTTTTTTAGAACATTACTGTTCTCAAGTGCTTCTGCATAATCGACTTTTTCTTGCATTGATTCATATAACGACCGTTTGACGGTTTTGTAACACGGCGAGAACTGAAGAAAACAGTTGAGGCAAGAACCCCAAACCAAAAAAAGTCGATAACGCAGAAGTACTTCAGAACAGTAAAGCGCTAAAAATATAATGTTCATTTTTCGTTAGTCAAGCACCATATTATTTTTTTTACTAGTTTCACGTATTTTTTAACAGGTAACATATTTTTCAACAACGTCTACGTCAATAAAATTTCTCTTTGCAAAGAGTAGATTTCGAGATACACAAATCAGTGAACAAAATAAACTAAAAATAAGTATGAAAGAACTTACGGTTTTTTAATTTGGATTAAATTACAAATAAACTCAAAGTTTTCTAAAAGTTTAAAATGATAGTTTAATTAATTTAATGTTTCAACATCATTTTGTTATACAAGTTTTCTGCAAATTTTCGTATCTTCTGAAATTTTCCACTTCAAGCAATTGAAGCGGAAGAAGCCTAGTATTAATTGATACAATTAGTACGAGGAATGTTTCATGAAAAATAATGTGAAACATTGTTGAGAACAAGAACGATGTTAGGAGATGGAGAATGTCTCTTTCAAAGTGAAGCCAGTTTCCATAAAAGATCATTTTGATAAATGAATTTTGTTAAATTTGTCGTCACACTGACTAAATTTTCCTCTTGATTGTGTTATCCCCCAGAAAACAGTCACCCACACAAATTTACACATAATTAAGCTTTTCAGCACCCAGAGATACTCTATTCTACCCCCGGTGTTTATCATTCCATGCAATGTTCCACCTCCAAGTCGTTTCTTTCTATGCAATTATTCAAAATGACTCTCGTTGAAACATGAAACTTATGCGATATGGCAGACATTTTTGCCAGAAGAAAACCAGAGGAAGAAAAATCATTAGTTTCACATGGAGAAAATTGACTATATCTTTATGCTTTGCCTCTTTTTTTTCTCATCCTTCCTTTGTTCCAGAAAACACCGAGTCATCCTTCCTGGTTCCACTACTATGATATGGAAAGAAAATAGGCTCAAGAATAAATTGAAATCGTAAAACACAATCCCACCAGTCGTACATATTTAAATTATACAAGGGTGCATCAAGAATAGTGTATTTTTCCTTTTGTGTTGCTGACTTGTTCCTTTCTTCCTGCAAATTACCAAGTTTCAGCTGAAATTGCCTCAAAAATCAAATTATCTCGCACCATTGAGGGATCAGTAATTTTAAAATGGCATTTTCTTGTCAAAGTTTCAGCAGAAAAAGCGAAATGGTTGATTTCGACAAGCAATTTTCTAAATGTGGAAAAACCAAAAAGCCTCTCAATCATTTAGTTCAGATAAGGATTTTGTGATGATTTTGAGACAAACTCATACGATAAACTAATTTTGTACAATGTAAATAAATTATTTATAAAAATAACACACAAGCACGCTCAAGTGAATTATGATCGATTGGCTTCAAAAATAATATGTATAGATCCATCCAAGAATTGTTTACCCAAATTCGTTAATTGAGAGTTATATATTTAAGCATTGGATATTCTTGACTTTTTTCACAAATAAAAATCCAATTAACTCGTATTCTTGCTACATTTATATAGTCTGGTATTATTTGACTTAGAAAGATATAATTAAATTCTTAATATATTATTTAATGAAAAACGAAAGCAAGGCTTCTGAGTAAATATTTAAGCTATCTTCAAAATACTAAATGTGAAGCAGTTGAACAACACTAAACACGATTAAAAGTTATGATTTCTTTTCCAACATATATTTTTAATTAAATTTGGTAATCCTACGGGTGAGATATTATACGAAAAATGTGTGCATTACTCTCTTAAAGGACTACCTCTGCGCATTCATAATTATGAAAAATATTAGATTTCCATGACCACATCCAACAATAAATGATATCTTCCCCTTGTATCAATGTATCAATTAACTTAACTATCGTATATTTAAATGCAAACTATAGAAGATTTTTGACAATTTATTTCTTCGCAATTAGTACCAGAATTGCTGAAGGGAAAGGATTTTTTAGTTACTTCAGTTCTTCAAAGACGTCATTCTCTAAAGTCCGACTTTTAAATATGCAAAAGAAAGTAGTGAGGTAATGTTTTCTAAACTAAATTATGGCCCAAAAAACTCAAAAATATCATACGGTTTTCATTATCTCTTTTAGTTTAGACCCAAAATGCGAAAATAAAAAAAATTGGAACTCTTTTAGCTCATAAAATTCACATTTTCATTCTTTTCAATTTTCTAAATTAAAATTTACAAAGTAGGATGACATACCTTTGAGTAAAAAAATAAATTTATTTCAATAAGATTACATTAAATCTGTATTTTTATTGAAGTTGTAAATTCGATTTTAGCTGATATTCATTTAATACCTATTTAATAGCCAATTTAATCCATTTCGATGGCCGAGAACCGTTTACTCGACGCGATTCTTTACCCCAAAATTCAATTCACAATTGAATTTTCACATATTCCGAGTTCGAAGCTCCCCTAGTTGCACGCATTCCGAAGTCACATGTAAAGAATCTCAACTACCATAAGCTCATCTGGGCTTATCACTCGTTTTGCATTTTTTTCAATGAGCATCCCCCCACACTTCCTTAATTTTTTTAACTAAATAGTTTATTAGCCAAATTTCTAGTGAGTTAGATATTACTTCAAAAACCAAGATTATAAACCAAATTCTGAATAGCAATATCTACTTATAATTAAAAACTGTTTTAGGAAAATCTATTCTCAAAGGTATATCAAAGAACGCATAGCACCAATAATTCGAAAAAAAACATGAAAGACAAAATTTTCAGTTACGAATTGTTGGAAAACAATATATATTCAGATACAACATTTTAAAAAGGAAAAACCAATCAATTTCAGTTAAATATCAGGTTAATTTTTTTTAGTTATGTTAGAAGGATGCGAATAAGTTTCATAAACGTATTTACTCGGTTTAAGTTTTCAAGAAACCAAGGCAAAGCTGTCTGAATCTGAAGATTCATATACATTTAAGCTGATTGATCCACAGGAATATTGAGATTATAAAACTTGAGTGTTAAACTTTGTCCCAAACTGCCTTACACGAAGAATAAGGTTTATACGGGTTTTAGACCTAAGGTTAATATATATAGTTTAACTACTCTAATTTCTCTAAAGAAAAAATGTCTGAGGAATTCTTGATTAGAATTTTTTAATTGAGGAAAAAAGGATTTATCAGATTTTGAAAAAAAACATTGCAATTTCTTGATGTATAAAATAATAAAGATTTTTCGGAACTGGATTTAAGCGGTTTTTGCCATAGAGGTTTAACCAAGTTCCCGAAGATCTTAAACCTTAAATAAAAATCAATTTTATAGGTTTTTCAGTATCTAAAGGACTATTTACCCTTAATGGCCTCTACACATTGGGAGCAATTTTTGTCAAAAATTGCCTCTTTGAAGGAAATTCCCTGCAGCGTTGTAGGGGGAAACCTCAAATTTCTGTCAAAAACGCAATTTTTGATGAAAATTGCTCCCAATATGTAGACGCCTTAATATGCAATCCTAAGTATAAATTTCCCAAAAGATCTTGACTGATAAGAATTGTTAAGCAATGTGGCTAAGGGTTATACGGGATTCAGACCTAAAGCTTAGTAGTCAAATGGCTTACCTGTTCCAATTTCTCACCATTTATGATTTTTTTGTGGAAAAAGTTAGCATAAAATATCAATATTAAGGGAAAATGACTTCTTTAATTCACAAAAACCAATAAAATTTATTGCTGTTTAGAATTTTGAGACCTTGAGAACTGTGCTAATCGTTTAGTCCAAAGACCGTTTCAGGTATGAGCCGTTAAAGTGAGTCTATTTGAATATTTAAAACTCAAGTTTTAAAATGCTCAAACCTTTTAAATATTTATAAGAAGAATTGTTGGTTCAAATGTTTGTAAAAGCCTCAACCAGCGACAGCCAAAATTCGGAAAGACAAAATCTCGAATGTTCAAAATCCTGAAAGGGATGATATTATGTGGAAGATGTGTCTCCTAAAACACAGAAAATTTTCCTTTGCCTCCAGCAAATGCGAGTGCAATCGTGGGAGTAGCTATGACACTTTTTAAGAATTCGGGATTTTGACTTTCGGGGTTTTGGCTTTTGAGATTTTGACCGAGACCCGCCTCAATTGCATTATCGATATGTTACTTATAAGGAGTAAACGCGATCGAATGTGAAATTATTCTAGAAGGCTTTTATAGGACATCTATTTCTATGATATCTTATTCAGAAATCACTGAACAAGACTGTATAATGTCATGACTAATCCTATTCTATGAGACAGAATTTAATGAATAGTAAGAAACTTTATGACAATAAAATGATATCTCAGAAATTGATTAAGTTCAAGTTTATTCAGAATAATAAATAAGAAGGATTTATAAAACAAATAAATAGAGAAATTAAATTTTAGAGTTCTATTTAACTTTTAAATAAAACCTAATGGTTTAACGTTCTGTTTTAAAATTCACGATAAAGACGTTCTTCATAAAATCTTCAAGACTGACTATCCTGAAGATGGTGCTTCTTCATAAAAGTTATGATTAAGTTATAACCTGGAGCTGTAAAACCATATGAGAATTTTATATGTTTGGCACGAACTGAGTTACATGATAATACGTTAATTAATTTCTCAGAATGACTTTAAATTCATATGTCTTTTCATGGCCCAATTGAGGGATAATGCGTCCTCAAAATTCTGTCATAAGGCCCTGTCTGAGTCAGTATATAGGAGTAAATTTGAATTTTCAAAAATTAGACAAAACGACATTTGCCAAATGGAATCTTTGCAAAACTGGGGCTTGGTGTTGAAAAGTGTCATTATTCGTCTGCGTGTGGAACTAACGATATTTTCTTCCTCAATTTCCATGCATGACATGGAGAATTCTTGGCCCATTACACTGTACACTCAATTACTGGCGCCACCCTCAAGACCACCCCCTGAGAAAGTTCCTCCTGAATCATCCCTTGTGATATGCGAATGAACCTTCGCCTTGCTGTATGTGTGTTAAAAAATTGCCCCAAAGTAACTCGCGCGCATTTTTCGGAGGGGTGATTTGATGTTATGTGTTCTGTACTTGGGGGTATATGCTGTAGATTTATGAGTTGACGGGGCATGAAAAGTTCACCCAGAGAGATCGTTAATGCCATGCAATAAATTGTTAATTTTCCTTCAACATTGAACCATACGTGTAGACTTTCACACCCCTTCCATTTCTACCCTAAAGACTTCCAGCATTCTGCAGGGTACAATGGCTTTCTATCGAATTTTTGAGGGTGTCTCACCTGCTATTCTCAATTGTGTGTAAATTAGTTTCCGGGATTTCTCTTGGAGATGCCGACAGAGCTGTGGGATTTGGGAATTGTGTCTAAGGATATGTTATACTATGAAGGTTGAAATAAATCGAGGAAAAAGTATCAATAAAATCTTACTAGTTTGCAATATTTTCAACCCCATTCTATCTCACCAACATTCTCGCCTTTCTTTTTCCTTATCTCGTGAGGCCAACAAAAGGCAAATGCGAATATAGGATATGGGGAGCTGAAGAAGAAGAAAAAAAGAACATGAAACTCATTCCCGTTTCTGGAGAGAAAGTTTCCTCCTATATTTTTCTTTCTGATTCCCCAGAGCGATTGTGAGAGTGTACAATTGAACGGAGAATTTTCCTTTAAATCAAATTAATTTTTATGAAGGTTCCACCATGAATTTACCTCACAAAAATATCTCTTTTCTTCTACCTTTAACCCATGAATTTTCCAGTCATATTTTTGAGATCACTTCAACACAGGCTGAATTAATTTCCCAGGGCAAAAAGGGACACTAATTGATGGCCACATTGAGCTTGTCAGCATCCAAAATTAAGTGCTCTCCTCACCGTCAAAAATAGCTTTATTGCAATTTAAGCGAAAGCAATGATGAAAATCATTTTATTCCATAAAATTCATTCCATCATGTGTCCTATCCATCCAAAAGGACACAAAAAGTCCCCAAATGGTGGTATCTCTTGAATAAAAATTCGAGATTTGAGGTGGTGCAACTTTTAATGAAATAATTTAGAAGTTGTTTGAACTTTCTTAATTTCCCAGAGTGTCGGTGAAAATTTTTGGGGGAAGTTGACGGTTTTTCTGCCCAAGAATAATATTTGGGTTTAGTGTGCCCACAGGAGAAAATTTCCCAATGTTTAGAAGCTTGTGGTAAATTTATGTGCAATTCAAATTCCACATTGTACTAGGGATGTACATAAATATTTAAATGTATTATTTCTTTAGAAAATATTTAGTTTAGCTAACGAAAACGAAAAGCTACAGTTGTTCTATGTACGTTTTGATATAAATTAATAAGGTATGTCAACAATAAAATTGTCCCAAGGGAAATGTATCAAAAACAAAAACTAAAGTACAGATCGCCATTCAAACTATGATTTCTTTTAGGAAATATGTAACAATTTGAGAAAAAAAGCGATATGAATTTTGATTTCATGAATTTTTCCTGATATAAAAGGTATACTGAGGTCAGTATTTCCTAATATTAATTTTTATGCTATCTTATTTTAGCTAAGAATAATTTCATGAAATGAAAATTTGCGTTTCTGTCTCTCTCATTACATTTACAAAAGTGCATTCCATTCTTTTGGTCTCAAAATTGGACTGAACTAAAGTAAAGGGGAATTCTGTAACAGTATGATAATGTCATATGACAAATTTTCATGGTAAAATTTGAGAGTAGAACAACATAAAAGCCCAGTGAGCATCGAATGGTCATTGTAAGGAACTCTATGAAGCTTTTAGTAACTGATATTAGTCGGATTTATGGTTAGTTCTACATGATTAACCATATAAAAAAGATTTAAATTTGTCACATGACATTGTCATAATATTACAGAGTTCCCCTACTGGTGTGATGTTCAAAAGAAGAAGAAGAGTGTGAAAGAGTAGGATAGACATATGAAAAACTTTTAAGAAAGGGATGTAAATTTTTCGATGAAATTTTGGTGATCTAAAAGGTATTCCGTTCCGGAGCCATTACAACTTTAGAGTCAACTTGGACCCAAATTAACTCCGATAGAGTCAACTTTTCCATTATTATTGAACTAATAATATTTTATGACTTTTTTGAAATTAAAATCAATGTTTCGGTGTATCAATGTAACGTTTTTAACACGAGAAAAACAAAATTATGATAAAATTCGTATATAAACCGAGTATTCAATTTTCGACAAAATAATTTTCTTTTCGTGATTTAAAGCGCTTTGACCCAGTAAAAGTTCTCTTGTCTTAAGGTTTTTTGATTAAACCCTATGACCCCGTATGAAGTGTTTTCCTGTAATCACAAAAAAAAAAGAAAAAAACGAAAAATGGTGAAGAAGGGTAAGGTTAGGAAGGAAATGAGGGTCTTAACGATAATCTCCAGGTTGCCTTTTTGGAGGTCATCTGGAGACCTCAAATAGATATTTCTAACCATTTAGCGCCCATTGTTTTATTGCTCTTTTTGTGAAGTTTAGAGCTGTAGTTGTCATAATGAAAAGAACAACTATCAATCTCGCCTTTCGTACAATAAAAGTTTAAAACAAATTTTAATTAATAACGTTAATTGCATCAGAATTTTCTACAAATAAATATCTTCGAATCTCTTCTAAAAAAAGTGAAAAAGAAATCTTTTAGACACCATTTCCTTATCTTAACATCGTGGGTGAACCTCAAAATTACCACATTGAGAGTAATTTATACTTAGATATTTACTAATAATATAGAGCGTGTAGAATTTATGGATTAATTAAACAAAATATTCTACTATTATGTTAAATTTCTCAATTATCTAGTACAAACATACAATAATACTCCTTTATATCAAAATTTCATATTTTGATTGATTTTTTTCGGACTCCGATAGAGTCACCGAATCCAATGGAGTTAACAGACTTGGAAATAAATAGTTGGCTCTATCGAGGTCCAACAGTACTTCATTCTACTTTGCTGAATATATTTCAATATTTCTATGCATGCACCAAAAAATTAAATTATTATTTTATATGTCTAATTATCAAATTTGTTAATTAAGCTAAATTTTAAATAAAAGTAGGGTAAGTGAACCAAATTTCGGCATAGTTGCATGCAAGCACTAAGGTTTGAAATGTAATATCTTTAATACAAATTGATTTTTTGTTACTATTTTTAAGGAGTATTGCTTGAAATTTCGTACATAGTTTATCGCTTTAGTTTTCTCTAAAATCATTCTCAATACATTTTAAAATGAATAAAAATATAGACATGGCTTTGGGTAGGATTTCGGCCACCTTGATTCTCATAGTTCCTTGCCCTTTCGAAATTCATACGAAATGTTTTCCACTTCATCAAGTTCATCAAAGAGACATTTTTTGCAATGTTTAATTTCTAGATCTAAAGTATGCAAAAATTAAAAATTTGAGGATCAAAAGAAGTGGCCGAAATTGCAAACTACCAAAATTTTGTACCCTTATCCTGATATTATTTCTCAATATTTTTTAAAAAAGAAAATATTAGGACATTTGCATTCTGATATTAGGAAACCTTTAAAAAATATTTGAGGATCTCTGTTTTTTAATTAAAATCTTTGGTGTCT
This sequence comes from Phlebotomus papatasi, assembly GCF_024763615.1. Lineage (NCBI taxonomy): Eukaryota > Metazoa > Arthropoda > Insecta > Diptera > Psychodidae > Phlebotomus > Phlebotomus papatasi. Next base: position 75,297,775 of record NC_077224.1, read on the forward strand.
ATAATATTAATATTTCAAATCTTTTATAAGTTCTACTACAAAAACTCAAATTTGATCTAATCTATTAGTAGAAATTTAGAAAATTTCAATTTGATTAAATGAAAAAAAATATTATTTGTTCGTTTTAATGTTCTAAATATTTAAGCATTGAGTAGCACTGGCTACAATTTTTGGATCGATCACACATTTTGTTCCTTCCAATTTTATTTATTTTTTTATTTTTTTTTTTGTAACCTCCAGTTATTCCTTTTCAAATTTTTGCAAGATTAATTTTAAAAACTAGTAGGTTCAAGAACATGGGAATAATTTCTCAACAGATTTTGGTCAAGATCAAATCATTTCAAAAGTTTTGTAGCTCCAAAGAGGTTGAAGAAGTTTAAAGGACGGTAGTAAGTTCACAGTGAGCTATACTCATAAAATATTTAAAATAAACTGTAGTACTTTTACGTGATTTAGGACATTTTCTGTACTGCACCGATTTTTGAAAAGGTTTGCTCGCGTTTTCTGTGAAATTGTGTATTGGTCAAATTTTCTTTGCCGTTTTTTTTTAATATTAAAAAAATTAGGAATTTGAATTTAAAAGTGCATTAAATTTAATATTAAATTTTGCAATAATATTTTGTGTAATTCAGATCAAAAGAAAAAATAGCTGAAAGTGTATTCCACTTGTGAATTTTAGTTAAAAGAGAATTTCAGAGGAGAATTTCTTATTGGCAGGCGTACAGACTTTGTGAGTAACACACCCCATGAAATAATATGAGCAGAGAATTCTTAAGCAATTTTTATGCCTCAATATGTTCTTCAACCCCTTTTCCCTTCCGGGCAACAGGAAGGGGTTTTAACCGTCTCTCCTTGGTTTTTTTTCACTCGTTTCCTCCTCACCAATCAATGAATTGACAGAAATGGAAGAGAAAAAGAGGAAATCCATTAAAATTCTGGTGTGGAGGCTCTGTAGGGTTGAAGCTAAAAATAAATTATGTGAGAGAAAATTCAACTCGGATATCGAATGAATTATTTCTGCATTTTGCTATAAATTGTGCTATGTGTAAATATCAACTTTACACCATGGCTATTGTCCTTATCACCCTTTGACCTTACATCCTTGCTCTACCCTGCCTTTGGTTGAAATTGTCTATACTATGTGAATAGGACAGTCACACCTTCAATAATTTCTTCGTTTTTCCGCTCCATTCTCAAATGAGAAACCATTTGGTGGAATTTTGATAGAACATCTTCCGATTACATTTCACCCTCACCTAACTTTATTCACTCTCTGTTATAAGGTATTTGTGGGAAAATCACAGGAAGTAAAGGTGAAAGGGAAATAAAAATGAAATATTACAAGGCATCAAGCAACACAAGTGCTTTTCTGTCCTATATATTTTCATTGTATGTTTGTGATTTTTAGATATATCTCCTTAAAATTTTTCCTTTCATTGAGAATACAACAAAAGATCCCTTTTGTGCTTTTGTTACAAATTTTTGTGTTAGAACACTCATGCATTCAGCGGAATCAAGTGGGAAAAATGTATTAAAGTAAAAAAGAGCATCGAACGATGCTGCTAGCAAAAATCAATATTAGTTTGAGGGTAGAAAAGTGCAAGAAGGAATAAAAAAAAAACATGTAAGGATGGTGTTTGAGCCTTTGCTGAGTGCTCGACCTCCTTGTAGAACTTTTTATCGTGAGGAAAATAAATTATCTCTTGTTCTAGATACTTGAATCAATTGAAAAAAAAATGTACAATATGCCTCTATCTCTAAGACAATCTACAGAGTATTGGGGTTATTTGACAAGATTTTGATTAAAAAAAAATAAGAAAGAAAATAAATGAAATTTCCTTCTGGCGACAACTTTCAATTTAGCAGAGATAGTGGTCAGAGATTGGAAGTCATGTGGTGGAAAAAGTTTCCTTAATTAGTGATATTGTTGAAAGAGCAGTTCAATAAATCTTTTTATTTACTCACACACCCACTGTCTAAACACATTAGGAGACATAATAATTTATTATCCGTCTTACCCCAGGAGTTTCCTTCGACATGACTTTTTTTTATCCCCACTGGTTCCCCCAGCTTTTCGTCCTGTGAAGGGGATTTGTGTTTGGATTGTGCGTTGGAGGGAGCTTTCAAGTGTTCAGACTCCCCATAAAAATCATTTTCCTCCTTCACGTGCTATTTTTTTTTGGGAGCCCCTCGTGGAGGATAAAGTGCAAATGGGCAGTTGAATAAGTAATATTTTGATAGACAGCCTCTTGCTCCATAAAATGCCTCTCTTTGGACTGGGATCACTTCTGAACAATCACATGAATCTATTTCACCCTCATTTCTTTTTTTTTCCTTCATGGATTCTCAGTTTTATGTTGAGCTTTATTTTCTTTTATTCTCTTCAAAATGTTCCTATATCAAAGAGGATATTTAAATGTGATGTTTTTCCCTGTGCAGACATTTTCTTCTCTTTTACCGTATTGTCTTAATTTTATTACACGTTGAGTGATATATAATCTTTCCTATACTGGGAATTGTAATAAAAATCGTCGTTCAAATAAAAATTCACATTTCATCAATTCCTGGAAGGGGATTATGGAAAATTCAATTTAATTTAAAAGCGTATTACATTGATTTATTGATGACTAAATATAGAAGATGACTGTTGAGTGTGGGAATCGGGAAGTTTTGCCAAAGTTAGCATCTTTTAGGCTTATTTTGGACCTCTTCTCGGTACGATGTAGCTAAAAGAAAATTCAATGAAATCCATTAGAAGTCATTCTTCCGCACGATAAGATTTTCATGCTTTAATTCCCATGTCACTGCTTATACTAAATCTTTGAGGATATTGCCGATGTGAGCGGAAAATAGGACCGAGATTGATGAGTTCATGTTTATTTGGTACTTAATACCCGAAGAGCCATTTTTACTACAAAAATCATAATTTTCGTAAATATTGAATATATGGGCGTAGTTAAATTATGAGAAGGTCATATTCATAAGTTCAGATTACTTGTTATAATCCTCTTTAAAATGAGTAGTAAAAAAATAAATTTGGCAAGAAAAAATCAAATATGAGCGGGACTTAAATTTAGAATTCAAAAGCAGTGCTATTATTATGCAAGTTTTGGCACAGGGAAAATAAAGATGTTTTTACTACACCTGAAAACTTCTTACATGCTAATTTTACAGTCATATGCTTTCAAATTTTATATAGATCATAATTTAGTATCCTACTGAAAAAATATCAGTTTTTATTGCTCATTTGGTTTTTCTCTTTGCTAAACAAAAACTTAAATAATTTGTTTCTGAAAGTCTAATATTTTTAAGAAGATTTTCTTAGGAATAATATTTGTAAATTTCTTTTGTATTTCTCAATAGTTAAAAAAAATGTAACCAAATTAACCTAATCTTATTATTCTTCTCGTATTTTTATCGTCAGGAATTTCAACCACTGACTGTAGAAGTTTGTAGTATTGAAAGAAAAATATAAAGTATAACCATTAATTCTTGTTTTAGCCATGACACCTGGAGGAGATTATATATATTGTAGGGAGTTTCTGTCTCAGAAATGAACGACTATCGAAGGTTTTCCTAGACTCACCTATGCATAGAACAATGAGAAAAATTTTAAATAAAAAAAATCAAATTTCAAATTTAAATGGCTTAATCCAGGGGGTCCCAGATTTATGCGCGTTTTCGGGATTGAAAAAAAAAACCGTGCGAAATGACGTTATAGGGGAAAGTACTCTGCCTTCGAGCGGTCATGCCTTCGAATAATGTGAGTTTTCTTTTATTTTTCCTAAGTGACTTACATATTTCTATTAATTTATTAGTTAGCTTATCGTCAATTATTGATAATTACGTAATAATTATGTATATATGGCTTAGGGAAAATAAAAGAAATTCACATTATTCGAAGGCAGGAACGTTCGAAGGGAGAGTACTTTCCCCTACATCCAGAAAATTTCCATTACCATAGGAGATTTCTTTCAAATAAGTTGTGAAAAACGCCGTAATATACGAAAAAAACTTGTCGATTGTAGAACGAATTCCGTGCAGAGTAAAAGTAGGATCAACTATTAAAAAAGCATTATTAATAGTACTTTTTGCTCTGAGTTCCTCAATACATTGCATTGTTAGAATATATCAAAATGTTACCTAAAAGAAACTAAAGTTTATCTGATAAATAAGCATAAAATGTTGTTAAATTAATCACGCCACGAAATAGTGCATTCAGACATATTTCTAAATTGATTTCATAAATTGGCTCCAAATAGTAGGCAAACATGCTTAATTGTGTGTATCTAATTCCATCAGGTTCATGATCCCGAAGTGCATAATCCCAGAATCCCCTTTAGGCTGCTTCTAAATGGATTTATTTAAATCATTGTACTACTGACCGGTGAGTCTCGAGAACCCATGTGGTTTGTTCCTATGAGATAGTCTTTTCCACATTCTGTTATAACTTCCTTAAATGTGTCCTGACTAAAAAAAAGGCATGACCGGTATGACTGACTTTTTATTTTAGTTTTTCAATCATACGGTATTTTGATTATTTTACTGCTCAAACTCCACAAAGAGAGTAGCATATGTAGGGTAAAGGCTTATAATTTTGGACAATCTGCTTATAAGCATCGATGTTCCAAGTTTGAAGTGCGATATTTTCAATACTAATTGGTATTTTTATGTTACTCTCTTTTCATAAGGGTTGTTTAGAAACTTGGCAAGCTATTTATCGTCTGTTTCTTACTAAAATTAGTTTTAATACGTTTAAAAATGAATTGATATGTAGAGGTGCATTTGACTCTTATTTTGGACAACTTGTTTGTATATTTAGACAGCTAATTCGCCTCAATAGGATGCCTATTGTTTACTATTTTAAGAACCAATCTTACCATGTCCTCCGAAGAAGCAAAATAGCTGCCTTATAGAACCAAGTATTAGACAAGTCTTTTAGTGCACTTTTAAAAGGCTTAAAGTGAATATTTTCTGTTGAAATTCCCATAGCAGCTCTTAAGATCCTTAAAAGTGCGCCACTTTACTCATAGTAATCTCAGTGATGGAACCAAGAGCGTTATAAGTAAATAAATAGATTTTTGGTTCTATAGTGCCTTTCTTAGGGAATTCTACAAGACTATTTCAAGAAAAAAATGCTGCTTGGGCTCTTCCTGTTTATGTAAGGGAACCATAGAACGTTACAAGAAGCCCAGAAATTTGCTATATCATTCATTAAAGTGAGTTGACTTCGGTAATCCAAGTACTCGCAGATTCGCTCATTCCTTGGCCTTTCCGGAAGCCTTTTAAGGCTTTTCTCACTACATATCGTTCGTAGAGATGATGTTCCTTTGTTTCTTCAGGCATTTATACAACCTAGTCGTCAAAAAAGCTAAAAGTTCACGAAATTTCGAGAGAAAAACATTAAAATGAGGACTATCACCTCACTGACTGGTGAACCTCGTAGAAAATTTCCCATTTTTCACACGAAAAACGTAATTCACTTCAGGTCAAATGTACAAATCTTTCAAAATCTAACGAAGATAGAATTCATTATTCATCAAATATTGGATTAAAAATCCATAATTTTAATCAATTTATTTTTGGTGTCCAGTTTTATCCTCAAAGTGTCCAAATTTAGAAACTGTCCGAAATTATGAGCCTTTACCCTAATCCCTGATTTTTTCATCCCCCAAAATTTCCGCCTTCCTCTCCCTGGGGACCACTTTTCTCAACACATCTTCGCGCTTCAGACGATTTTGGGAAATGATGTCTCGCTACTTGTCCGTCTGTCCATCTATCCGTCTGGGTGTCGCCTGCTCTAGAGTTCAAATAGTAAGAGATAGTGAGTCGGAATCCTCGGGAGACCTCTCATAAGTCGACCCAGGGATCTTTAACATGTCGCTCATTTTTTCTCCACTCCTCACCTTCCCCTCCAAAACCATGTTATTGGGATTGCTCGAAAACGTACCGTGCGATTTCTACATTTTCTGATATGTTTTAGAGATTACCCAGGCGGATGTTTCGTCCACAATACAGTTTAATCGTTCCTAATAAGAGTTTTTCAGGTAATGACTAAGAAGCCTCTAGAGAGCGCATTTATCAACCGAATGGGGTCATGTTTAGACTTAGTTGGAAAGTTTTTGGATTTTCTGACAAGACTTAATCGTCAACAATCGGTTATGAACTTAGTAAAAAACCGACTCATAACCGATAATTAATTTTTATCAGAAAATGAATTGCATTACTCGTAAGCTATTTTAGACGATCTCTGAATAATTTATTAATCAATTCAAATCAATTGCAAAACAGTAAATGATAAATAATGCGAAAGTAATGCACTAGACACACTTACGACTTAAGCCGATAGACAGTTTAAAATTATGGAAATATAGTTTGACCATTACTTCTGTTCTGATATAATTACACTAAGCCGCCTCTCGGCTGATCCTCAGGTCTATTAAGGCCCTTAAGAAGGAAAGAATTTTAAACAAATGTTAAATAATTTTAAAATATTAATTAATTAAAAAGAGGGGGGCTCATCTTAAGTTATGTGGCTTTCGCTTATTCCTCAAGTCCTTCACAAGTATAAGTATCTAGAACAAGTTTTGTATAGAAAACAATAGAAAAATAAGTTTATCCAGTATGAAGTATATTGAAATTTTCGTGTTTTGTTATCGGAAAGAGTAAGATGAATATGCTTTATATTCGCTACAAAAGCTTCTCTGACTCTCGTATTTTTAAATAGAGTTCACAAATGGTTTGTAGAGCAAAATCATATCATGGTAAGATCCAGTTTCATTTAAATTTACCAATGAGGATAAGTAAGGAGAGAATTCAAAGCACGAATCAACTTTATGATTTTTTAAAATGCAACAAAATGGGACGGGTCAGATTTTTAAACTTTCATCCCTTTCATCCATCTCCAAGTATAACAGAAAAAATGTTGAGCATTAGGGAAAGTTATGAACCTCCCTCATGTGCTTTTCTCTAACAAAGTGAAATCTTATGAGAAGCTTTTCTTCGTCACTTTTCCAACTTATATCCAAGACAGAATTTCTGTAGCTAAGACACGATTTCCTCTGAAATTTTCCAACCAAATGGTATGAGAGGAAATTTTCATGTAGATCCAAATAGTTTGGAGAGACCTGAATTTTCCAATTGAGACGTCTCAATTATGAGGTCTTTTCTCATGACATCCCGTTGATCCTTCCAGAGAGAAAATTGACTTGCTATCTTGATTGTCCTTATGTGTCCTTTTTAGGATAGAAATTGCACCATTTATATCTCTCCATTCTTCATCATTATAGAAGGTTTTCTTTGAGAATTTTACAATCCATTGAACCCCTACATCCTGACTTCTTGTTGTTGCTTCTTGGGAATGAATAATGAGGGATTGAAGATTGGAAAATCAAAGTAGATGTAGATATATGTATGGATTATTTGATTATTTGTCAGTCAAGTAGCGTAAAATGTTGCGTCACTGATTGAGGAAAATTTCACGCTTCATCGTTTCAATGTTTCTCTACCAGACCAAAAAGATGATTTTTCCGTGAACTTCCGTTCAAAAGGGAACGAAGAGAAAAGTGCCGGAGGAAAAGTCAATGGGGAAAAAAGCTCCAAGAGATATTCGGTGGTATTTGTTGGGTGGAAAACTAGCGTGTTGTAACGTCATACACTCAGATTTCCACTCAATGGTAAAGTGGTATTACATCCCTCTCACACACATTCATTGAATTCTGTCGTATTTCTCTATATTCCATGGACTTTTCCACACAACATCTCCCCAGTTGCCCCCCCCCCTCCAACCCCGAAAGCCAGGAAAAAAGAAAATACTCACACACATGGCCCAGAGAGCATGAGCACAAGAGAGAGCGAAATGCTGTGCAGCAAAATTTTCCTCGAGGACGAAAATCAAAATCGTTGAGAGGGTTTTTCAGTTCGGGAAAAGCTCTCAAACTGTTCAGAGGTGATTTTTTTTCGAAAGCCCACCCATCCCCCAAAACAGAAGCACTCAAAGTTGTCTGAATACTCAGGGGTTTCTAGTCGTGTGGAAAGTGCAGCAACAAGAATAAAATAAGCGCGACCATCCCCCTATAACCCTTGTTAGCCATTTTTGTCACTTTCCCTTAATCCCTTGCGCTGTTTCGTGTTTTAATTTATTTATAGGATATTTTAAATGGGAGGGTTCTAAAAGCAAAAACCTAAAACACAGAAGCAGTAAATCGGATTCCATTGGTGTGGCTTTTTTCTCTGGTGAAGACGAGAATTAAGGGTAAATTTTGAGTAGTGAAATTTTCATGAAGGTGCAGACAGAGACACAAGTCGTGGATTTACATTTGCGTCACTTCCTAACCACATTCAGGAAGTAATCATGGCCATTTTTGGGGTGAGTTCCTAACCACTAAAAAAAAGAAGACGTGTACGAGCCGTTTTTCCCTCCATGTATTTTTTCCGCTGTTTTTTTTTCCATCCCAAGGAATTCATTTTCGTCTGTTTAACAGCCTTTTTATCATCCTCATTAAATATTTCACCGTGTCCTTCTGCAAAGTGTTTTGCCCTCCCCCCCCACCGCAAAAAAACAGGGATTTTCTGTTGTACGTTTATTGCAAATACCACAAGCAATTTATGTATAGTTTTATTGAAAATTCCAGTGAAAATTCTCACCACTTTTCCAATCAATCCCCCTACATCCACTGTCATACCCATCCATACATTGAATATACCCACACATGTTGTACAATTTATTCCATCGATCGAAATTGAAATTGTAGGATATATCGTAGATATGAAAATAACACTTCACACAAAGCTTTTATTTTTAAACCGTCCAAAAAAACATTTGCGTTGTATAATTTACGGCTAAATGACACGTGATACAGCTTAACAATATTTAAAAAAAACAGCGTGATTTGATTAATATTGAAAGGCAAATTCCAGCAAATTCGTTAGGCTTGAGGTATTTCAAATTAATTAAATTTGAGCATTGTTTCACACTCAGCTGTAGGAAAAATGTGTAGAAGTCACATGAGACGTGGTCATTATTAATGCTCACGGAAATTTCTCATGAAATTCACCCTGTCGAGAGAGACATAATTCATAAACAAAAAGGGCATGACACCCATATCCATGCAACATTAAATGTATATGGTATAAAAAACGTTGGATAATTGCTTTAGGGATTAATATAAAAAACTAAACTTTGAAAAAAAATGCGATTAACTACTTCCTTCAGTTGTGATTCTTTCACTTGAAATGATAATACATTTTTTGATGTTTCTCATTATGAAAAATCTGCCTTTAAAAACTTTAGTACTCAACAAGGGAGAGATTTTAGTCGAGGAATCGTGTACACTACTTTCAGCACTTCCTAAATTTATATGGAAAGAATTCCACACTTCTGGAAGTGCTATAGGTGATTTCCAGCACTTCTTGCACTTCTAAGCACTTTCAAGCTCTCCCGGCGTTTGAATTTAAAAGAAACGACTAAAACCTAATTTGCATTTTCATCAACAGTTGGATTTGTATTATTATTTTTTGTTTTTCGGATATTGTAATTGCATTTTAATTCAACTGAAAATAAAATTTTTATTTTAATTATTTCTCGTGGAATGCTAGTTTTTTATATTAAACTGGAAAAACTTATTCATACGGAATTATTCTGCAAGCGTCTGTCTTATAATAAATTTATTTTTTCATGAATGTCAAATATTTAAAATAAAAAATGGTATTCAAAAGAAAATATGAATTAAGAAATTTGCATAGAAAATAGCATATTTTCTTGCTGCATAATGCCATTTAGAGCGTTTTTTCGGTCCCAACATATGCATAATCCCGGGACTGAGTGTAGATGTAAAAAATATTCAAAATTCTACCAAGAGCATTAATATTTTTTTAATAGTTTTTAATCTCTCTATTTAAATCATTGTCTAGAAAAAAATATATAAGTATAATATAAGAATATATAAGAAAAAAATATATAAAAAAAACGCATTTTGTATGTGAATGATGATATATTTTGATCTCAAAACATGCGAAAATCTAGTTTATAATACAAATACCACGTTTCTAAAGAAAAAAAAACAAGTCGTTTTAAGTTAAAAATGTTATTTTTGTATACAAAAAGTGCATAATAAAATAATATATTGCTGAATTAAAACTCAAAAACAAAAGAACCATTTATAATCTTTGCAGATTTCGGATTTACACAACTTTAGTCTACTATTAGTCAAAAATAACATTTGTTCGTAAATGTTCGTAAATAGGAGGAATGTACTCTTCCTTCGAACGTTCATGCCTGCGAATAATGTGAATTTTCTTTTAGTTTTCCTAAGAGACTTACGCATTTCTATTAAATATTATTTGGCTTATCATCATATGTTGATAATTCCGTGATAATTTTGTGTAAATATCTTAACTGAGAAAAAAGAAGGTGCGATTAACCTTTTTTCCTCGTAACTTTAATATTTTTTAGGTGTAAAAATATATCAACATTTTTTTATGTTAATTTTACACCTTTTTAAGTGTAAAATTAACATGAAAAAGGGAAACTTTAACCCATAATATACCTAAAAAGCATAATATTTACACCGATTTCGGATCAATAATGCAGGGCAAAATTAACATTTCTGGATTTTTATTTTAACTTTTTCAGAATTCTCTCAGTGCTACGAAAAACAAAAGAAATTTACATTATTCAAAGGCATGAAGTTCGAAGGGAGAGAACTTTCCACTACACAAAAAATGTGCATAAAATTATGTCATTTGTTTCAAATGCCTTCAAAAAACAAAAACTGCTCGTCAAGAAATGAGAAAAATATAAATTTTGGTTTGGAAGCCAGAGTGTGTGCGAAGACGGATAGTCTTTCCCTGCTAATGTAGGGGAGACCGGGGAGGAGTGGGACACTTTTTCATGTTTTGACTTTGAGACACTATTCTAAAAAACCACGATAGTGTATTACAATTTTATGCGGTCAGTAGGATACTTATGGGTGTTGACTTTATAAAAAGTATTCGATAGAACTTGGAAAACAACTGAGTTTTCTTGGAGAAGATAAAACATTTTACTTGACGCTTTGTCCCCAACCTCCCCGATATGGGGCAGTATGGGACGCAAAAGGGGATGTTTGGGACGCGTTTTTTCTCGCATAATTTGTATTACTGTAACACGTTAATTAATTTTAAATACCAGATTAAAAATATTTCTGATAGAAATAAAAATGTTTAATCTTTTATTTACACTTAGAAATTAATATCAATTTTATTTGTACAGTAGAATCATCTATTATCAATCAATTATTTAAAGTATTTTCTTCTTATCTTCCATCTACCTTTCTTTTATTTTTTTTATTCTAAATATTGCAATCATGATTCTGAAATTCCTCAGGCGAGTAGATTTTCTTGCAACTCTTAGTTTTGAACTCATTGATTTTACGACAACTGCATTGTACCTGTTTTCTCATTATTTCTCTGAATTAGCTCTTGCCTTGCCTTTTCTGGAGAACTTGTTCGAGAAATTTTCGAAAAAAATAGTTTTTAACTAGATTGGGCAAAGATCGAATATCCTCTGAGAGGGAATTATTGATTCCCAAGACAATGATGGTTTAATTGTCCCTGTAGTTAGAGAAATCTGCTCCACTGGTAAACTTTGCACAAGAAGGAGATTTCCAGTAGAAACTGGGCATTACTCTTCATTTTGACAATAAACAATTGCAAACAACCTACAATACTGTCGAAAATCAACGTCCCATTCATCCTCATTCAGGTGTCCCAAACATCCCCACGTGTAGTTTTGGTATTTAAAACCTTTATGTAAAAAACAAGAGCGTATAATCTCTGAAACTTTTATAAAAATATGTTTCCAGATTACACTGCTACCTAATGAGATAAAAAAGTTTTGATTATATATCGCTGATATAAAATACAAAGAGGAAAACTGAGACGTCAAAATATAGGATTTTTATCAATTTAAAAAAAAAAATGTTCATAGAATTAAAACAATAAAACTGAGGATATCCATTCTTTTAGTCAAGATACATCTTAATATTGCCTACGATACAGTAATGGTTAAATCCCATTTATTTCAAAAATTAATTGAAAAAATCGCTTTGTCCCACACTACCCCTATCCCAAACCTCCCCGGTCTCCCCTATCGTAAATTCTTACAAATTCGGACATTTGAGACCGAAATGTTGCCCCAATTAGAAAAAGTTCGGGCGTGAGACTGTTTGAAATCTACCAGTTATTGTTCTCCAGATAATTGATGCGTTACTCCAGATAGTTGATGTGTTAAACCAGTCCTGAAACAAAGGATTTTTGTAAAAAAAAATTTGCAAAGACTCTTTCAGTAACGTGTTTGGCGCTTTTACTACTTTTTTACACGTCACTGAAAAAGTCTTTGCAGAAAGAAAATTTAGAAATTATTAAATTGTGAAATATTTAAATCCCATAAAAACCTTCCCAACTGATTTTTCCTGCTGTGATGTTTTTCCTTAATTCCCACAAAGTAAACGAATCCTCAAGAAATCACAGAAACATAGTCGTAGTCGAGCACTGAAGAAGTTCCGTATCCGGACCGAAAGCTCTGGGCAAGATTAAAAAGTTGTTTTAGTCTTGAGGTGAAGAAAACTTTCACTGGTGATTACCGGAATTTTTCTATTACCAGTTCTATTACCTATTGTTAGACGAAAAGCCACGATAAGCGTAAAATCCCTCTGCTGTGGCTTACCCATAGAGTTTATACCATAACGGTATGTCCCACACGAGCATAGCGTGCACCTCGAGGCGAGATATTCGCTCATTGCTCGGCCAGTCACTCAGTATGTGACGAGTGCCCAGGCAGTGAAGTGGAGTCTGAGGGTCGTCCTCAGGTGTTTGCAATATTTAAGCCTCGATCTCACTGATTTCGGTTAACAAATCAGAAGAATGGGATCGCAACCTAGCCCGCGTGAGTGTAGTGAGTCACGTGATAGTGAAAAGTGAGTGAAAAAGCCGGAAAATTGGGTAAAATGAGCTTGAAATGCCGGCGTGTGCGAGAGAATGTTCTGAAACATTCTCCAATTCTTGGAAAAAAAAAGCACACAAAGGCCGGTTTTCAAGGGAATTTTTGCCCAAAGTACGGCGAAAAAGTGCTGGGAAAGTGCTTGAGAGGGCTCTAAGAGGGGTTCAGATGTGCCCCAAAGAAGCCCAAGTACATCCCGAGTGAAAATAGTGCCAGAAAAGCCGTGGAAAGACGGTGGAAGCAGAGCGTCGCAGCTGAAGGAGAGAAAGAGAGCATCTCTTCGGGGGATTTTCATCGAGGAAAATCCGCGAAAGCAGCGATCATCGGCATTCGTGATCGGTGGAAATAGGTAAAAGAATATTAAGGGGAAATTGTTGTATTAATTTTTCCCTGAAAAGCCGCATTTTCTATGATTTTTCCCCATGAAATTGAATGCATTTTTGTGTGAATGGCCGGCCATGTGAGTGTGAATGAGAGTGAGAGAGAGGCGTTTTACAGTTCTCTTTCCAGAATGTTCCTGCTATAGCGTGTGCAGAACAAGTTGCTGCTGGTGAGTGCACACAAAGATATTTTCATTTATTTTATTGAGTGAAATGCTGAGTGAGGCTCAAAAAAAGAATACACTCAGAGAAAATTGTGCCGCAAATGCTGCGAGAAAAAAAGCAGAATTTTTAATAAATAATTTATTTGCGAGTTTCAGCATTTCACGGCCTCCTAAAATATTCTGTGAATTAAAAAAAAAAATAAATTTCGCGAAGTTGAATTAAATTGATTAGAAATCAAGAGTGTTGTTGTCGCGGGAAAATAATAGAAACACTCGGAAAAATCGATGCAACTTTATAACACTGAGAAAAATCAGATTTTTGCGAAGATTATTTTCAATAAATTGTAATTAATTGTGAGTGTTTGTTGTCGCAGTAAAGCACAAGAAACACTCAGAAAATTCATTTTTTTCAATAAGCCGAAAATGAATGATTAGAAAAAAATGTTTTTATTGATTTCAATTAGAAAAAAAAAATCAATTCCTAATTGAATGGTTTTAGCTGAAGTTAAGCACAAGTAGAACACCAAGAGATATTGATGCTTTCGAATTAAATTTTGTAAGCTGTTTGAAATAAAATTTCAAAGAAGATCTTCTGAGTATTCTTCCGCGATATTTCCTATTAAAATACTCATGATAAAATATATTGATTTCAGATACATTTTTAGTTAAATTGTAAATTTATGGCGAAGATCTTAATGCTGGCAATTTAATTGATTCGGTTCGCCTAATGAATTTAGCAAAGAGTATTTGTATTTAAAAAAAAAAGTGTGTGTTTCCAGCTTTCTTCAAGATAACTTGTTCTTTGTCCACTAGTCGAAGAAAAGTTCAAGGGAAATATTTTAAGATATTTCTCTATTATATTTGAAATTGTTGCAGATTGAGAATATCATGATGGATATTAGTCTGGGCTGTCTTGGGTTTATTGTTTTCCTAAGCCTCCTTGGAAATGAAACCAAGTTCTTGGATTTAGTGTTTTGAAGGGAGAACTTTTGAAGATGGCCTTTTCACAGATTTTATTTTACGCGTGTTGTCCTTCATACGCCAGAAAACGTAAACACCAAACCTTATTTTGGGCAGTCTTAGAAATTTTTGGGTTGAGCGTTAAACCTGATTTAACTCAGTAATTAGTGAAATTGCTCACGATAAATTCCTGAAAAATCCCATGGTTCCTTAAATGAGTTAATTTTGGAATCCACCGAATTTTCTACCAAATCTTTAATGAGAAGAACGAGTTGTGCTGGTAAATCTATCTCCTTTTCTATCACCTAAACCTTTGAAGGTGTTGTAGAATTAGTGCGTGCTTTGTCTGCTTGGTCGGACAAATCATTCATGGCAATGATGATGGGTCTTTGAAGGGAATGTTGTGCTCCCATTGTAAATAGATAAATGGTTACCATTGTCCACTAGTCCTTTATCCAGGAACCTCAAGACTAGATCCACAGTATGCAGTCTTATGTCAGTTCCTCTAATTTATTAGAATAGTATGAGTTGGCTTCGCCATGAATAAATTAAATCATACCTCCAAGCTCGAGATTTTAGAGTTGCAGCTGTCAGATGATATGAACTAAATTGAAAGTAGTTATTATAACAGAATGTTCTTTGGAGTCCTAAGTCAGAATTAATAACTGAGTTTCAAGTGTTTCCTAAAGGGGCGAGTTTAAATTTCGAGAAAGTTGGTGTTTCAAAGATTTCGATATTGACTGCCGTATTCTATTACAATTACGGATTGAAGTCTCTTGAGTTTCAAACCTAGTGGAAACCCGAAAAAGTTTGTGGATGGCATTTCCACAACCTGACGAAAATTCCTTGAGACATTTTTAGGTAATTGATCCTTATGGGTAAATTTCCCTGATGCAGTAATAGTCGTAGATTCTCAGAACTGCTCTGTTTTTCAAGAGGCCATCAGTTCGACTTCAATCATGCAGATGGCAACTTGATGTTCTGTTACGACAATTCGAATCCCTGTTATCAATTGTTGACACTTATCGTCCTGAAAAGACGGACATTTGGGCCAATGGTTGGTAGGGTAGAATTACAAGGTAATGCATAGACATCAAGTGGTTATAGAAAGATGAAGTTCTGTTAATCTGTCCAAGTTCGAGAAATTGTTGTGTTGCCATTTACCCAGTTGCGAGTATTATAAGCTCAAAGAAATCTGAGAAGTACCAAAGTGTTCGAGTTACGAGTGAGCTAGTGATCTTTTGCTAGACTTGATGACATAATTTGCCGTTATTTAGACTTGTGGTCTAGAAATTCACATCTGTGTTTCAGATTGAAGCTTCTGTAAGATCTGAGTTGGTTTGCTCCAGAATCATGACCCATAGTTAGCGAAGCAAATATTAAACGGTGATCATAGATACGCAGATAGGGAATAAGGAGAATTAAGAATAGTTGAATTGAAATTGGTTGAATTGAGATTTGTGTTGAGGTCGATTTCATCAATTGAGTACAGATCGTTCTCTGGTCTTGAACCATGCAGTTCTTAAACGATCAGAATAGAACATAGATCGGGTTACAGCATATTCTAAAAGTAAATATCCAGAGTTCCAGAAGAAGTTCCACGATTTTGAGATTTAAGGTTTTTGTCCAGAAAAGGTCCGGTTATTGCTATAAGAATTAGTTTAATGTATTTTGAATATGTTGGTTGCTGTTAGACTTTCCTGATCGATATACTCGAACGATTGGAAGAGAGTTTTGTGGTCGAGTGTAATTCCAGAAAATGCAGAATAATCTAGGATATTTCTCAGGGGCATTATTCAAATGGTGATTTTAATGCTAAACTCTGACATACATTTCAGCTATGACCCAGAATATCGTACTGCAGTTCTAGATATAGACAGATGGTAATTCTGTGATAAATTGAGTACGAAAACAGGTTCTTCTTTACAAGTCGGAAGACTAATCTAAAAGTGTTTGTAGACGTAAGAGGTCTACTTTAAAGCCCTATTACAGTGAAAATGAATTCATGTTGGTTGTATTCTCCATTGTTCCCCGAGGAATAAGATGGACAATGAATGGTCGCGGGGTTGTGTGTTTCATAATATTACCAAGTTCCAGTTATTTTAACTCTGACAGTATTCCACTTTCGAGACCTGACTGGAAATGTTGCCTATATGGATAACTTAAGGTATTTTAGTTTGAATATGGCACTGCATTAAAGAAAATAATGGCAGGAGTCTGAAAACTAAAATAAAGAGAAGTTATTTATGCGTGCTCTTCAGTCTAACTGACTGTCTGCTGACGTGAAAGCTGTCCCTGACACAGATGATCTGAGATATTTTGGTTTTGATTCAGCGTTGTGGCCAGGCAAATAGTCACAGAAGTTGGTGAACTAAAATCGGTTATGGTTATCTGTGGTTATCTTCCAGTTCTTATCCAGATTATGAAGTCCATTTGTGAGTATTAAGATGGCTTAGAGTTGATGATTAAATTCATCGAAATACAAATCAATAGCGAGAAGGGTTTTGATACAGGAAAGGAACATGGTTGTAGTTAAAAGAAAAGTGAAGTTTCAAAGTAATTCCTTTTCGCTGACCTATAGAATAATGGAAGTTCTGGTTAAGTACCAGTGAATGGTTGTTTTCAGTTAACTCTGGCTGTTCCCCATTAATTGTTCTCTTTTGAGTGAAGAAACGATCGGACACAGATAAGAAGTACTTTATGTTTCGGTTTGGCTCTATGACAAGCTAAAAAGTTGTAGTAGTCAAGAAACCAAAGTATGGATGAGTTATCTGTGGTAGTATTTTTAGAATACGAATTCTCTGTCAAATCTTCTCTAATTTTGAAATTCATTGATGGGAACAACAGTTGCTTTCTTCAGTTGGTAATTCATTTGAATGAATGGTTAAGGCGAATCTTAGTGAAGAAAGTAGTAGTCTAGCTGATTTCCTTAAGAAAGGTCAATGAATTGTTTACGCAAGCGTTACCCGTCTTTGCGGAGAAGAGAAGGCTGTTTCAAGGCTATTTGAAATTATTGAAAATTAGAAATTTGCTAAATGCAGACGAATTAAGAAACCATATGCCAAGAGGTGAAACTAGACAAGACCAGTTGAAATTGCCTAGGTGTTTTATTAAGGCAAAACTACATTCCTGATTATACATGAGTAACATGAGACTCTGAGGTGGTAATATGTTACTTGAATGTCTTGGTCTCAGAGTTAATTAAGATTGCAGTAAAATGCCAGTAAGGCGGATCTAACGATCGGTTTCGAGTTTTCGTTTCAGATGCTGACTGACCGCTCGTTACTCCCATCTAGATGCCATAACATCGTACGGATGGTAGAGCGGTAGCAGTTAGAGCGTAGTCAGGCATCGTATGGTGGCCACCGAACCGAAAAGAAACACCGGATCCGAAGGAAGTCTAGACTACATGTTCCAGAGGACGTCCAACAAAATTGCGCAAATGTCGAGCAAGTCACCTAAAGAAGCTCGATGGTGGATTCTGGTTAGAATTCACGGTCTATGCCAATCACAGTGACTTGGTGAGCGCCACGAGAATTTAGTTCGTTTCTCTCACGTACTATCATGCGAAAGATTGGTATAGATGGTTCCTCCTCGATACCCCCCGGGTATAATATAGAGTTGGACGCACTGGTTGTCTCATTACATTGCGCAATGTCTGCCAGTGGATACATGTCTAGCGGCCTAATTCCTTGCCCTTGCGTTCTCCTAACACCGAGGACGGTGATTCATCAGGAATGGCCGATTGTTAGACGAAAAGCCACGATAAGCGTAAAATCCCTCTGCTGTGGCTTACCCATAGAGTTTATACCATAACGGTATGTCCCACACGAGCATAGCGTGCACCTCGAGGCGAGATATTCGCTCATTGCTCGGCCAGTCACTCAGTATGTGACGAGTGCCCAGGCAGTGAAGTGGAGTCTGAGGGTCGTCCTCAGGTGTTTGCAATATTTAAGCCTCGATCTCACTGATTTCGGTTAACACTATGGATATTTTAATATACAAATGTTGTTTTTAGAATGTTTTAAACAAAATTTGTTCAGAATACTACTTGATTATATCTAATGTTTAGGTCAATAGTGCTATTAATTTCCATAAACAATGAAGGCTTTCAATTATATCTCTCACAATGTCTAGTTTACGTGCAGTCAAAGCTAGAACAATATTATGCATGCATGAGAAAATTAATTAAAATCACCAACAATACTTCATACTTTACTCCCTAAAAGCGAATACTTGTAACGATATTTTCAATAATCGCATTGATTAAAATGGATCTGGTGATTTTCATATTTTCCATATCGCCAGTCGAACACGCTCTGGCTTATTGAATTTTTGGGCAGATGGGTGGATGCAATGCTGAATATTAAACTGAATTTGTGCTATGAAATTCGATAAATTGTATGCACTATACCTGAATAATACCAATATCTCAGAAGCCTGTCACAAGAGATTTTCTTTCAGATTCAACCATGTCGCATCCAATTTTCTCTATTCTGCAGAAACAATCCCCTGTCATTCATTGAGAATTATAGATCTCTCCCACTATTTGTACCATTAAACAAGCAGGAAATTGCTTGAGGTCATAAAGGCGACTGAGGGTCAATGCTATATAATAAGTTTAATCCCAGGAATACTATCATGGCATTTTTATTGATTTTGTCGCACTCTCTGTGGTTAACCAAGAAATTGCGTGGGTTCTGCTATTGCAATCAGGGTGAAAGAAAAATTCATCTCTCGTCGGAAATATAACCATTAATATCCATTTAGTGCACAGACACAAACACACATTTTCCTTTTCGGGCCTACCGACAACCCATTTCACTCTTTGAGATTGTGTCACATAAAAGATGTATTTTTGCTGCCAAGAGAGGGTTTTGGGGTTTTACGAAATGCTTTCTACGGTCGTTTTTGCAATTGCTCTGTCCTTCCAAATTTGATTTGTTATTCATACTGACCTCATTTAATTCACAATTGCCATTGTCAATTTTTTTAAACCCTCGGCATTGAAATGGAAAATAAAAATAATTGGCTAGTTCAAGCCTGAAAGTTTAATTTGATAATAAAAATTTAACATAACTTTTATTTCTGTTTTATTATATATATTCCTGTTTCCTTATTTCTTAAAACAGTAAGTAAAAACTAAAATTTGAATAAAAGCAAGGGAATAATGAATATGACTGTCTGAACTTTATACCCTTAATAAAATTCTTCAAATTTTATTTCTATAGTATGGAAAGCTTGCACAAAGCTCACTTTTGAATTAACTCCAAATTTATTTAGAGGAATGATACTTTTTTACTGTTTTTATATTTTGACACATTTTTTGACGTTGTTATTTCCAGTAAGTTAATTTGCTGAATTTCTAAAGAAGAACATTTAACCTGTAAAATTTAAAAACAATAAGGACCCAATAATAATTCACTAATAATAAACTGGGAACACTGAGAGAAGGCATTGCTCTCTCTGGAAACTGTTCTCAATTTTGAATTCTCAAGCTTTTAGTCAAAAAATTCTAAAAAAGCTAAACATAGAAGTGGGACACCTTTGAATTGGGGCTGCTATGACATTGGGCTTTTATCTCCTATTTTTAAATGGAATAAAGCCTTATCATAATGTAATTTAGCTTTGCAATTGGTTTGCGGAACTAAATGATTTCATAGTAAGGACCAGTTGCATTTAAAAATAAGAGAAAAATGTCTAATTTTAAAGGTACTCCTATTTAAAGGAGCCCCTATTCCTCCTAACTTAATTTGGCGAATATCAGTTTAAGGTTTTTCTAAAATATAAGCTCTGAAACAATATGCGAATTAAGACTTAGTATATGCGAATTAAGACTTGGCTATTTCACATACATAGGGGAGGGTGGGGCAGTTCACCCCTAAATTGCAAAATGTATTTTGAGACCATTTTGCAAAAAGATGATAAACAGAAGTAGAACTTTTTATATTCTTTGAATTACAGTTCGGTTTAGGGTTAATAAAAATAATAACAATAATTCATTAATTTCATTAATCTATTGTGGAGAAATTCATTTCACTTGAAAGGCAGAATGTGTGAAAGTCCCCCATTGCGGGGCAATTTCAAAATAAATATGAGACAATTTTTGAGAAAGATAAAACGTGTTTATAGGAAACTTGCGATACCACAATTGATTAAAATTACAATTTTGAAGTCTTCTTATACTCTAAAACATAAAAATATAATCGAACATGAACTTTATAACAGAATTTTAACACTAATTAATCATACAGAGAAAATAAAATATTGCCAAAGATTTCCAAGCCTATTTTTCATTAATTGAGCAATTTTCTTTAAATTTTTATACGAAAGAAATGTCTTTTGTAGTGCTAAGTTAATTCTGTACCTTGCTGGATCATTATATCACCTTAAAACATGTCCTTTTTAGTATGACAGTTTTATAATTGTATTTTACAGTCTTGAATTTTTTATAATAGTAAGAAAATTTTACAATATCCTGCTGAAAACGTTCTGAAAAGATATTATGACAATAAAAATTCATCATTTTTAGGCACTTAAAAAACACTGAGATTATTTTTTTTAATTTTTTATTAACTTTTAGGAAATACTACTTCCCATAATTTCGAACTTAATGGACAATTACAGCTAAAAAACGTTTTCAATGATCATTTTAAGTTAATTTTGTTAAAAAAGGAAATTGTTTTACACTGGAAACTTTTCTGTGTGCTTGCATGAAACTGCCCCTCACGCAGTTTCGGAACTCAAATCAAAATTGTCAGAACTGTCTTAGAATTCATTTAACGCTAAATGCCTTATAATAATCATAAAACCACTGGTAATTTAATACAACTATGTTACTTTGATAGATAAGTGCAATAGTTCAGAAACTGTTGAAAATAAGACATTAAAAAAAGTTTCATTTTGATGCAGTTTTATAAAATCAATTACAGAATTCAAACGAGAAGCGCGTCACGAAATTAATTATTTTTATGAACATGGGTCTTAGTTATCTCTTCAATAACATAAAGGTTTTATCCCATTCCTTTCAAAGAGATAAGAAGAATATGCAAAAATTGAAACTGACCCGTCGTTAAACTGCCCCACTCTCCCCTACCTTTGTATTTTCGATTTCTTATTATTTAAGAAAATTGATTAATAACTAGTTTTATTTGCCAGCATATGCTGTGTTGGTCGCGATATAGACAGCATTTATTCAGGTAACGGACAGATCCTCTGGGAGCGAAACATGGATTTACAAACAAAAATTATTATTTTAGACTATGAATCTAATTAATTATTTTGTAATTTGTCTTTTTGTTTAAATTCTGTATTAGTCGGAGTGAAACCTGAGAGGTAATTATTAACAAGCGTAACCAGATAAGTTTTTGATTGGTTACTGGTTAATATATTTTATAAAGAAAATTTTGTCTGAATGCTTAAAAGAAAGGAAAGCGTTTCGAATTAATACAAGATGGAATGTTATACGAGATAACTGATTTTTACTATGGCTAAATTTCCGATTAACCAGGCAACCGATAAACGAAATAGGCAGTAACCAGTAACCAGTTGTGACTGGTTACTTCCAAGAATTTGACCCCTACAGCTTCCGGAAAGATTGTTGGTAAATGGTGTCTGCACCTTTTAGACTTTCGCTGTAATTTTATTTGTATGCTTAAGCTCGGATTTAACGACAGAAAATTCACTTTCGACTCACTTCACAATCCGTTTTCAAGCTTAGGGGGAGGGTTTAGGCTTCGCACATACTCTGACTTCTTCACTTAATATTTGTCCCATATTCTTTTAATAAATCTGACCCAATAGCAATATAGTTTAATAGTTTTTCTTAAGTCATACACTTCCTGAAAATATAGATCAGATTCATTAAAGGAACATTGGAATAATATGAAATGTTCAAGACCAGAGTGTGAGCGAAGCCTGCAGGCCTTCGTCTAGATTGTTTTACTTAACTTACGAATATGTTTTCCTCTGGTTTTCTCCTGAAAATTTTTTCAATAAAAATTGTTTTGTGTATCCTTGAAGCTGTTTAATATGAATTAATGCGAATAAATTCACACTGAAAGTTGTTTTGTGATAACAAAAACATAACCTGCATATGAAAATATTTATAGACGTAAATATAACGAATTGAATTTAAATTTTACGTAAGGTACTTTTAGGTGTGGCTAAGAAAATTTCAGTTACGACAATTGAGTATCGCGTATTGCATGATGAAATTTTTAATACATCAATTTCGATTTTGATTTTCAGTTATTATGCCTTCGACATATCTTTTAGGTCAGGGAAATTTCATAAAGTTAAAATTCACAGCCCTTTCTTTCTTAAAAGCCTTGCATATATCTATCCTACTGGTTCGCACTCTTCTTATTTTTGAGCATCACAGTAATTTTAATTTAGTTCAGTACAATTTAAAGACCGAAAGACTGGGGAAGACTTATGTTGACTTATGCAAACCTTTAGAGAAAGAAAGAGAAGTGAATTTTTACTTCATGAATGATCTAAAAGTTGTGCCGGAGCCATTATTATTATTAATCGTAGCGAGATATATACATTACAAAGGTAATTATTTTTACAATGTTCGTATTCCGTGTTGGAAAAATATGCTAAGTCCATTGTAGATCGCCCAGAAGCGCCTTTCCGGCTGTGTGGATGCTGCCGGAGCTATTAATAGCATACTATAATGTAACTGATTTTTTAGTCTTTGAGCCCTTGAAATCAAATTTAATATAAATACCAGGTTTTAAACATTTAAACAAAACTTGAATAATAGCAGCCACCTCCGTCTTAGAATATCCAGAGTAAAAACGGTGATAAACTCTTCTTCAGATTTTATAAGTTATCTTAATGAAAAATCGAACTTTTTGCTGTTTTATTATGTAATATAATTCAATTCTATGCTTTTTGGAGAAATAATATGAACCTTTCCTTCTCTAGAAATTGTGAAAACGTATACAATTCCAGCAAATGATATAAACGATAAATTACTGATGTCCTGCCCAAGAAGCAAAATAGCTGCCTTATAAAACTAAGTATTAGACAAGTCTTTTAGTGCACTTTTAAAAAACTTGAAGTGAAAATTTTCTGTTGAAATTCCTATAGCAGCTCTTAAGATCCTTAAGAGTCCGCCACTTTACTTATAGTAATCTCAGTGATGGAAGCAAGAGCGTTATAAGTAAATAAACACCTTGTTATGGTACCATTTTAGAGACAGGAAGTGATTCACGACTTTCAAATTATGACCGTCGTAATCTTAATAGAAAACATACTTCTATATTAAAAAATAAACAAATGACATTGTGCTTAAGATGAAAAGTTCTAAAAATATTCTGTAAAACTACTCTCTTTCAGCAAATAAACATTCTTTATATGAAACTTTTCAAATTGAGCTTACCACATCATGTAGTTCCATGACAGTTCCTATTTATTTCAGTAAATTTGAATACACGTGTTAGATAAAATGTAACAGAAAAGTTATTGGACCATAATAAAAAAAAACTTCCATCGAACTTTATATCTAATTAGGAACTTTATTTCGAGTGACTTCATAGAAAATCCCAAAGTATCTCTGAAAAAGTTCAGATGAAACTTTCGAAGCTTTCAATTTAACTTTGAAGCCCTACTCTACTCCTATAGTGCTAGATCTTACTGGAATACTTGACCAGAGTACTCTTGGGAGACAGAGATATGTAGATTTGGATCTCGAAGGAGTGCGATGAGAAGTGTGAGAAGTGATATAAGAAGGGTGAAGTTGGTAAACCATACTATTCCATTAATCGAACTGTGGGTGCTTTTCTCAATATCTGACTTTGTCTCTTTCGCCGAATGATATTAAATAAATGGTTCTGAGCTGTGTGTTGTCTCTGGGGAAGTCCGGGTTTCCTCTGTATCATGTCAATAAAATGAGGTGACTTTCCCATAGGATGCCAAAAGGGTGGCCTTTTTTGGGGGGGGGTAACTTCGAGGACAAGTGTGGGTGACGGTAAAACATTGCAACACGCGTGTGTCGGTAGCAATAATAATATATGTAATGTTCCTCCCCGGTTTTACGTTTTCAGCCTCCTGGCACACCCTTCACGGGGGAGGATGCCCCAAAAAGTTGATTTTCACGGTGAAAAGGGAAAGCATAAAACCCCATAATTGTATAACAATTTAAGAGGTAAAACTTGGCACGGGATACTCAAAATTTTGTGCACCTCACCACCCCAAAAACAACACCGGGGTGTTGTTCAAACCGATAATATGATCTCAAATGAACCCCTTTTTTGCTATTCACGGTGTAATGTGCTTTTAAGTAGGTCGAGGTGGTGGAATATTTTGGCAAATTGCCGTAATTTACTTAATCTTCGAAAAGTGTTTACCACACAATTATTAAATCAAACTCTTTAAGAGGGATATAAATTTACCCATAGAATGTATTAGGAAGAAACATACACCCAGAGGAAGAAGTCACAAAATGGCATGGGTAGCCTGGTTTGGGTGTAAAAGATACTTTTGCTGTTTGCTTCTTGTTCTGTGTTTTATTTATAATATTTTCCTTTTTCATTGTATTTTTTTTTCTGCTTTCTTCTTTGCCTGGGTATTTGCAGAGCAGCATTATCCTTTAAGACATAAATGGGTGCTATATAGGCAAAAATGTTCATGAGAAACGGCATTCATTGGGAGGGGTTGAGGCTGAAGGGTGGATCTCGAACATGAAAGTGTGTTTAATAATAAAAGAAGGTTCCAACCAATCTGCAACATATACACAAATACAATAAAATTGGGTAGGATTGAGACTTTTCCTTTCATTTCTTCTCTACAACTTCTTATATTCTAGGAGGAATGGGGATAAAACAGAGATATCAAATTGGACGAAACACTCTCAATATAATGTCCTTAAAAGGAAGGCAAAAGTAGATATTGATAGTTTAGCATTCTTTCCAACTTCAGAACTTCTGGGATATACGTAACATGAGGAAACAGGATAAAGCTGGAAAAGGCCATTGTTGCGGGTGAAAATGAATTTGTGCGGGTGCGAGAATAACTTACGGATAATAGGATCAATTCATTGTGGAGGGAAAAGAGGCGATCTAATAGAGAAATATTCATTGTTAGAATGTTGAGGGGTTGTCATACAAACTCGATGGCTCAATCTATACAAAAGATGTGTCGTTTATGCTTTAGTATACCCTCAAATACTTGTTGGAAATATCCAAACATTTTCAGTGGAATTTTAAACTATATATTGCTTTAGCTTTTACAATTTCATTTGATTAACCTTATCACTATGATTATATGCGAAAATTAAAATTAACTTTTATTTGTGTATTAAATTAATTTATGCCTCCTATAGGAACAGTTGAACTCAATAATATTTAAATGAAATTTCTATAGTCATTATATTTAGCTTTTATACTGACCATTTATTAATTATATGTTAATTAAGGTCACTCACTAATGAATTAATAAATGAAATTGCGAATTGAATTTTATGATTTTATTGAAAAAAGTTTATACGTTTGAAAGTTATTTAATTTCTTTTTCATTAAATTTTTAAAATTTTACTTTAACTAAATATACCTGAATTAAATACATAACATGAGTGAATGTATTATGAATTTGAATAACCAGGAATCTCCTTTTCCATTTGTCAAATTTAGAACCTAGGGTGGAGTAAGTACTTTTGGCCACTTTAAGGTTTCATGTTCTTGTAATTTTTAAAATCTTTATTTAAATAAAATGAAATTTTGTACAAAGATACCTTAAAGCCCTTTCTTCCTAATAATCTATAAGAGAATTCCCAAAAATTTTTGGATATGTTACTGAAAAATGCATTTTATGCAACTATGCATGTTTCAGTACTTTTGGCCACTTTGCAAGTACTTTTGGTCATTGTCTGTAAGCGCTTTTGGCCACTTGTTTCCAATATAATTTTAATAAAATAACAGAAGACATGCTTTCGAAAACTTTCACAAATACACAGCACAAGTCCTATTCTTATTTAACGCCAATTTTACGTGATTATTAGAGTATTTTAAACGATTTTTTGCACATTTTCTATTTGAAGTAAAAATCAGTCAAAAGTCACGATTGTTTTACTGAAATCCGCGAGGTGCGCCACGTGTAAAGTGTATGGGAAAATCAATGGCCAAAGTACTCACACAGCCGAATAAAGTAAGCTCATTTAGCCACATCCGATTTTCATTTAATTTGTTAGAAAATCTTATTAAGGATGATATCACAATAAAATTTAGTTAATTAAGAAATGGACTTTCATTGAATAATATCAAATATTTTTATCAAAATTATGAAATAATGCAAAACAATTTCTCTTAACATTAACAAGTTTCTTAAGAATCCAATGTTTTTAGTGATTGTTTACCTTGTCGAGAATTTCTTTCAATAACTTAGAATTAATCAAGTCGATACAAAATCAAATATGGTTTTCTGATTCGTTAGATTACAGGTCACGAAATAAGACCTATTTTCCTTTTCTAAATAACCTCATAATTGCCTTACAATGTAATTTTACTTTAGGTGGACAAGAGTGCTTACATGGCCAAAAGGGCTGACTCTACCCTACTTATTAGAATGAATGATACACTAAGCTCCAAGGTTTTCTTTTTGTATTTATAATACTTAAATTTTTAGAGTTACTTAATATCTTATACCAAGCTTGATAGGCCACATAGCTGAAACTCTGACATATTTTTTACTGTATCTACTAAATTTAACCGATATCTAGGCACTTATAATAAAAAAAACTACTAGAAAGACTGCCGGCCCTACCCTATTGTCGTATAGGTATGAAATATCCGACAAGGTATGACCTACCCCCTTGAATGTGGCCTATTTTGTTGTAGCCAAACCTCACATTTATATACAGATTCATATAGGATTTTTTTCTAAATTTGCAACCATTACACGAAATATCTCAAAAGTGAGGACTGGACTCTGGACCCCTTTTGTAATATCCTGGAATCTGTGAGCTGAGTCTATGAACCGGCTTCTAAATAGCTCCTTATAAATTAGACAACTTGTCATAAGTTTGATGAGACCCAATATGCCAGTAACGATGTAAATTTAGAACATTTTTTTTTTACAAAAAGAGATGGCAAAGCGTCCCAGCTTTACGAAATGCTCGAACTCACGAGAAACTCCTCTCCGTTAGCATATATTTTTGTATGCACATAAGGTTACTGCTGATTTAATCTTGTTTGTGGACAATGAGAAAGCCATTAAGAAATTATTAAAAATATCTCGTGAGTTGGAGCATTCTGAACCGCTGGACCGGTTGACATTTCTTGCCAGCCACAAATTATCTAAATGACCACCAAATATAAATAGTTATAAAAAATCGAAAAACATTTTTCAAGGAAATTTTTATTATAGGGGATGCAAAATTATTCAAAAATCGGTACTTAACCGGTTGATTACCGATGAAAACTGATGCAGTCAGGTTCGAAATTTCAATACCTTTCCAAAAAATCCAAATTTAACCAAATGGGTTTATAAATGGGCCCTCCAAAGTGGTTGACCTTTGACCTTCAAAAATTGAAAATGGCGAATTTTCCGGTCATAGGTATGTTTGGGCGAAATGTTCACTTGGACTACCTCTAAAATGCTTGGAAAAGCTTGAGCCAATTTTGAAAAAAAACCGAAAAAACGTGGTTTTTAGGGGGGGGGACAGGGCAAAAAGGGGAAGACGTCTAGAGATATTGCTTTTTTATTGAGGGTCATAGACGACCGGAAGTCAGGGGCAGATGGGTGGATGCATTTTGTCTCTTAACGTTTGTCTTCTAGCTCGAGAACAAATTTGGGGTCAAGTAAAAAAAAAATTCCGAAAAAAATTACTCAAAATCGGTACTCATGAAGACCGATACAGCCGGGTTCAAAATTGCAATACCTTTCCAAAAAATCTAAATTTAATCAAATCGATTGCAAAATGGGCCCTCCAAAGTAGTTGACCTTTGCCCTTGAATAATTCAAAATGGCGAATTTTGCGGTCATGAGTATGTTTGGGCGAAATGTTCGCTTGGATTACCTCTAAAACATATCCGAAAATCATTGAAAAACCTTGGACCAATTTTGAGGAAAACCAAGAAACATGGTTTTGGAGGGGATTGAGGGGGGGTGGGGAGGAGGAAAAAAACGTCGAGAGATATTTTGTTTTTAGTGGGGGTCATCGAAGACTGGAAGTTGATATATTTTACCGGTTAAGCTCCAGAACAGTGGCAAGTTGAAAAAAGACGATTATATAATTGCTTTCTCTTTGCGCTCGAGCAGTAAAAAAATGCAAGATTGCCAAACTTAATATCGACCACTCGGAATATAAGTCGAACAACTCGACTTTTTACAAAAATCGTTTTGGATACTTCTTTATACCCTCTATCATCCCTGTAAATATTATACTTGATAGATAATATTATTTTCAAAGTTATAGAGTTATTTACTCTCCATAATCTCAGCTTCAAATCGTTTTCCTGTAAAATTTTCTTACTGCGAGTTATTCGTTTCTTATTCTAAGTGGTTGATATAATATGGTTAACATCACAGTGTTCCACTATTTAATATTACAAAATTTACTTTTAGTATTATACGACAGAACGTATTTATTTAAGCAATTATTTATTGGTATTTATTGGAACTGTATTTATTTAAAAAATAAATGCTACGTGTACTGCTTGTCATTTACAATTTGAATGAATCCTTTTTCTGAGTGTGCAGATGTCATTATACGCGATTCAGTTCTCCGAAATCTATGCTATTTATCATAATTACATTTTCGTAACTTTAACAGAAAAACAAACTATAAAATTTCGGAAACATTTATGTCTATTGAATATAAAGGTATAATTCCACAATGGAAACTGAAATTTTTAAATGTTTTAACAATCTTTAGGTCCCATGAACATTTCCATAATTGCGGCAATTGCGCATTCTAATAAAGTTGGATAAAGTTTAAAGCCACCTAACTGATATGGTATGAACATGGAATGAAATTCAGAGGCGTCCAATTTCACATAGAAAAGTTTTATCAATTCTCATGTAGTTTGCAAATTGCAATGATCATTAAGGAGTATCCTTACGACATGCTGTATGATAAAATGTGTGAATTTTCGTGGAATGTCTGACAATTTTCACGGGTGAATGTGGTATTTTTCCTTCAAGAGATACGGTTGACTGACTGTGAGATGAAAACCATGACTTTGGGTGAAAATGGCATGAAAAGTGTGACAATAAATAATACACGGAAATTCGAGACAATGCTTATCTTTCGGCTTCTATTCTTGTGGCATTTTTGCCAAGGATTCTAGAGGGAGGGGGGATGCCCCAAGTCAAAACGTGAAGCTCAAAAGTCTGCGTTTTTTTTTTCTCCAAAAGAATAAACGCCGTGGCAGTTATATGGATATTTTATGAAGTGACGAATGTCAGGATATGGCCTCGCATTTCTCCTTAGCATTCGCATCAGGTGACAGTGAAATGTCGATAAAGGATATATGGGATATTGTGAGAAATGGAGAAATACAATCGCCATTCCTTTCGTGTTCATCATATGAGTAATAAATTACATAAGTACTGGAAAACCCAGCCCCGACCCATTCTGGGAAAAATGCACGAAAAAGAGCAAGTCCCATGCGAAAAAGTGATGATGAAGGAAAATAAAATTCAAAAAATAAAATATTGTTCTCCTGGGACATGACACCAACTGCACAGAAAACATACTCCAAAGCAATTTTATATCCAAGAGAGAAGAGTCGGTGGAATAAAAAATTTACAAATGAACTTCCTATATTTGGCGGAAAGAGGCAAACACTCGAGTGTGCTGAAAAAGGAGCAAAAGAAAAAAATAAGCACTGGGAACAGGTGAAATTTTCATAATAAGTCTGTTAAAAAGGATGCTATGGAGGAAATGAGTAGAGATTTTGGAGGATGGTAGAGAGACTATGTAGAAAAAGTTGTAGCATCTGGAGAGAATAATAAATTAACGTGCCAAAATACCTTCCTGCTCCATAGAATACCAGACGATTTCGTGCGTGTTGCGATTTTTTTTCCTCAAGATACCCAATACTTTATTTCCCCTCCAAACACTTTCATTCACTCCAAACGTAAAGGATCAACGTTGAATGAATTCATTAATAAGAGCTGAAAGTCCCAATGTACCGCTAAATCCGAACCAATTTTCTCGGAAAATTTAACTGAGATTTTCCATCAGTAAAATTTACCAAAAAAAAAGCTAACACTTTGAACAAGCACAATCAACATTTTTTCATCTCATGAATTTTGTATTTACAGATTGATAACAAAATTGCTAAATTTTTCATGACACGAGAAAAATGAAATAAAATACACTTGCTCCATGGTCTCCAGGGGAAAAGTGTCCGTTGGCAATTGTCAGGTGTATCCAAACTGACACTCTTTTGAACGTGAACAAACATGGGCTTTAAGAGCTTTGGGTAATGCTTGATAGAATGAAAACATTTGGGGAACATGGAGAAAATGGGGAAATTTAAAATAACGCTGAGCTGTTCATAAAAGCTCTACGACTTTTTTGTGTCTCACTCGTTACTGGATTATTGTTTCTCGGAGGTAATGGCTTAATTTATTGCAGACAATATGTCTAGCGGTTAGTAATGTATTAGGGTTCTTACATTTAAAGTACGTCTCAATAAAATGAAAATGAAAATGAAATCAAAATGTTTTTGCAATAATTTTCAACAGATATTTCAATACAAGTTGTGGGATATCATGGTGGGATTGGTAACAGAATTAGTTCTTGGACGAACAAACCACTGGCTTGAGTTCTGTTGGGGAATTGAGCCCCGCCTAGTGTAAGAAGATCATATGTTTTCTAAAGGGGAATTTGTCACATGTAATAGAATTTATTGAGGTAAAACAAACAATTCTATACCAATAAAATGCACATAACAGTTAAAATTAATATCTGCATGTCATCAGATCCAAAGGTTGAACGATTAGAGAAAAAGGTCTTAGAACTTTCAGAGGAAACTCTCTTAAGTCAATCCAAGAACCACTAACATGACCATCAGTCTCCCGTTTTGGGTATATTATCGAGAACGCATGATCCGATTTTTAATGTTAATCTTTGAACATATTTTTTGAACGGATTTATTGGAAAGGTTTTGTATTCATTAATAAATCTAAATCGAATCCAATCGGTTACTATATTGTTGCGAATCACTTTACACTGTGAAGGTGATTTTGCACCCCTACTTTTCGTAAGCTTTTCATTAATTCAAGCACTTAAAAATAAAAAAAAATTGAAAAAGTCTATAAACCGTAAAGGTACTTAGGGATGGTCTAAAAAACTATTCTTAAGTGCTATAAATAAAGAAAAGCTTACGAAAATCAGGGGTGAAAAGTCACTCTCATCTATGCACTGAGAAAAAAAGAGGGTGCGATTAACTTTTTTTCCTCGTAACTTTAACACTTTTTAGGTGTAAAAATATATCAACATTTTTTAATGTAAGTTAAGGGTTAATTTAACTCCTAATACACCTAAAAAGGGTAATATTTACACCGATTTCGGATCAATAATGCAGGGTAAAATTAACATTTCCGGAATGTTATTTTAACTTTTTCGGATTTATCTCAGTGTGGTATAAACCGGTAATAAACCGATTATGAACTGATAACAATTTTTTATTCGACATACAATTGTATTAGGGTAAGTGTGCCAAATTTCGGCATAGTTGCATGCAAGCGCCAAAGTCTCAAGTTTGAAATGTAATATTTTTTAAAACAAATTAATTTTTTTATTCCTTCTTCTTAAGGAGTATTGCTTGGAACCTTATATACAGTTTATCGTCATTATTTACTCTAAAATCATTCTTAATACATTTTAAAATGAATAAAAATGTAGACTGTAGACATATTGTCCCAACTCCCGTGAAATTCCCTGCGTGGAGAAGTAGTTTCGACTTCGGTCCAGAACCAGGCCTAGGTGGGGTACGGCAGAGTATGACAGAGTAGTAACGTCAAGTAGGTAGAGGTCAGTAGTGTAGTGTGCGTCAAAGGGGTCGCCCCACATTGGTCGGAACCGGTTCTTCTGATTTAGGATTTATAGAGTAATAATAAACCTGCCGGGGTATATTGTACAACAAGACATAGCTTTGGTGCCCTATTTCGGCCACCTTCATTCTCATAGTTCCTTGCTCTTCGGGAATTTTTCCAATGTCTTTTTCACGTCATCTCGTTTGTCGAAGCTACATTTTTTGTTATTAATTTGCATTGTATAATCTCTAGGGTATATGAAAACTAAGAATTCATGGAAATTTGAGGAACAAAAAAGGTGGCCGGAATTGCAAGCTGGCTGGAATTAGGCACACTTACCCTATCCCTAAGCAATTTTGAAAGATCTTCTCAGTGGTACATGAATCAGTACAAATCGATTGTGTACCGGTATACATTAAAAAGAAATATTTTGTTAAAGGAACACTTTCCGAAATTCTCGTATTTATGAATATTATGCCTTACCCCAGAATTTGGAACTCTAAAGATAACTTTATTTGTTAACGTAAATAATGTAATGGTTACTTTTGGAGTTTACAATATAAATCACGAGTTCGGGTGTTTCACAAAGCTAGAACACTTTGTCATCCTTTGTAAGACGAAATAATATTGCAAATAAATAAGTACCTACAAGTCCTATAATAAGTAGGGCAACTGTACCGAATTCCAAAAAGATTGCATGTCGAAGGGTCTCGTTTCTTATATATATTTAAAGTTTTTTTTTCCTTTTCAAGGAGTCTTGTTTGAATCTTGTAGTTTGTAGTCTTTGAAGAAAACAAATCGACAATTGGTACATTTTATTAATGGAAATCAAACTGTATCTGGAAACTGCGGTCACTCTTGGCATATCAACAACTTTTTCCAGAGCTTTTGGCTCAGTTTTCAAGTCTTCAGAGGATGTGGGGGCATTTTGTCTTAGTGTACAATAAGATGTACGTAATTTTTTACAAAAAATTTTGCTGAGGATTTATTAACTATCAAGCTTTTTCCTGTTCAAGTGAAGCATCTGAGACTACTTCTTTGTACAGAGTGTCCTAAGAGTGATTCCGCCAGTGACGGCCAAATTCCGAACGTCAAAATCTCGTATGGGTCGAAATCCTGATTGGGTTAAAATCCCGAAAAATCAAAATCACGAAAATCCAAATTTCCCTAAAGTCAAAATCTCGAAAATCAAAAATCCCTAATGGCCAAAATCCGGAAAAAGACAAAATTATACGAAATATAAAGTGCAGTATAAATTCCCAAAGCACAGATAATTTCCCTATGAATAGCTATGAGCAGGGGTCTCTCGACATTTCATTTTGCCATACGTTTTTGCATACAGCCACGGAAGACTATTGGCAAGTTTTTTCCTAAAGAGAATTGACTTATCAGCCTGATATATTTTGAAATCGTGCACTAAATTCTATCTAAAAATACATATATCACAATGTTTGCCGAAGTAATATAAGAACTACGAGCAAATTTGTTTAAGTCGCAAAAATTTTTACAAGGAGAAGTGAAAAATAGCTTCACTTTTTATTAGGCTTGATGGGCCCCTGGTTATTAGACTTTTAAGAATTCGAGATTTTAGCGTTCGGGATTTTGGCTTTCAAGATTGTAACTCATTAGGGGACTTTGGCCAATTTGGAATTTTGGTTTCCTAGATTTTGTCGTTCAGGATTTTGACCCATTTGTGATATTGGTTTTTTGGGATTTTGACCCAATCGGTATTTTGGCTTACAAGATTTTGGCTTTCGCGGTTTTGACCGGGACCCAATTTCTCGTCCGCAGCGAACTTCTAATCCCATCAACAAAATTTATCGTTTTTGTTATATCTGAAAATTTTATTAATATATTTAAAAACTTATTTAAAAAATATATATTGTCATTGCTCTATATACAATATGGCACAGTTTCTTGCCTTTCCGGAAGCATGTAGATTCCATTAAGCATGAACTTCACTTGTCAAATATATAGGATTATTTCAATTACCACCATTCATCTTCTGTCGCATGATATTAATTTTGTAGTTCATATTAAATTTGATGAGGAGATTATCATCATATATTCCCAAATGAAATGCTCCTTGAGGTCCGTTTGTAAATTTGCTGATTGAAGAGCTGTCTCTCACAGGGTGAATGAATTAGGATAAATGCTACTTCTCGTTACTTGAGTGCCATAATGTAAATTTCCTTGAAAGTTGTGCTTTTTGAGATTATACGGAAGTCAAATGATGATGAATCGATGTGAATTGTAAATGTGTGGCGAAGGGTAAATTTTCCAGAGTTCAAAATATCACAACTAGGAAAGTATATTTGAAAGAGATCCATTTTGTGGGATATGTCTCTTGTTGGGCTTCCTCTTTAGCATTTTTGTGTCACTCCCACAGTCACCAAGAGACATTCTGCTACCCCACACAGCAGTATCAAGTTTCATTCTGCTTTCAAATATCGTTTGCCTCTCTTTTTTTTTAAGGAACGTTTGAAAGTGAATTTCCCTCTTGGTGTTTTCACTACAATTTAAGTGTTTCGATCGATAGTATAAGTAAAAGCAAATAAAAACAAGCAATATACTTCTTGAGCAGTTTTTTGCCCTCATGAATTTTCTCTCTGATGCACCTTGTATTGCATAAATGAGTAAAGAATAGTTTTTCTTAGAAACTCATTTGTTCTATTATACATCCCATTTGCAGATCGACAAAAATGCGATACAATCAACCTGTTGAAGTGAGTCACTCATGTAGCAACAATAACAATAATTTTGTGGAGACATTGATCGAAGGAAGGAGCAATCAATCAGCATTCTTCACACCACAACACCTAATTGAGACCAGAGGAAATAATTCCGCCAATTTGAATGCATTCACTGATAATTTATTGGCTGAAGCAGCAACTCTCTTGTGCAATCACAGAGAAATTAATGACAATGTGAGAATCCTTCCTGTGGAA
The DNA here is from genome assembly GCF_024763615.1 of Phlebotomus papatasi. Classification (NCBI taxonomy): domain Eukaryota; kingdom Metazoa; phylum Arthropoda; class Insecta; order Diptera; family Psychodidae; genus Phlebotomus; species Phlebotomus papatasi. Next base: position 75,333,200 of record NC_077224.1, read on the forward strand.
ACGAGCCAAAATCACCGTCATTCCTTCCAGGTACGTGAGTTCATGCCTATGGGATTCCAACCTATGTCCCTAGATCCCTAAATTAGTTATTCGGAGATGAGATTTTGGTTACTTTTAGTATAACTCTTTAAATTAATCGACACTAGAAATTCTATATTGGAATAGTGAAATAGTTCAGGAAAAAGGATGAGGGATTCTGTGTATTGCACAAAAATCCTTGTGGGCATTTCAATAAGATACAGAGAAGTTCAATAAAATATTTGATGAATATATTCACAAAGCCGAATATATCATGTATTGCCAAGTATTGCGATTCTATATCAACATGAAAAAGTATCATCAAAGATTCACTATACTTCAGTAGAGTGCCGTATTACATTTAAATTTCAATCCCTTATCTCGTGAAGAGGCAACAATATAGATACTAGAACACTGAATTTTTGTTACTCGAATTTACTTAATTTTTTGTCCGTTATTTTAAGAAATTCAACTATTTAAGAAAATGGTGAAGTTAAATGATATTTTAATTCTTAGTAGGAAGCTTAAACGGTTAAAGATAGAGGATTACGGGGGTTTACTTGGGTTACAGATTAGAGGTTTAGCCTAATTCGCGAAGGTCTCGTAATCTTAATTTTAGTGTTTTTTTTTAAAGTGTAATAGATTATTTATACTCTTAATATCAGATCTTAACCCATTCCTTACCATGGTATTATACATCATACGCAAATTGAGTGATTTTAGATGATTTATTCCTAGTCAATTGATATTCGAATTTCTGCCGGGAATAGATTTTTAGTTACTTTAGTCCTTCAATTACTTGGAAAAAATAGCCCGAGAGAGATGAGAATACATTTTGTTGTTCTTTTCGTGCTTCGCGTGCAGTCATGCAAAAATTTTGCTCAAAATGGAGGACGTAAAATTCGACATCCCGTCGAATTTGGTAAAATTGGCCTTCATCCTTATTCCTGATTTGAATTCTGAATGCCAATCTGTTTTCTTGGGTAGATACTCTATCTAAATCAATAGAGTTTGTAATGGATTAATGTACAGAATTTAAATTCAGTGACCGTTAAGACGCGTGTTTGAAGGAGGCTCCCCGCGCCCCCATAATGGATAAAAAAAATTTCTTTTGAAAAAATTCATCTATTAATTTGTACCAAACTAATCCCAAAATATGAACATTCTATCTCAAGTATTTCTGGTACATTGACTGAATGGGTTAATGACAGAAATTTCCCAAAAATCTCTCGACAAAAAATTTTAAATAAAAGAACTAAACCTAAAGCTGGCTTCAAAAGGTTTAACTAACCATATGATTATATTTTTAATTTCTTATCAAACATTTTTTTGGGAAAATTTTGACTTAAAATTAGGTATTAATGATCCATTATATTTGAAAAAACCTCTAAAACTGTTATTTAGGATTTCGAGACATTCGCGAGCTAGATTAAATTTCAGAGTTTTGTATTCTCTGTCAGGGTCTTCTAAGTCTAACAATTCCACAAATATTGGTTTTTTGTTACTCCTCATACTTCTTAAATTTAGGAGTAAATTGATTTCTTAAACTGAGGGAAAATTTTGAATGGGATTATAGTTGATAATATTTCTTTGTTGATTGATTTCTTGATTGATAATTAGGTGAGATTCTTAACAATCTCACCTACTATAATCCTAACAAAATTTCATGTCCTCCGATCGCGCTCAAACTTGGCCAAAATGTGTTTCGCCACTTCCTGATCACGAATATATGGGGGGCTAAGTTACGTTCCCGGCCGGCCGGCCGGCCGGCCGTCCGGCCGGCCGTCCGGCCGCTCTTTGGAGCTTAATAGCTCCTAAACTAAAAAAGATATCGACTTGCGGTTTTCGGCAAAGGTTAAATATCGTATGAAAATTGCAACATGGTGCATTGACCCCCCACCCCCCACCCCTCCTTCCGCCATTTTGAAGACCCCCCTTTTTTGTTTTCTCAATAGCTCCGCCCCTATGGCATCGAGCGGGCTCAAATTTTAGTATGTTATAGCTGGGCCTTAGAGCTTTCCATCAATACCAAACTTAAGGTCCCCCGACCCCCCTGACCCGAGCTATAAGGGTCCAAAAAAATTTTCTTAAAATGGCCATAACTCCGGTTCTAATTGTCAGAATTTAAAAAATGAGGGCTTTTTGGAAAGCTCTCGTGAAATGCCACTTCCCCTTCTAACATCGCAAGTTCATAAAACCACCGCTAGGGGCGCTATTATTAAAAAGAAAATTTTTAAATCTTAAAAGTTAAATATCTCAAAAATTCCTTATGCAATCGGGCTGAAATTTTAGTATGTTGTAGCCGTTGATTATACCTATCAAACAAAAAAAACCTTAAGTCGATCCATAACCCCTGACCCGAGCTATAAGGGGTCAAAGTTCGAACATTGACCGGCCTCTATCTCCGGTTCTAATTAACATATCGACCTAAATTTTACCTTTTTGGTTTCGTCTCGATGAGCACTTTCAGATGGAAGTTCAAAAAGTCACCACAGGTGGCGCTGTGATAGCGTCAAAATTCATCGAAATTCAAAGTCACTTTTCTCAAAAACGGCATTGTGCAAGTTAATGAAATTTTAGTATGTTGTAGTTCAGTCTAGGACGTTTCCAAAATGGTGCGTATGCGCGCTGTGGTTTCAATAGAACCGGAGATATGAGGGGTCAAAGTTCACGAAATTCAAAAAATCATATCTCCGGTTCTATGTGACCGATTTTGATGAATGAGGGCTTAAACGAAAGATCTCACCAAATGCTACAACTTTCTAGAACATTTGAACTTCGTGGGACCAACACCAGGGGCGCCACAGTCAAAAAACCAATTTCAATATCACATAACCTCAATTATCTCGACTGTCGCTGAACCGATTTTGATGATTACTTCGACATAATTGTAGAGCACATTTGTCTCTACATTTCGTCCATACATCATTTTCCACTCAGACTAAGCTATCACTCAGATTTTGCCGTTTAAGTGTGAAAAAATTGATTTTTCCCATAATAACGCTTTGAAATCACTCAGATGCCAATTTGACTGCCTCTACTCCACCAAGACACTTAAAATAGGGTTTTGAATGGAAAGTCCCACAAAAGACAACAATTCTTTGATTTAGTTGAAGTTCAACAAATGAACACTTGGGGCACTCTGGATGAAAAAACGAGTTAAGAAACAAAAAACCTCGCTTATCTTGGCTTCTGAGTAATCGATGAGATCATGTTCTATGGAAAAATTATAGAGAACATTCTGGTCTACATTTCACCCATATAACACTTTTCTGTCAGTTCATCCAAATCCTTGATATTTTGGTTTAAATACAAAATTTGTATAATTTCACGAATTTTATTCAAGATAACTGAATGGCGTCTCCCTACTTCAGCATCAAATCGAATTTGCATGCACTCCGAGTTAGCTCACGTTAAGAATCTCACCTACATAAGCCGGTTAGGATTATCTGTCCCTATTTCTTTTTGACGAGAAAGAGACAGATGAGGTTCATCACAATTTTAGCTTCTGTGCTCTAAGTTGAAATCCGACTTTGTTAGATCTGGCCCAACTAGAAACAATTTTCGTGAAAAACCGTATTTAAAAAAAATACGTTTCCATCTTCAATGATAGGGATTTTTTTAAAGTCTATTTTAAAAAATTCTAGTTATATAGAGGCATTTAGGCTATCACGTTCGTTTGTTTCATCCGTATTGTATAGATAGAAGATAAAATGAAAAGAGATATCGAGAAGCGGTTTCCGGCAAAGAGATTTTTGGGCAGGACCCCTACTCTGATTGTCAGAATTTGATAATCGTCGGTGATATGGAAAAATCTCCTCAAACGATAAAACATTATAATCCAAAAACGGTAAAAAACCAAAATCCAAGGGCTGACTCATTCCCATTTTTTCTGACAAGGGTTTCTGGTTTCTCGAGTTTCGCGATGCAGTTCGTGGGTTTCTCGGGTTTCGCGATGCAATTTTTGGGTTTCTCGGGTTTCGCGATGCAATTCTTGGGTTTCTCGGGTTTCGCGAAGCGTTTCTCGGACAATTGACGAGGGTTTCTCAATATGAGTTACCCCTTGCCAAAATCCCTAATGGGTCAAAATCCTGAATTGGCGTTCGGGGTTTTGACCTTTCGGGATTTTGACCTTTTCGGGATTTTGGCTTTCGGTATTTTGGCTTTTGGTAATCTGGCCGGGACCACTTTTCTTTGAAATCTTATTGTGTTGTAGCTGGGCCCGAAGCCTTTTCAATGGCATTCCCCTTTGGATATACATTGGGCTATAATCGAAAACTCAAATTTCGAAATTACGTTGTCCCACATTCGGAAATCTTCATTTTGAATTTAGATTGTTATATCTTTTATCAAGAGATTTCCAATGACGAGGTCACACCCACTCCTTCTTAATGTACCCTAATCCCAGCTACATTGGATCTGGGTCTAGTTCCGGTGTTTATTAACCGATTTATATGAATTTATCTTTATAGTCTTTCGATTTACAAACTATTTAGAATATAGACAATAACCAAGGATAAGCCGATATAAGTTTACGGTAGCTGAGATTCTCAAAGGCGACCTTGGAATTTCGGCAGTTTTAAGTCTGAGAATACATTTAACCAATATATATTCTCAGGCATAAAATACGATGCGAAAACGAATATAATTTTTGTGCATTCCGAGTTCACTTGTAAAGAATCTCAGATATCAGAAGCTTGCCTTGGTGTAATATTTCGCGTGAGAGTGATAAATCTGTTTTAAATTAAAATTGCATTACGAATTTCGAGGAAGTAATTCATTCCTTCTAACACGCACTCCAGATTATTTTATAATTCCTCTGCATTTATCTAATATGGATGAAATTTTGCAATTTAAGGTGAAATCACTCGGGGACGGTGAAATAAATTACTTGAGACTGGGCTTGCACAAGGTAGATCAACTTGACGAGGAGGAAGAGGATTCTGAGGAAAATTGCAGTTCACGATTTTCATGCTCCACAGAATCTAGCTTAGCAGACAGTTTAATGGACGATGGAGGTGAGTACCTCAACTGTGCTTTCTCTATCTTGTCTATACTATGAGAAAATTAAATGGGTGGTGATGGGTGGGCTTTACAGAAAAATCAATTGCTATGATAAAATTTTAAACAGGGTATTATCGGATTTCTGTTTTCTCCGGACCTGATTTTCCTTTCTGCATAATAGGAAATGATTTCTCTTCGACACCATCAATGAGCTCACCAGAACCAAATTACACACGTGGGATTATCAATCCGAATTACCCGGGATTTCAACACTTGGCACATACTCTATCAGAGCACTTTGCCAATTACAATTTTGAACAGTTGACGGATGACAGTGAAATATCCGAGGAGTGTGACAATGATTTGAGCTTGGGTGGTGGCGTTGACTTTGTGAACAATTTCAACAATAACAATCATTTTGCGGAAAATAGCAATATTTTGTCAGAGAATGGGAATGATGTGGAGAAGAATATAAATCTCCTCCAGACATCAGAATGTAAAATATTCTGTGAAGAGAAAAACTTGGCACTGGTGTCATTTGAAGAGAAAATATCAAATGCAGCGGTTGATGCCAAATGGCTGAAGGATGAGGCTAAGGGAAATCGAGATTTACCAACACCAGATATCTTGCTCAAGAGTGAGGATACTCCTGAGGCGGACAATTTTTGCATGAATGACACACCATCAGAAACATCGCCACATGCCAATTTCCAACCAGATCTCCTGCGGAATATCGATGGCAGTCGAGAGATCAAACGGCAGCACCGGGACGTTGAGATTGTCGGGCAAATTGAAATTGAAACGCAGAGTCGACAGGAGGAACATATCGTAAAGAGGGATGAGCCAGACGTGGCTCAGCAGCAAAAGGCACAGAACGGTGTTGGGGATGTTCATGTAAATTGTACTGATGAAGAGCATACCGAGGACGATGAGGGTGAGATCAAGAAGATGACAACACCAGTATGGGGAGCAACGCCAGTTGATATTGTTGGGGATTTTGGTGAGGAAGTTGAGCGTGAAATTGTACTAATTGTGTCCGGATATAGGAAGAGCACTAGAGGCGTATCTGATAGCAATTTCAACAATTCAGCTCAAGACACCAAACTCTGTGTAAAGAGTCAACCCAGCGACTCAAATATCTCCACATTGATTCACAACAAGGTAATTGAATTTTAGCCCATTTCGCCAACCCCACCATCGTTTAATATCGTGGCACTGAAGGGTTAGTTGGAAAGTTCGGCGAGTAAACGATAAAACACTATTAGCGCCTTTAAATTTCGGTGCCTTTAAGGGCCGGGGGTAACATTAGCCTTGAAAAATGCGACCAGTTTTAGTGTCATTTTTTTCCTGTTTTCGTAAACAATTCACGAGATATCTTCAAAACTACGTAGGTTGTCAATTTGGGGTTTTTGGTTGCCTCTTCGTTATTAAATTGGCTTTTATTTTGTATTAGTATTTTTTACTAATTTTTTCTACAATGACAGAAAACAGCTAATAAACTCAAAAGTTTTTTCGGCGCGCTAGAAACATATGGGAAACATAGGAAATGTCATGTCCCTGTTTAAGGGGTTACATGGGTCTATAAGGTCAAAAAATAGGCTTTTTTTCTGATAATAATTTATTGTGTAGAAAATATTTTAGAAGTTCCAACTTTTGGAATATGAAGAGTAACTTTAACACAAAATAAAAAAAAATTAGAAAAATTTTGAAAATTCGACCGTTGGTAGCTGATTTTCAGAACCCTTCCTAAAAAAACAGACCTTGCGGTAGGCAGGATTTCTCCCAGTAGATTCATCTGGAATCAAAAAACCAAATACATTCTGTTAGTGGATTGGTTGGACCCGCGGATGAACGAATGATTTTTGAAAAAAACAAAATTAGGATTTTTGGTTAAAGTTTTCGTAAAAAAGTATCAATTTTACCGTATTTTTTAACACATTTTGTATTGTAAAAATGTTTCTGAATAAAGGAAGTGCAAATCCTTCGTTCAAACACTAGATAATACTTTTCAAAACAAGTATGCAAAATTTCAGAAAGATCGGTTCAGTAAATTTTGAATAATCTTGACTACTGCATTGTAAAACGGTGTTTTGAGAAAAACGCGTTTAAAGTTTTACAACAATATGGTCGCGCGGGCGGAATGCATAACTAAAACTGCTCTACCTCCGAGAGTTTCACACCGATTGACTTGAAATTTTCAGAAAATATTTTTCAAATGTTATACTAACTATAAAAAAATTTTTTTTTGACCTGAGGGACCCCTGTAACCCCTTAACAGAAAAATTTATTGTACAACTTAAAGTTCGTTATAGAGCTGTTAGAATCAAATTTAAATTCAAGTTTAACATTCGAAGAGCTAGGTTTTCTTCATATGCATTTAGTAAATTGATTTAAATAACTTTCTAATCAAAAATTTAAATTTTGCAAACAAACCTTTTGTATTTCTTAAAAAAAAAGAAAATATGCTACAAATCTATTTCCTTACGTACGAATTAAAATTTGACAAAATAATAACATACAGTGGGTGTCAATAGTGTGTTGCCTAATGCATGTTTGAAAAATTAAGTGAAAAAAATGATAGAAAAATATACTTTTTCAAATTTTTCTTTTTGCAGATGAATTCCCCGTAATCCGTAGATATTATTTATATTTTTCAAAAAAAAAATTTTATTTCACATCAAAATAATTGTTTTCCAAAAGTTGGTCATTTTAGATTCATCAAAAGTTTGTTGCATCATTTAAAAAACTAATTCAAAATGAGTTTGTACATTTCTTAAGTTGCCAATAGTAAATATATGTATATAAAACTAATGATAAATAATAAGAAATAATCTGTTTTTGATAATTTATAATTTGGGTTAAAAATGGCCAATTACAAAAAGTTAGAAGATCAGAAATTGGGCAAAGATACTATTAGAATCTCTGACATATGACTGTTTTGATATGAAATAAAATTAATTATTTTCTTGAAAAATATAAATAATATCTACGGATTACAGGGAACTCATTTGCAAAAAGTAAAATTTGAAAAAGTACATGTTTCTATAATTTTTTTTTAACTTGATTTCTCAAACATACATTTGGCAACAAACTATTGACACCCACTGTATGTACAGTTCTCTTCTATTAAAGAAATGATTATCTTTGAGTAGTTCAATAATTTGCAAAGAAATTATGTTTTAATCATTCATTTTCATATATTTTGATTTTTTTATAACAATATTTGTTTCAAATTAAAAGTAGAGGAAGCCTTTCAGACTTCGCACATACCCTTGTTTCAAATATTTCATATTTTTAACATATTCCTTTAAAGAATCTGACCTAGTGGCAATAATATTTTAATAGCTTGTCTTAAGCCACATATTTTATGAAAAAAAGTCATATTCATTACAGGAAAAGGGAAAATATGAAATGTTCGAAGCCAGAGAAAACAGAATTTAGTAAAAGTTACGTTTCGCTAAGTTCGGAAAATTTTGAATTCTTGGGTCTTTAGCTAAATTCCGTAATTCCGTTTCGGAAATATGCGACTGCATTGCGGTCATTATAAGTAACATGATCTCTTAACGAAAATTTTTTATTTTAACTTTGTGATGTTTGTTTATAAATACGAAAATATTTAGCTGTTTGTTCGACCGTTTTTAGAATCTAAATTTCATTTTTTTTCCAGTAATGGCTCCGTCACACCTTTTAGATCAGGAAAATTTCGTGAAGTCGAAATTCGCATCCCTTTCTTTCTCACACATTTTGCAATGTCTCTCATTCTTTTCCTCTTCAAATTCAATTGAGATAAATTGAATTTGGTGTGATGTTTAAAAGAAGAAGAAGAAGAGTACGAGAGAATGAGATAGACATATGCAAAGCGTATGAGAAAGAAAGGGAGTCGAATTTTGACTTCATGAAATTTTCCTGATCTGAAAGGTGTTCCGGAGCCATAATAGTTTTTTTTTAATTTTATTTATAAAAAAAGTATCTTTTGAAAAGGGCAACAGCGAAATTTTAAATTTGAGAAATACTCGTCGAACTTTCCTGATAACCAAACTGGCTACCCAGAAGAATATAGCAAAGTAAGAAGTATTTTAATTGAAATTATGTGAGTCAATTGCGAGAATGAGGTCATTTCACGAATCATCGGATTTAATTGCTTCGCCAGTTGATCGGCTTTACTCTTTTGCCCTCTGCCCAAAAACAATCTCTCTCTCTCCCAACCACCCACACAAAAATCCCACACGAACCATGTAAATTTTCAGTAATTAAAGGAGAAGAAAATTTCTATGCAGTGGCATTTTCCAGAAAAAAAATATTCCAGAGACATAAACTCCAACAAATGAAATTGTATTTGAACAACAAAAAATGTTTAACTCCCACACACTTTACGCACTCCTTTTCCCACTCTATTTTTCCTGTTTTTTTCTCAACTTTTCAAACACACGAGGGGGTTTATTTATAGTGAAATGCGTGTGACCCCAATTTCCTCTTCTTTTTCTCTCTTTTTTTTTGCCGATGTAAATGCTCAAGTAAAAATTGTGGGGATGAGGAGTTATGCTATAAAATGGTCATGTTGTGAAGAAAATTGCACTTCGTGCATTTATTATAAATGATTATAAACTATCTCGATTTATGATACAAAGTAAATTAACTTTAATTTTAATATTCAACACACTTCTTCTAATAAGCAATTGAAACGTTAACATAGTGAATAAAAGGTTGTGCGTGCTAGGAAATTTACGAGGTGTTTATGAAAAGTTTCTGAAATTTAACGATTTTATAATTTTACACGTCATATGACATTTATGGAAGCATTTATAGTCAAATCCAATTAAAAAGAGATAAAATAATTCAAGTTAAATGGTCTCCCTGCAAAGAAAATATCGTAATTATAAAATTTGTACAAAAGCATTCTTTTAGCATTTAACATTCGTTCTTACAATAGAAAATTTAAAAAAATAATAATTTTTATTATTTATATAGCTAATACTTTGAAATCTCGAGGAAACTATCTTTAAAATATCAATATATATTGAAAAAAATATTTTGTGAAATTGTAAAATTGCAAACCCACAAAAAAGTTCGTTAAAGTTTGTACTTTTTCACAGACATTATTCGTAACATGTTCACTTGACGAGCATTTTTTGTTTTTTTTTTTTACAAAAATTTGTTCGCATATTTTTGTCTTACAAAACTTTACGAACAAATGACAAAATTTTACGACCATATATTTGTAAAAGAATAAAAATGCCCGTTAAGTGATTTTACGAAATATATTTTTCTTGATTTAAATTATTAATGGTTTTCGCTCATAAACAATAGGTCACGCCCTAAGAAAATGTAATGAGACTAATGTGTGTACTACTTTCTTTTGATCTTTTTTCGGAATACGGTAAAAAATTTTGGCACATATTTGTTCCAAAAATTAGCTCGTCCACGGACACCATAATTTTACGAAATTCAAAAAGATAATCAATATTTTTAACGAATTTGTTTCAAAACGTAGCACGTCAACGGATACCAAAAATTTTTTAAATAAATTTGTACCTTTTAGGAGAAACAAAAAGATACCCAATATTTAACGAATTTGTTCCAAAAGATTGCTCGTCTAGTATAAAATCGTATCCCCCCTGTCACTCTGTCAGCCGTCACCAACGAAATGAAGAGGACGCCAAATCTGTGACAATTTTCGTGCAATATGGTTTTACTTTTTCAATTCGGGATTCCCTTCGCCCTCCTGCTGCCAGCGCTCGCATATGATTTCGTCATGCACGCGTATGTATAAAATACTCTTAAGTTGATTTTTATTTGATGTTCCTTATGAACTCTCGCCACCAAAATCCATCTCGACTGAAGTATAGGCTTTAACTGTAAGACGAAATCTTTTACACGAATGTAAAGCCACGGGGCTTTACAGTGGGGATTCTCGAGGACTCAGGGCTTAAGTGGCGTGAAACAACGGCTCACCGCACGAGCCGTGGCACTCCACTCGACAGCCTGAGCCATACTGAATGTCTCTCTCTGCCGATCGATAGATCGACAGAGGGCTCTACTGACTGTGAGTTTGAATTGAGCGCCAAGCTCTAACCGTTGCCCACTGTGCCTGTGAGGGAAAGACAAAGAATTGTCTAAAGGGATGGGGTGCCCACGGGACGGATTTGGATCCCCGTTTAGGCATGGCTTAACACGAATTTGTTCCCGACAATGGGAACAAAAAGATTCCCCATATGAGTAAGAGTTTCGTTCCAAAAATTACCTCATCCACGGACACCGAAAATTTTTGGAACAAATATGTTACAGATGTAGGGATAATATTGTTATAAAAAATATGTACCAATTTGTTCCTGACAGTGGGAACAAAACAGCCGAGTGCAACAAATTATATTCCAACTTTAAGGAACAAATTTGTATAAAAAATATTGTATAAAAATTAACTCAAATTTGTAAACATTCCACCGTATCAAAACGGTACCAAAGGAAAACTCTAACAGAATTGTAACAATATTTCGTAACAAAACTGTAAAGAAAACTTTTTGGAACAAACAAATATCTTCTGTAGGTACAAATTGATTCCAAAAAATTTGTTCGAAGGCAAACTTGTTCCAATATTTTGGTCAGTGTCCAAAAGTTTTTACCGTGTACTTCTACTCCTCAATCTAACTTGAAAAGTTTTCAATATCTATTAATCTCCTTTTTGATCATCACATTTTTCCTTTGCCCCACGCCTTAGTTAAAACGCAAAATGTGAAACATTTTAGATGAATTTATAAAATATTGTTTTATTGGGCGTGAGCTATATTTATAGTATATCGCAGGAAAATATTATAAAATCAAAGTTATCAATTCCTCTTAACCAGAGTTTAAAAAGGGGCGTGGCCTAAAATAATTTCTAAACTATGTGTACTACAATACGACAAATACAAACTTCAAGCAAAACCTTAAATTTAATGAAAGTAAATTTTCATTACTTATCATATATTTGTTATTTATTTATGCAAATAGTATAAGATCGTTGATTGAGACGTAACTCGACGTCAAAATTTTATTTGAATTCCTAAACGGTCATTTAAAGTTTGAGTATGGGTTTTAATTAATTTTTCATAGGTGCCTCACACTTTTCACTTTCAATGGAATTCTAATGTTTATGATTTATTATGATATAATGCAAAATAATTTAGTGAAAGTGCACTATCCGAAAAAGAAACACCCACAATATAAAATGAAGTACTAAAGTAATAAAGTGGGCAGTACGTTTTGGACAGTTAATAAGTGATAAAGTGTTCTCAAAGTACATTCCAAAATCTCAGGATAATTTCACACACATTTTCTCGCCTCATTTCCCACGGATCTTAATTCATTTCTGTGGTAGCCGGTACAGTTTTATTGTCCACTTTGGTAATGACAGTGAAGAATAGCTTGGGTGCTAAAGAAAAATTCCCGTGGACTTATTAGAGTGTTGAAAGATCATTAAATGGGATGCCCGAGGGAACGTGATAAAGTGATTTAATGGTGGGTGGGAAAATTTATAAATCGCATAATTTTCCCCATTTTACACACTCTGGGCAGACATTTATTGGGAGTGTGCTTAGTGTGGCAGATGGTGAAAATTGGTTGAGATGATAATTTTCCCTCTGGGGGTGTGCTTTTGATTGAAGTAAATTAAAACGATGGGAGACGACTGGATGCCAGAAAATCCCCCTAAATAGGCAACAATTAGGCATTTTCGGGTTCTGGAAGAGAAAATAATGTCCAAGGCATATACTCTATAATGATAATGTGAATGGTGGCAGATGGGTTGTAATATTTTGATGAAAGAGAGACAGAGAGATGCGCAAAAGTTTGAATAGTTGATCCATTTGAGTGTAGAGAAATTCCATGTTATCTAAATAGTCATTCTCTGAACACATAACACATTTGAAGATCGCTGATGCTGAGCTGTCGACAGCTGAGGAAAAGATCACGATGCGTAGTTCACTCGTGGAGTTGGATCGAGGCAGTGAAGTGCAGAGAACACGATCATCGTCGAGATCACTTCTTCCAACGGCAATCGTCAAACCAAAACAGTCTGATCAATTGGAACCTCAAGGATCTGTGGAATTCCTCAAGCCCTGGTGTGCTACCCAAAATGTGAGTAGCACATCCACCATCAGGAAGCTCCCCTCCTACGATCGCAAAATCCGCCAAGGAACTCAAAAGATCACAGATTCGAGTATTGCTGTCGTGACTCCGAGAAAGAAGGACCCCATAGAGGGTATCACAGAGAGAAAATCCTCAAAGAGTGTTGTAACCAAATGCGGAAGGAAGATGGATGAGACTAGCATAAAGAAAGAGAACAAAGATTTATCAGGTTCTATAAATATTTCATAATACTCTCCTCCCTCAAATTCTGCTACAGAAATATTGAGATAAATTTCTCTCTCATACTTCAGCTTCCTTCGACATCTATAACATTGAGACAGCACTCCCGAAAATTGACTTGGAGGCAATTGAAAACCATCTGAGGGTGGCCAAGGAGGAGGAGAGACGAGTGAGTATTGCTCTTTTTTTCCTTCTTAAAGTCCAAAATCAAGCCTCTAATTAGTGACACCGAAGTGGGATTTCTAATTAAACGAGTAGAGAGAGAAAAGGAAATTGGGGGCGGATAGCTAAGCGAATAGAAGAATACTTTTGCTGTATTATTCTTTTTTTTAAACCTAGTGAAGAGAATTTTCATGCAAGCAAATATGTTGGGTTATTCTACTCCTAAGGGCCATTTTACTCCACTTATGGCCATTTTTTATACAAAAAAAATCGTCAATAAATTTGGCACAACATAAGTACAAATTTAAGTATATAGCTGAAGAAACTTCACTTCAGTAATAAATTGTGATTTTATTTAAAATAAAGGTGTCAAGGCGTCGAAGTTTTGCATAACGTTCAAACGCGTTATTTGTATATTATACCCGAAAAGGAGACTTGCATCATTTAGGAAAGAGTACCCATGCTCCGTAAAATACCAAGCTTTTTAATGGCTAAATTTTTCTTATGTTTGTGAATACATGTCAATATTCCTTAAAAACTGGGCACTTTCCCTAGTTTTAAGTATACCAGATTCTAAAAACTAATTAACCAAGCTTTCCAACAATAGTTCACTCATCCAATTATGTTCATCAGGAGCTGAGATATACCACTCCAAACTTTAGACCTCTTCTACTGACAGAATATATGTGCTCATCTAATATGAATGCGAAAAATTGCTTTTATTGAGAAACATTGGAAAAAAATAGTCATTACGAAGCTTCGAATCATACGAAGCATAGGCCAATTCCCTACCGAAAATTTTGCAAAAATCCAACTTCCATTTTATGTGGGAAAACATAATGTTAGAGAGTTCAAACCTTTCGTAAAGTTTGTTTTTCACCGAATCATTTTTTAACGTTTATACAGACTACAGACTTAAGGTTTAGCTATGTGGTTTAGTTTCACTAATCTCGGAATAGGCGAGTTTATTTGGACAAATTATTAATTAAAATATTAAAGAAAAGTAATGAATTCTTTAAACTGTTAAAGTTCAGTGTCCCTACTTAATTTAGAAATTAGGAACCTTTGTGAACAAGCTTAAAACCCTAGTCTGATGAATGTTTTAGTGGTTTAAAAACTATTTTAAACTGATTTAGGAATCACATTGAAATTTTGATTTTTAATCAATCGGACTGTGGTTTTACTTAAAAATATTTTATTGAAAATTACTAATTGGTTTTTTGTTTTGTTTAGTACAGGCATGTGCTAAATCATTAATTACAACATTGTCTTATCAACATGATCAACAATCTTTAATTTAAAGTCAAGTTTAAAGTTTTTTTTCTCTAGTAGGTTATATTTATTTTGGCATTGAATAAATGAGCAGTAAAAAGTTAAAATTGATCAGTAACAAAAAAACTTGAAACAGTGATATTATCGTCCAAATTTTGCCAAAGGGAAAATAAAGGGCTTTTCACTCTATATGGAACAATTTTAAATGTTAAATATGTAAATTAGACTCATTTTTGTAAAGATTTAAGTTTTTTACTGACCATAATTAGATATTTTACTGCTCATTTTTAATATTTTACTGTCCATTTAGAATTTTTTACTGATCGTTTGTTTTTTGCCATTTATTTTTAAGCAAAGATATAGGGGAATGTGCAAGGGGTAGATAACTGTGCCACTCTCGGTTCACTCGAGTGCCTATCTGTCGATTTTTTGTAAAAATTGTGCTGATTTGCCGATTTAGCACGGATTTGTCGATCTCTTGCCGATCTGACAATCTCGTGCTGGTTTGCCAATTCGGCAGAATTGAATTGAATTTAATAAATAACACTACCGGTCGAGTTGAGGAGCCAGTTGTGTTTAGGGCACTTTGACTTATGCGAGAAAATTGTATATCAATGTAGTCCTACAGTTCAAAGTAACCTGACCTCCCCCTACATTCATTTTTTAGATTAATAGAGGTAGCTTAGACGGGATCAATATTGAAAGGATTGTTAACGCAAAATTATTCGCCGCTTTTTTAGGAATTATCTTTTGCATAATATGCAGCATTAGTATAATGCAACACATTTTGCATGAGATAATTGGTAAAAGAGCAGCGAATAATTAGCAGAATAATGATTTTATTTTATACAGAACAAAATGTTTTGTTTGTTCATAAATGTTTGTGAATTCCTGCACTGAGAAAAAAAGAGGGTGCGATTAACTTTTTTTCCTCATAACTTTAACAATTTTTAGGTGTAAAAATATATCAACATTTTTTAATGTTAATTTTACACCTTTTTAAGAGTAAAATTAACATGAAAAAGGGTAACTTTAACTCCTAATACACCTAAAAAGGGTAATATTTACACCGATTTCGGTTCAATACTGCAGGGTAAAATTAACATTTCCGGAATGTTATTTTAACTTTTTCGGATTTCTCTCACTGTGTGTATTTGGAACTTACGAAATGCTCGTAAAGCGTATAACCCACTAAAAAGTCCGTTAAATTTGTACTTTTTCACAAACATTGTTCGTAACATGATCATTTGTTCATTTCATTTTTGTCTGGCAAAAAATACAAACAAATTTTATGAGCACTTTTGTGTGTTTACAAACAAATTTTGAAAAAGTCCATCATCTTACGAGCACTGTTTGAGAAAAAAGTAAAAAAAAAACTTCTACAACTTGTACAAAAAGTACAAACTTTTAGACTTAAATTGACGATCCGATCTTCAGGGTCGATCATTTGTTTCCCTGAATACCAGCACATGTAATGTCTTACAGATCAGTCGCTCTTAATATAAATTCTAATTAATGATATTTTCAAAAAAAAATACCTGCAAAGGAATTAGAGGAGTTAAGCCATGTGAATTAATCTTAAATCTGTAGCTTGTATTACACAAACGAAATTGCAATGCATTTTGCATCAAATGATAGGGAATTAAATTAAAAATTCCTTATCGGAAGACGTTATACTTTTTGTTGTTTTTCTTTGAAAATCTTTAAAATGCAAAATACTTTTACGCTTTAAATCATTCGGATGCTGTCGATATGCCAGTTGTTGACCCCATGAGAGAAAACTACAACGAACCTTGAGTAAATCGCATGAGTTATCAACCATGACAAATTTTCCCTCCATCAACATTATATGGGAGCCACTCCATCAGCATTTATTGCACAATCATGTTGCTTTTTTTTCTTTCAACCAAACATCTTACATTAGTTGTACTTTCAGTGACAGTGTTTGTTGTTTTTTGTTGTGCAAAATTTGTGTTAGAACATCAAATCTCCAATGATGAATAATTTATTCTAAATAAGATTGCCACTCTTGTGCCTTGCCATAATTTACTTCCTGAGGGAAAATGGCAAGTGTATTGAGAACATTTTGTGATGTCGGCTCTGGCAACCTTCATAAAAATTATTAAATTTTCTCTCTCTTTTTGGCTTCTTTTTATTTGTTCCACAACATAACACACAATAAATTTACCACCACTTGAAGTGAATGTGAAGAAGTTTTGGGGGCGCTTGAGAGTCTCTTTTGGAACTATCTAGCACTTTGCATTTCAATTTTGGCCATAAGAAAACACTCTCTAGGCCCCAATTTCATCCTAAGTGTATGGCACAATTTTAGTATTTCGCATGTTAAGTTAGAACGAAAGAAAAAATTCAGTGTTCAGTATTAAGAAAACTCTCACCAAAAGCATTTAATTTCATTGAATAGTGAAAATGAGTGAAGGGGAAATTAATTTAAGTGATTGTAGGACTCGAATGAGACGAGAGTACAAGAAAGATAGTCTATTTGTATTTGATCTATATACATTGACATACGATAATCACGAAAGTCTGGATAGTATCTCAGCGCGTTCGGTGTTTATAGCCCGAGTATGTTTTCTTATATCTTGGATTACTTGCTCAAGAAAATCTGTATAGTGTTTCTGTTATTGTTGTATCTCGTCTTCCTCATGGTTCTGTTATTCTTACTTTTCCTCAATAGAGACGAAATGACCGGGAGGAAATTAGAAGAAGACTGGCCATGGATGCTGAGGACGATTATCTCACGAGACCTCTTCATAGTGATAAGCCAGGCAGAAAACCCAGTCTTCATTCCAGACTGCAAAGTGGTAAGCATTTTGTTGTTTTAATTTTACAATCATTGCTCCAATTAAATTTAAGAATTATTAGTTCAATTTATAAATCGGTATAAGCTCATGAATTCCAAAAACACATTATTTGTCTATTCTGCGACAGGTTTATATATCTTAAATATTTAATCAGCCAATAAAGGCATAATCCCACTTTGAAGCAAATTGAATAAATTTATCAATATATTTTCATGCATAGAACACTCTTTATTGTCATTTTAGAAACATATTTCCTACTTTAATATTTAAAATTTATTAAAGAGAAGAAATAAATATAAACCTATTGAAACAGCTCATTCATAAATATAATGCTTTATTAATTAATCTTTGTAATTAATATAAAATGATTTATTTGAATTAAACTGACAACAACCAATAACATTTAACAATAGCAATAATAGGAATAAATATGGTCCTACAATTCTTCAAAGATCAAAACCGTGTGTCTGTCAACGCCCTTACATTAGAATTGAAGGTTACTTCCTCAACTCTGAAATAAATGTTTAAGCAACAAGTTTTAAAATCAGCTTTTAGCCCTTTAACGACGAGACACATTTTAGGAACTGAAAATCAACAATAAAACTTAAACTGAGAAACATAATCATTGATAAGTCTTACATCTAACCTTGGAAAGTCCCTTAGAGTCTGATTCGGTGTATTTTGTGCTTCTATGGACGATAGGTACCAAAATAGCCCAAAAATTTAAGTAATTTTTCTGACAATACCAATGATTAATATTTTTCGCTTTCATGAAAAATATTACGTATAAGTATTGTAGTTTTTATTGCCAAAATGGTTTTTATTAAAAAAAATTAGAAGTATAAAAAATAAATAAAATCAATTATGAATTTGAGAATTTTAAAATTCGCTATTTTTGAGCTTAAATATTTATTACATAGCAAATAGATAGAGACTTGCAAAAAATATCCTACATTCTTTCAATTTTTTACTATACAATTATGTACAGACATAAGAAAAAATATAATTTTAGGTAGTCAGGACAAATTATTTTCTTTATGGGACACTGGTGTTCCAATCGTTCTTAAAGGGTTAATAACTGCTTAATATTCTCTGCTTAGAATTAGTTTTATTTTTTGTGATCAAATATTCATAAGAATTCACAATAATTAGGCAACAACGGGAAAATATCAAGTTTGTTTAGTTTTAATTCATTTTAGAATTGTAGTTTTTTAACCTTTAAATACTGATACTTAATTATTGCATATGCTCGTATGAGTGAAGACATTTGTTATGTATTACATATACGGGATGTGGTCTATGTACCGTCCACAAAGAGACCGGACTAAGCGCATTTTTATGGCGTAGGATGAAAAACTGCTTAGATACAGGTCGATATTCGCCAGGAGTCCTTGTGAAAACGCCTTTGTCATTTCGAAAAAATATTATTTTGACAAAGAATTACTCAAAATGAACTGAAGGAATCTTCACGAAATTTGGAATGGGGTTAGTGTACGGCTTAAGTTTTTAATCCATAAATATTACCCCCTTCCCCCACTCCTCTTTCTAATAGTCCCCAAACAAAATGAAGACTTTTTTCATTATAATTTCTTTTTAAGAGAGGTGAAAAACTAAAACTCACCTTAGATTCAAGGTTTATGGAAGGCTGTTCAGTCATATAAAATGTCATACGATTAAAAAATAAATAAATAAACCGCAGTTTAAAAAAAAATACAAAATATATATCGGTTCTTCTGAAATCGTTGCGTTGCATACAATGAGGCCTACATCTCTCCCTATAATGCATTAAAAATCCAAGCATTGTATACTAACTTTTTCTAAAGATATGCATTTTTTTATTCAGCGAAACGAGGTCGACCAAAGCACCTCTTGCGGTGGTTGTTCCAACTTCTTTATAGCGATACTGCACAGTTTTAAAATGATTGAGGAGAAATAGAAATATAGAGATTTGGAAAATGTTTCTCATATCTATATATTTTTGCCAAAACTTCTAACTTTAGAAAAGGTTATAAGAACTCCCAAACATATTATAACATAATTAAAATCTGATTAACCTTTTAAGGACGATTGGAACATAGGCGTCCCATAAAGAAAATAATTTTTCCTGACTACCTAAAGTTATTTTTTTTCTTCTGTTTCTACGTAATTCTACGTAATTGAAAGGTAGAAAGTTGAAGGAATCTAGGATTTTTTTTAAAAGTCTCCAGCCATTTGTTATATAGTAAATTTTTAAGCTCAAAAATGACAATTTTTTTAATTCTCATAATGAAAATTGATTTTAAATATTTTTTACACTTTCAATTTTTTTTAAGCAAGATTGTTTTAGAAAAGAAACTACAATACTCAAAAATAATATTTTTCATTAGAGTGAAAGTTATCTGTCATTGGTATCATCAGAAAAATTAATTAAATTTTTGGGCTACTTTTGTTCCTATTGTTCATAGAGGTAAAAGATACACCGAATCAAACTATGTTGGATTTACCAAAATCAAATGTAAGACGTTTCATTGATTTTGTTTATCGTTTAAATTTTAATTGTTGATTTTTGGTCTGTAAAAGTATGTCGTCGTTAAAGGGTTAATAATTTTGAAATTTAACACTTTTCTTAGTATTTTGATGAGTACGGGTGCTCCTTGCGGTAGACTTGTAAACTTATTCATCCCCTTATGGTTTTTCTAGACCTTTCGATAGATATAGAGTAAGAATTAAAGTTTTGACTTTAAGCCTCATGTTTCAATGTCCTCCCTCGCATGTTATGCAATGTGAAGACACATGCTTTTATGTTTATTTCGAGACCATACAGTTGTATCATATATTATATATTATATATTTCAATTTATGTTTTGGGTTAAAAAAAAGCAGTATAAATCTGAAGATTTTATATGTAAGAGATCATTTTTATTAGAGAAAATATTTTTTTATGCTTTAGAACTTTGGTCCCTGAACAAAAGTTATTACCTATACCCAGGGAAGTGACATTAGCTCTGAAAAATGCGACCGGATTTAGTATAATTTTTCCCCGTTTTCGTACACATTTCACGAGATATCTCCAAAACTACGTAGGTTGCCAATTTAGGGTTTTCGGTTGCCTCTTCGTTATTAAATTGGCTTTTATTTTGTATTAGTATTTTTTGCTATTTCGTTCTACAATAACAGAAAACAGCTCATAATCTCAAAAGTTTTTTCGGCTCGCTAGAAACATATGGGAAACATAGGAAATGTCATGCCCCTGCCTATACCAATGCCTATTCAATGATATATCTCATTGGCGGATGCACAAAAGACCACTTTTGTCAATTCCCCTTTAAAGAATTTAGGAAAAGAATTTAAAAAAGAATATGCTGAAGTGGGAAATCTTTAATTTTAACATTATATTTTTAACTTAAACTTTAAGCTGTATTTTTCTGATAATTGAGTGGTATATATCCGTTTTACCATATTTAAAGATAAATTAATTTTGTATATTTTCACAATAAAGCTCTAAAGAAATTTAAGCTTTAAAGTTCCAGAACTTTACCGTAAGAGAATAATAATACTTTAATAAAATTATTAAAAATTTCATCTCAGAACTGATGAGAAAAGTATTTAAAGTTCAACTTATCAAACTTTCCATAAAAATTTGAGGAAATAATATTTCCCATTTTTCCTTAAGTAGGGGAGACCGGGGAGGTTTGGGACAGGGGTAATGTGGGACAAGGCGATTTTTTCAATTAATTTTTGAAATAAATGGGATTTAACCATTACTGTATCGTAGGCAATATTAAGATTTATCTTGACTAAAAGAATGGATATCCTCAGTTTTATTGTTTTAATTCTATGAACATTTTTTTAAAAATTGATAAAAATTGTATATTTTGACGTCCCAGTTTTTCTCTTTGTATTTTATATCAGCGATATATAATCAAAACTTTTTTATCTCATTAGGTAGCAGTGTAATCTGGGAACATATTTTTATAAAAGTTTCAGAGATTATACGCTCTTGTTTTTTACATAAAGGTTTTAAATACCAAAACTACACGTGGGGATGTTTGGGACACCTGAAAGGGGATGCATGGGACGTTGATTTTCGACAAGATTGTAGGTGATATGCAATTGTTTATTGTCAAAATGAAGAGTAATGTCCAGTTTCTACTGGAAATCTCCCTCTTGTGCAAAGTTTACCAGTGGAGCAGATTTCTCTAACTACAGGGACAATTAAACCATCATTGTCTTGGGAATCAATAATTCCTTCTCAGAGGATATTCGATCTTTGCCCAATCTAGTTAAAAACTATTTTTTTTCGAAAATTTCTCGAACAAGTTCTCCAGAAAAAGCAAGGCGAGAGACAATTCAGAGAAATAATGAGAAAACAGGCACAATGCAGTTGTCGTAAAATCAAACAGGAATCCATCAATGAGCTCAAAACTAAGAGTTGCAAGAAAATCTACTCACCTGATGAATTTGATAATCATGATTGCAATATTTAGAATAAAAAAAAAGAAAAGAAAGGTAGATCGAAAATAAGAAAAAAATACTTTAAATAATTGATTGACAATAAATTACTCTACTGTACAAATAAAATTGATATAAATTTCTATAAGTGTAAATAAAAGATGAAACATTTTTATTTCTATCAGAAATAGTATTGATCTGGTATTTAAAAATTATTAACGTGTTCCAGTAATACAAATTATGCGAGAAAAAACGCGTCCCAAACATCCCTTTTTGCGTCCCATACCGCCCCACATCGGGGAGGTTTGGGACAAAACGTCAAGTTAAATGTTTTATCTTCTCCAAGAAAACTCAGTTGTTTTCCAAGTTCTATCGAGTACTTTTTATAAAGTCAATACCCATAAGTATCCTATAGACCGCATAAAATTGTAATACACTATCGTGGTATTTTGGAATAGTGTCTCAAAGCCAAAACATGAAAAAGTGTCCCAAACCTCCCCGGTCTCCCCTAGTTGTTTTAAACTAATTATAGAGTAGAAGATGCTAAATAATGACTTGGTCGTATCGTTTTAAATGACTAAAAAAATTGACTGAAAAAACTTCAATTAAAAATGGATCTTCAGTTTAACTTACTGAAATTTCTTTCTGAATTCTAGGAATTATACTTTAAATTTCTGAACATATCTGGCAAAGTTAAGCTGAAGATATACTTTAGAAGTAGGCCATCAAAGCCCCTCCTCTCTGCAAAAGCCCAAAAGAAAAATTAAAATTTAAGATTAAACAGATTAAACGACTGTTCACTGAAACTTTTTGGTTGAATTAATATTTTTTGATATTCATCTCCTTGTCTTCTTTGGAGAATTTTCATTCTCTTGCTCAGTGAGATTGGGGCTTTTTAGTCTCAAGTTTGCAATCATGATACGAGAAATGGGCTCTGAGGTTTAGGAATTGCCTCATATTCTTTTTCCACGGTAAAAGTTAAATCCTTCATAACACATATAAGTATTAACATAGGGGCTTCTAACACGGCTATTGTCAAAAAGTTTTCCAACGAGGAAATCTGCAAAAGTCTAAACCACTTTGGGGGAAAATGGTGCATTTGTGTAAACCGTGTAATTGAATTTTCTACATCTTAAATAGAAATAGGGCTCTTTAAGGCAACTCGGTGTAGAGACATCCGTAGAGCTATATTGGGGCATCGAATAATGAGGATGTTTTTGCAAGGTGATAATTTGGTTCAAATTGAATTTTCGACCTGCGAGCGACAGAAAAATAGAATTTTAGGGAGAATGTTTGTTGAGGAAAACAGCAAAATAGAATTTACATAATTAATAGGAAATTTGGTTTTTTCTTCTCCTTTCAAATAGGGATGAATCTGCAAATATGCTTCATGAATGAAACAGCGTCAGACAATGAGAGTTTGAGTTCAGACAGTGAGACATGTCCCAAATTATCAGCCCTGTCTCATGGGAGTCATTCTAAGGTGAATGTCGCGAAAAAGAAGTCTCCACCAAAGATTGTAAGGCCCAAAATTTCACGTCCACTGAGTCTTCCATTGGCGAATGTCGAGGCGGACGATGAAGATGCGAATTTCTTCACACGACAAGCTCAATTGCAGATTGAGGCTAGAATGGCCCTGGCTCAAGCCAAGGATATGGCACATATGCAAATGGAGGTATGGAAATTCAATGGAGGGAAAACTTGTGCTTGTTCCTACCATTAAACTAACGACACTCTTATGTACCCTTGCAGATCGAGAGACAGCGATTGAGACAATCACCCATCACGGAGATGATTCGAAATTCACTAGATAAAGTTGGGGTGCATTTCCCACCGGAGAAGAGGCGCCTCTCGAGATTCTTCCTCACGGATCTCAATATCGCTCAACTGCAGGTGATTGTCAATGAGATGCACAATCAAATTGAACTACTCAATGAGACCCTCGTGAAATATCTCATGGAGAGGGATGAGCTCCATATGGGACAGGATTCAATGCTGGTGGATATTGAGGATTTGACGCGATACTTGTGAGTAAAACATCTTCCTCTAGAGACTGACTTGGCACTTTCAGCACAAAAAATGCACAAGTCACAGGTGTTAAATTGGGTCATGAATTCAATAAATTTCTTTTCGAATACTTTAAGTTTGATGACGTGGATAAAATTTATTGAATTTTCATTATCCTCTTACACAGTCCAGATCGTTCAGATGCAGTGATGTTAAAATACTTCAGATACGTTTTTTATACAGATGCTTAATTGACATGGCTTATGTCGAGCAATGAAATATTTAATTCCAGGAATTAAAATAATTGAAATAAATTAGAGCAACAGTTAGTCCATTTAACCGATTTAACCCTTTACGAACGATTGGAACTCGTGTGACCCTAAAAGAATGCTATGACCTGGTTAGAGGAAGTGGGGCACCTTTGAAAGTTTGGCACCTTTGAAACTGGAACTTCTGTTCTCAATCTGTTTGTGTAGCTAAATTATATCACGTTAATGCTCAATTTTATTTAAAGCTAGGAGAAAAATGTCTATTTGAAAGGTACCCCACTTTCAAAGGCGCCCTCTTCACCCTATGCTTTGTTCTAAGAAAACAGAAAAAGTGATATATTCTGACTCTCAATTTTTTGACCCTCTCGTTTTTAAAAGGTTGATAGAGGGTCTAGGCCTTCTTGCAAATGGGATTTCTAAATGTGCGTTGTTACTTTTTTAAAATAGAGATATAAAAAAAATTGAAAATGTTTATTAGTCCCATGCTCCGTAGACTCAATTTCAGTTAAGTTCACAAGATACAATTTGAAAAATTATCTGCTGAGCAAAAAGGTTTCAAACCTGGGACACTTGTATCATAAAGCGAAAAATTTATCACTTGATCCAACTTGACCCATTGAGTGCCCTCTTAGTACACAGAAAATAATATTTCGTAAAACTGTTCGTAAATATTTGTGAATTTCTACTGAGGACTTACACATATTACCATAAAAAAATCGTAAAAGTTTATGCTTTTTCACTTATACATTGATCATAATATAATCACTTAACTAGCAGTTTTTGTTCTTTTACAAATATTTGTTGGTACTTTTTTGTTTGCCTAGTAAAACTTTACGAACAAATGACAAATTTTTAAGAAGATTTGTCTGTGTATTTATGAACATTTACGAAAAATTTTTTATCAAATTACAAAAAAAATGCTCCTCAAGTGATCATGTTATAAAGAGTGTTTGTGAAAATGTACAAACTTTTACGAATAATTTCACAAAATATCTTATTCGTGTAAGGAAATTAAAATAAATAAGTAACGTATAACAATAATAACGAATAAGTAGAATTTAAGAACTTTTTCTCTGGACAGTCCGATGGACAGTCCGAACGGAGAATGTGCTATTTTAATTTTTTTAAGAATCGAGTTAACAAATTATATATTCCGGAAAATTATATGAAAAAAATCTCACTTAAAATAGACAATTAGCTGAATTTAAATTTTTCGGATAACGTTAAAAATATATTGTCATATCATATACACCTCTCCGCTTCTTCTATGTAATTTGAACACCATAACCGCATCTCCAGCTTGTAAAATAATTTGTTTTAAAGTGAGATTAGAAAAGCTTTACAAACTGAAACGTAAATAATCCCGAGGCAGATTCTGTGGACTTGTGCGAATCGTCACGCAAAAACTATTTTGAGAATAATCCCGAAAAATTTCGAATGAACTACTTCTCTGTCTGATAATGTAAAATCTAACTAAATTTGGATTCTTAGTTAAATTTATAAATTAGGATTGAAGTTAAAATAAAGTCACGATGCATTTTTCCATATAACCAAAAATTAGAATAATTCAATCAGAAAAAAATATTTTGTAAAAATGTTCGTAAATGTTTGTGAATTCCTATGGGGGAGTTACAAAATTCTCGTGAATCGTATAACCCACAAACAAGTTCATAAAAGTTTGTACTTTTTTCACAAACAATGTTCGTAGCATCATCACTTGATGAGCATTTTTTGTACTTTTACAAACATTTGTTCGTAAATGTTCGTAAACACACAAAAAAATTATCGTAAAATTTTGTCATTTGTTCGTAAATGTTCGTAAAATGTTCGATAGGAAAGCAAACATTTACGAACAAATGACAAAATTTTACGAACATTTTTTGTGTGTTTACGAACATTTACGAACAAATGTTTGTAAAAGTACAAAAAATGTTCGTCAAATGATCATGTTACGAACAATGTTTGTGAAAAAGTACAAACTTTTACGAACATGTTTGTGGGTTATACGTTTCACGAGCATTTCGTAACTCCCCCATAGGAATTCACAAATATTTACGAACATTTTTACAAAATATTTTTTCTGTGTGTTATTTATTTAAATCGTGATATTAAGTAAAAAAAAAGGAAGCATAGATTGACAATTTAACCATATGCACTTATCATTAACTGCACAGAAAAAAAGTATTTCGTAATACTGTTCGTAAATATTTGTGAATTACTACTGGGAATTCATGAAAGGCTCGTAAATCGTATAACCCACTAAAACGTTTTGTAAAAGTTAATACTTTTTTTCACAAACATTGTTCGTAACATTATCACTTGACGACCATTTTCTGTTCTTTTTACAAACATTTGTTCGTAAATATTCGTAAACACACAAACAATTGTTTGTAGAAATTTGTCATTTGTTCGTAAAGTTTTGCTAAATAAACGAAGATCTATAAACAAATGTTTGTAAAAGAGCATAAACTTCTCGTCAAGAGATCATGTTATAAACAATAATGTTTATTACAACAATAAAAAACATAACAAAACTTTATGAACTTTTTAATGTATTATATGATTTATGAGTATTTAAAATACTCATAAATCTCGGTGACCCAGGAAGAATGTCCTAATTCAGAACTATTTCCAGACGCTTTAACTTTGACAAAAAAGATTAAACACTATGAGTTCAATTTTTTTCTAAAGAAAAATGCATAGATTTGCTCATTGACTCTACTAGAAAGCTACTGATGAATGAAAATTCTTTAAATATAATTTGAAAACTTCTTAAATACAAGAAAAATACCCGAATGCAAAGCGCTGCTATTGGAAAAAAAATAATCCAAATGGAAACAAGGAAAGTTTTCTAATTGGAGACAAACAAAGTGAAAGTATAAACCGCGACGAAAAGCTTACAAAGCCTTGTTGAGTTGCTCTTGAGTGCAAGATTTGTTCTTATTCCTGGTCTTTCTCTTTTCTCATCTGAAGCAATAAGAAAATCTCTCCAAAAATATCATAACTCTGGGTATGAATTCTGAGATTCATGAGTTTTTCACGTGAGAAAGAAAGTTAAGTAAGAGTTTTTCATGTAAATTGTCATGTAAAACTCTTATAGCACCTAAGGAAGCACGGTATACTTTTAAGGAAAGCTTCACAAAACGCTTACTAAAGGTGATCTCAGAGCCGTGAATTTCTCATATGAGTACCTCACGAATCTTAGAATTCATACCCTGGTGTTTCCTATTAAAGTCCTTGCAGACACTTCAGAAAAACACTTTTTGTGCACAAAATTGGTAATTATTTCATTTGAAAACTTCACGTACCGTTAACAATAAAGATTAACACTTAATTTAACTAAATTTAGCCAGAAATATGAAATATATGTTGAAAGAAAAACGAATAAACATTCACCTTATTGTGTTTTTCATTGGAAAACATCGAAAAATTGGATGGTGAAAAGTACACTTTCAATTTTTCTGAGAAATTAACAAATTAAAATTTGTGAATATGAATGGGTTTTCGCTTTATTTGGAGCAAAATTAACTAAATAATAAAACTGTGGTAAAGAAAACATATAAATAATAATTTATTACTGTATTTATCATGGGTAAAAGTGACGTTTCCATTTGGAGTAGCGAAAAATGTCCATTTGAAGCATGTTTTGAATTAGCTTAATAATTTACCCTATAAACCCAAAACATTTTCTTTATTTTAAGTAATTTTATCTACAAAGTAGTGAAAAAATATTTTTTATTTTCGGGTCAATGGTAATTCAATGGTTCCAAAACGATTAAATATGTCTAAGAAGACTTAACGCTTTAAGAACGATTTGGTCACCGGTCAACCAAAAATTAAATTTTTCCTGTTGCTAAATTTATTTTTTGGTGTAAAAAGGCAGAAACAAAGATTTGTTCCGATCCCAATTTTTACCCTTTCATCCTTACAGGGATAAACGTCTGGACTGTTTGCCGTGTTGTTATAGACAAAATTATTCCTTTTAAGAACTCTTCAAGGTTTGGGGTTAAAAAGGAAAATTAGAAAGCGTATTTATAAACTGATTAAAAAATTCTTATTCTCTTCAGTTTCTTCCGGTGTTCGTCAGAGGATTGTCTTCTTCTCAAACTGAAAAGACTAAATTTTACTCCAAAGTTTTCAACCCTCGGTATGGGTCTTCCTCCGAGGGTTGAAAGCTTTGGAGTAAAATTTAGTCTTTTTGGTTTGAGAAGAAGAGAATCCTCTGACGAACACCGGAAGAAACTGAAGAGAATATACAACTACGTCTGATACAGTATTCGAAAAGAAAAATCCTAACTAATCTGGAGGCCTTTTTCGACATGAATGGGTTTAATTCGCAGCAGTAAATGGGCGGGAAGACTGATCTTTTCTTGATTTTCACAACTTATTCTCTATGATTAGAGAATTATTAATAGTTTTAAAGAGAATAAATAAAATGTTTCACAAAAATAATTTATTCCTGTATTGAAGTACACTGAGAGAAATCCGAAAAAGTTAAAATAACATTCCGGAAATGTTTATTTTACCCTGAAGTATTGTTCCGAAATCGGTGTAAATATTATGCTTTTTAGGTGTATTAGGGGTTAAAGTTACCCTTTTTCATGTTGATTTTACCCTTAAAAAGGTGTAAAATTAACATTAAAAAATGTTGATATATTTTTACACCTAAAAAGTGTTAAAATTACTAGGAAAAAAGTTAATCGCACCCTCTTTTTTTCCTCAGTGTATAATATTGGGTAACGTCGTAATTTAACAGAGTAATTTAATATCACTGCTCTGCACAACCTGTATTGAGGCGAAAGTTGAGCAGATGTCCTTTGATGGAGAATTTGCTGAAAGTTCCAAACTATTGCAGGAATGCCAATATTTACCGAATGAGAATTTATCAGGGTTTCTTTTATCTTTTTTTTTTCAGTGGCGCCAAAGAAACATACAGTCTCGATCCACGTCCTCAGACGAAGAAAATCCTCAAGAGCTCTCAGAGTCTATCTCACTAAATTCTGATTTTTCTGTGAATGCGATTGAACGGAGAAACACCAAAACAACAATAACAATTTGTGTTATCACACTAGTCAAACAAGTGTAATATTAGATAAAATTACTCTATTAACTCTCTCTCTCTCAAACTTTCCACACTGATGATATTTATGAGAAAGGATTTCCGTAAAGATGAAATGAAAAACTATTTCCCCCAATGATATGGAATGAATCAAGCTTTTTGCTTCAGATACGTAAGAATTTTTCCCTCAAGTTACAAAAAAAAAGTCAGATAAACAAGTAATAATACTGTACATAATGGAATATTTAATCTCTTTCATATTAAAATGAAGAATAAAAAAAAACAAGATACATATATCAAAAAGTATTTATTGCAAAAACCCCTTCACTGATGAGAGTTGTAGTGTACAGTGGAGGGACTTTTAGTATTTGTGTAGCAATCAGTGTACTACTTAATTAGTTTTTTCTCAATCTTGAACAACAAAAGAAAGAAGGAACAAGTGGAAATGAACCTTATCAAGATGCATCACAGCATGTATATTTTTCTACCCCTTAGTGATGTTAGTTTTGTTGAGAGTCATTTATTTTTTAGGCGGGTTTTAGATAGAACAGTCGGTGGATGGGATTGGGTAGATTAGGATGATTGCAAAAGAATTGGTGCCATTTTGTAAATTTTTAGAACTTTGCGCTAAATATTTCAGCATCTTTTCATTTGACACTCTGCATTTTTAGCCTGACAAAATATTCCAAACAAAAAAAGACTTCTCAAAAATCGGTTGAAAAATTGAAAAAAATACAACATTTGCCTTAAATTCTTATGCTTTTTGTATGCGAAGTTTTGTCGATAAACCCATTTTAGCTTTTTCAGTGAGAACTATTGGAAAAAAAAGATCCAGTGAAAACTGATATTTTTCGAAAAGGGGAAAGTAAAGTTAAAAAAACAAATAATTCCTCTATTGTAATTTAAAAAATGAGGTAATAAGTGAAGGAGAATATCACTGACAAAACCTTTTTTCCTGAAGAGAAATTGAGAATTTAGTGTGGAGTATTCTTAATCACAATCATGTTGAATAAAAAATTCAGTGAAAGAAGAAATAAAGAAAAATTGAAAATAAAAAATATGCTTATGAAATTCTTAAAGTTACTGACCTTTGTTCAATAAAATAATTAAGTTTCTTTTATTGATTTTATTTGGTGCAACATTCAATATCGTGACATACATACAGACATTCAATTTTAAATATAAGTTAATAATTTTGTCAAATATAGTTTTTTAAAGTCCTTTAATTGTTTTTTTTTTTTTTGTAATATGTTTCAAAATATCAATACATTGTAGCTCACTAGTTTTTTTTAATTGTTCCAAAATGCTAAGATAATTTAATAATGTAGTAATTTGATTTTTTTGAATATTTTGTTCTGATCGATTAAATTTTCATCTATCTTGCATTGACTCTAGAGGAGAAATAAGATTTTTATCACATTTAGAGGATGAATTCAGAGCAAAAGTCCATAACATACGAGAGAATTTCGAGTGAATTCTTCAAGAAAGAAAAAACTTAATTTATTTTGCCCGTTCAACGTCAGTCACATCTTTTTTTTAATATTTTGATCCATATCTCGGAGACTTAGGCCATCTGTTCGTACTTGGTTTTGTTGATATTGGCAGCAAGAATGCAGGATAGAACTGTTCCCAGAAGTGGAAAGAGTGTTACACCTGCAGCTGCACCTGCAATCACTTTCATATTGGTTGTGAGGAAGTCAACGACCTTCTGGAAGCATCCCTGAGTCCAGATAAGAGTTTCATCTTGGGTATCGCATCGACTATTGACTTCTCGACAGCAAGATCGTGGGACGGGTCTGGTCGGATTGAGATTGTACCAGTCTTCATAGCTGTGAATTCCACAGCATTGCATACGGGCCTGAATCGTGTCGAAATCCCCAGTCTTTTCCTCTGTTCCCGGCAATCCGTAGCGTGTCATGCTCTGATTGAGACCACGGTCGAATCCATCGGCTAGGTTGTCTTTGTAGGCGTAGATTGAGCTGGCCAGGGAGAGTTCGATGACAAACACAACGGCCAGGAAAGCTCCATAGAGATAGAGAAGACTAGGCTGGCCCTTTACGGTGCAGCAACAAGCAAGGGATGAAATAAGAAGGATCAGGGCTCCAGTTCCAACAAGAACATACGGCCCCGTGTTGGAGAAGTTAGCATTCAATTCCAAGTATCTATGCAATTCCACCTGCATCCATATTCCTGCGCAAAGAATCGCCAGTCCGGAAGCCTAAAATACAAAATAAAGTTAAGAATATTCACAGAGTCCCTGAACCTCATGAGCGACCGAGAACTTACCCAAAATGCCAAGTTGAATATCATAAGAAGGGATTTCATGCATGCCATCGTGGCCACTGTTTGAAAATGCTTGCTCATCTTTTTTTTCCCACCACTCACTAATGCACTATCCACAAATCAGTCGTCAATTCCTGTTCAGAGTTACAAGTTGCTGGAGCCCAAAGAAGGACAGTTGGGTCTCCCCAGAAGGACTCGCCCAGTTGGTCCGTCACGGAAGTGTGAAGACAGGAAAAGGAGCAACAAGCCTCAGTTTTCTGCGCACACTGGAATGGATCGATAACTCGAGAGGAGGGTAATTTCGTCCTTTTACGCTCTCAATTTAACAATGAAATGAAAGAAAGACCTTCCACTGGAAGAGTTTCAACGGAATTTCATGATGAATAATTCAAAAAATGTTTCATTCGCGTTTCACTCACGTTTCGTGATTGGTGAAATGCACAGGGTGCCTATTGAGACTGAATTTTTCTTTATAATCCTTCATTGAGAAAAAAACTGACGTGCGATTAACTTTTTTCCTCATAAATTTAACACTTTTTAGGTGTAAAAGTATATCAACATTTTTTAATGTTAATTTTACACCATTTTAAGGGTAAAATTAACAGGAAAAAGTGTAACTTTAACCCCTAATACACCTAAAAAGCATAATATCTACACCGATTCCGGATCAATACTGCAGGGTAACATAAACATTTTCGGAATGTTATTTTAACTTTTCCGGATTTCTCTCAAGAGTTATCTATAATTTATTGGATATAGTCGATATAGCTTTTATAAGGTTTTCATAATTAAATTAATCGTAGATCAATGCGATAATATATTTTATCGGTTTTCATAGATGTTTAAATCTAACATAGAGTCTATTATAAAATTAAAAAAAAAAACTATAATAAACTTCTATCCTAGATGAGGGTTGTTGCTAGGTGAATATATTCTTACACACGTTCATTGACAGAGCTCAGGAATTAGGTATCATGGCTTTTAAGAAGCCACATTATATGATTATGAAAGAAATAAAAAGTGAAACCGAAATATTATGAGCTTCGAAAAAATGAAGATGAGATAATTCCAAGGGGGAGATATTAGAGGGTAAATGTGTACACCACTTCTAGACACTTCCGCAATTTGTATGGAAGAGCCCTTTACACTTCCAGTATTTCAGAAAACTCCCGAAAATGGTGCAATACTTCCAGCACTTCTTGCACTTTCATGCACTTCTCATACTTAGGAATCAATAACTTATTTAGTAATTATGAAAAATCTAATTAAGAAAACGATATTTTATTATTATCTGTGTTTTACGATCAACAGAATTTCTTTCTATGGATTTTCTAAGACATTAGTGGAACTACTTTTGGAAAAGAGAGTCTCTAAAAAAAAATGTATTGTTGTTTCTAACTTTTTGAAACTGTCTTGGAGAGTTTTTCTGGTTTTAGACAGCTTTCAAGGGGTCCATATTTTTGCATACCGCAAATTATTTTATTGAGATTGAAGCAAATGATAGTCTGAAGAGTCAATACCTGAAAAATATTTTAGGTTTTGGAGAATTTTCCATTGGTCTATTGTTCGACGCATGATTTAGTGTTGTTATCTAGCAGGATTATGCTCTTTCTTTCGTCCAAAATTGGACGTTTTTCATTAAATAAACCCATTGAATCTAATTAATGAATCACAGTGCTTATTTGATGGCATGGGAATGGGAGTAGCCCAAATAATTTCCCTGGAATTCCATAAAATTTGCATCAACACTGCCTATTTTTTCCAAGACCTTTTCCGCTGTTGTTGTATTAGATCATTTCTCAACATTTGTCACAAATCGATCCAGAAAAATTCTTTATCGCAACATATCTATCAGGAGGGCAATCGCTATCACTGCGTAGTACATATCTTGTACTTTAGATTTTATTCTTTCTTGTGCGCTGAGTTAGATTTACTTCTTGGAAGAAGCTGTTGGTTTAATGAACAGTCTTATTCTAGCATTGGGCTCTAATATTACTAATTTGCCTATCGTTCATCAATCTGAAATCACACACCTGTCTTTCGACGCTCCAGCTAAACGTTCTAACCTTGATATTGCAACGTTTAACCGATCCATCAGATTGGCGTAAGGTTTTTCGCAGTTGGGTATCAACAAATCCAGCCCTTAAACAACTCTTTTTCGTTATTTTAAGTTCAGACCAGCATATACCGCAACCACCAAAATCAAAAAATTGGATTTCTCAATTTTTATATCATCAATATGAGCAAGAATTTAGTATCTAATCTCATCAAAACCGACAACCCAGTCAATTCTTTTCTCAATATTGGCTTATAATGGCCTGGCCACAGATCAGGGTGTACTTCGAACCTGTCCTAGAGGCCGATAATGTCAAGACAAGCTCTTTCATGCTTCCCTACATCTCCGTACAATCTCCGAAGGTTCAAGCCCGTTGTCCAGCGTGATTTCATTATCATAACCGAACTTGTAAAATGTCAACAAACTTTTTTTTCAAATTATACTGCCGCTCGAATTAAAAATCTGTGCTAAAAGTAGGGTATAGTCTGCAAAATTCGGAATTAGACAGAGAAGACTTTATTTTCGGATACTTCCACTTCCAAAGACTTCCAAGCACTTAATTTTCAGCTGTACACCACTTCCGACTCTAATATCTCCCCCTTGGGTAATTCGAAATTCGAACTTCAGCCACTACGCGAATTAATGAAACGTGTAGTAAAAACTTATTTTATTTGGCTTTCGAAATCGATCTTCGGAACTCTTGTAGAAAATCCATTCATGAACGCTCGAATTTCCCAGTGAATTTAAACAGAGAATGAAGTTTCATATATTGTGGCCCATTAAGGCTCTAACTGAAACTTTTTTCGTAAACATCATGTAGAGTTTGTTCAAACACAAGACTTACTTGACTTACTTACCTGGCTGTATAGCAAATTACTGATTCTTTCCGTACAGAAGTAGATCTTGAGAAATTCGAAAATCTATGTGAAGATCCAAAAAAGAGACTTTCTTACTTCTTGATAATTTTGCAAGGTAGCTGGTGTACATCCTGTTCGAATTTCGAAGTTCTCAAATGTCAAAATGTGTCGGTCTTCACATTGTTGTGAGGAAAAAAACAGAACAACGAGACTTACTGTTCTTATCCCATTATTTAATCACTCCATAATCACTGAGTAACTCTTTTGCCAGCTTTTTAGTGCGATATTTGATAAATTTCCCCCACCTTGTTCGAAAATTTAGCATGAAAATTCGAAATTGAATTTAAATTCTTCGAACTTCAACGACTTTTTGTGCAAATAGAGTTCCATTTACCTTTCATCCAAGACACTATTGGAGAATCAAAGTCTACTTCTGTTTGGGCTCATTATGGTTTAGATTTCGTGTAGAGATAACAATTTCGATGATATGGTTATATTCAGCGCATCCATGAAGAGAGACTCCGCGGATAAGCTATGCAAGAAACCTCCACCATAATTCCTTAGGTTTTTTATCAGTTAAAATCCGAAAAAATATTCTGGAAACTTTGGAATTATTCTTTTCCTGTTTCTCATTGACCGACTCCAAAATTAGCCCAACATTTTCCATATAAAGATAACACGTCTTTTATTTACCATTTTCATTTCCTCAATACTGCCTTATATCTCGCTGCAACAATCTTTCTTTCTTGTCTAAAATATGGATAAACACAGAAAAGCTTGTACATTAAATGTGGTAGTTTTGAAAAAAAAATCTCCTAGCCAAAGAGCTTAGAATTTGCGGCAGTTATTGGAGATTGTTACAGAGGAACTACTGGAATTTTTGCTGAGCTTTCCGTATTTTGGTGAAGTAGCATCTGAACTGATATGCTGGGCTGAACCCGTAAGTGTTGTTTTAGTTGTGGCAGCAGTTGCCTCACGGGTTGTCTTTGCAGCCATTCCCAGTCGCCTCTTGATGGCTTGCAGAACATTCCGCTTGAATACGAAGATGAAAAAGACACATACTCCCTGAAGAACATTGAATGCATCCGACACGTACCACATCTCAATTGGTTCACGGAAAATTGTGGCTAGAAGTTCCATAAACCAAGAAACGCCCATTACGATGAAAAGTTTCACATTCATGGCAAGACGAGCTTTGTCTGCGAAGAAACGCTTTTTCTTCTCTGTATCACTTTTCTGCATTCGATGGATCTCACTCTTGACCTTGTTGCAGTGGATTGCCGTAAGGACAAATAGAACAACATTGGCCACTATTTGAATGCCCACCGGTAGCAGGAAGAACAATCTGTGCCCCAGACCGTTTGATTCTTGAAAAGTAAAGAATTGTTTATTTTTGGAAGTTGCTCAGGAAATATTTGCTAAAAATTTAGTAGATACTTACGAGAGAACCAGCAGGACCGGATGCCCATGCTTGGACGATATTCCTCTGGGAACCATTCAAAAGTGTCTACGGCGTAGGTAAAAAGGGTTAGAATAAGAGGAATTCCCCAAGCATATAAGGAGTAACAGGTGAATCTCCAGGCATCTCGGGTTTTCCTCATTCCACGGGAATTCCTCACAGTTCTATATGAAATTAATATTAGGATTAATAGTTTGTTAAACTCTTAACTTAAAATTTTTAATTTAAAGCTTCTTTTGCTCAGTCTAAAGAACCATAAAATATTAACACTACTTCTAAGAAAAAGAATGTTTAGAAAATTTAATTAAATATTTGTTCCTAAAATTAAATGTTTAATAATCTGAGATAATAGCTGACGTTCGCATTTTACGAGGTCTTATAATTTTTATTGCAAAAGAGTTTTAAAAAATTTTAATTCTTCGATATCATTCAAATGAAGGAAAACTTAAAAAAAATGTTTGTAAGTCCATTTGAACTTAATTATTTTAAAATTTTCTACGTTTTATCTCAAAGACTTAACACTAAACCTACCAAGACCCGTTCACATTGACCGGTTTAAAATTAAGACATATTTAAACAGGACAATGCCATTATCAAACTTTATAAATTTCTTAAAATATGCATATAATATAGTTTTTAACGTTTAAATTTTAATTTTCTGCTCTTTTCCAAGACAAATTTGTTGAGTGTTCTACCCTACCAAGGTTTGTCATTTGACCGAAAAACGACCAAAAACGGTCGGTGAGTTTAGTGTTAAGGACATAAATACATTGGAATTAAAGATTATCATCAAAAAATACGAATGAACCCTTAATAACAATAATAATTTATTAATTAATGTTCAAGTAGAGGAATTCTGTAATTTTCGTGGCATTGTCACGCGTAAGTTCGAAACCTAACAATGCCATTCGAGCTTTTTTTATCATATCATATGAGTTCGAAAATGCCGAAAATGCAATTCATTGAATTTTTAATGAAAACCCTTTACTTGATGATTTTATGAAAATACAGTACGTCTTGGTTGATTTGTTTAACTAAATTTATTGTCATTTGAATTGCCAGAAATCTCAAATATGTGACTTCTGACAATACCACGTGAGCTGAAATGGCAATATCACGGCTACAGAATCGCATTTTCGAAAAAGTTCTCCTAAGAATCAAACCCAATTTGTCATATGGTATTTCCAGAACGTTACAGAATTCCCCTCCAGTATCGGAATTCTGTAATTTTTGTGAAATTGTCACGCGTGAGTTCAAAACCTGACAATGCCATTCGAGCTTTTTTGTCATATCATATGAGTTCGAAAATGCAATTCATTGATTTTAATGAAATCCCCTTACTTGATTATTTTATGGAAATACAGTACGTCTTGGTTGATTTGTTTAACTAAATTTATTGTCATTTGAATTGCCAGAAATCTCAAATATGTGACTTCTGACAATACCACGTGAGCTGAAATGGCAATATCACGGCTACAGAATCGCATTTTCGAAAAAGTTCTCCTAAGAATCAAACCCAATTTGTCATATGGTATTTCCAGAACGTTACAGAATTCCCCTCCAGTATCGGAATTCTGTAATTTTTGTGAAATTGTCACGCGTGAGTTCAAAACCTGACAATGCCATTCGAGCTTTTTTGTCATATCATATGAGTTCGAAAATGCAATTCATTGATTTTAATGAAATCCCCTTACTTGATTATTTTATGGAAATACAGTACGTCTTGGTTGATTTGTTTAACTAAATTTATTGTCATTTGAATTGCCAGAAATCTCAAATATGTGACTTCTGACAATACCACGTGAGCTGAAATGGCAATATCACGGCTACAGAATCGCATTTTCGAAAAAGTTCTCCTAAGAATCAAACCCAATTTGTCATATGGTATTTCCAGAACGTTACAGAATTCCCCTCCAGTATCGGAATTCTGTAATTTTTGTGAAATTGTCACGCGTGAGTTCAAAACCTGACAATGCCATTCGAGCTTTTTTGTCATATCATATGAGTTCGAAAATGCAATTCATTGATTTTAATGAAATCCCCTTACTTGATGATTTTATGAAAATACAGTACGTCTTGGTTGATTTGTTTAACTAAATTTATTGTCATTTGAATTGCCAGAAATCTCAAATATGTGACTTCTGACAATACCACGTGAGCTGAAATGGCAATATCACGGCTACAGAATCGCATTTTCGAAAAAGTTCTCCTAAGAATCAAACCCAATTTGTCATATGGTATTTCCAGAACGTTACAGAATTCCCCTCCAGTATCGGAATTCTGTAATTTTTGTGAAATTGTCACGCGTGAGTTCAAAACCTGACAATGCCATTCGAGCTTTTTTGTCATATCATATGAGTTCGAAAATGCAATTCATTGATTTTAATGAAATCCCCTTACTTGATTATTTTATGGAAATACAGTACGTCTTGGTTGATTTGTTTAACTAAATTTATTGTCATTTGAATTGCCAGAAATCTCAAATATGTGACTTCTGACAATACCACGTGAGCTGAAATGGCAATATCACGGCTACAGAATCGCATTTTCGAAAAAGTTCTCCTAAGAATCAAACCCAATTTGTCATATGGTATTTCCAGAACGTTACAGAATTCCCCTCCAGTATCGGAATTCTGTAATTTTTGTGAAATTGTCACGCGTGAGTTCAAAACCTGACAATGCCATTCGAGCTTTTTTGTCATATCATATGAGTTCGAAAATGCAATTCATTGATTTTAATGAAATCCCCTTACTTGATTATTTTATGGAAATACAGTACGTCTTGGTTGATTTGTTTAACTAAATTTATTGTCATTTGAATTGCCAGAAATCTCAAATATGTGACTTCTGACAATACCACGTGAGCTGAAATGGCAATATCACGGCTACAGAATCGCATTTTCGAAAAAGTTCTCCTAAGAATCAAACCCAATTTGTCATATGGTATTGCCAGAACGTTACAGAATTCCCCTTCAGGTTACATAATATAACAAAAAGGACTTAGGTTGATTTAAGGCAAAAAAATGAGCACTAAAAGAATTATTATGCTAAGTAAAAAATAAACTTGGTTAGTAAAATATTGAATATTGGTCCGTAAAATGTAAAATTTTGATCAGTGATAAACATAAATCTTTACGTAACTGGGTCTAAATTAATTTCAAATTTGTTAATATTTTGCTGACCAAATTTTATCTTTTTACAGCTCATTTGTACAATGTCATTTAAAATTTTAATATTTTTAATCATAAGGAGGTGTCCAAATCATTGTCATATTTAAACCACATCTGTTTAATCTTTTAGAAAATTTACAACCAATTTATCATCTAAGAAAATCTTTCAAAATTATGTGTAGCTTATTTTTGAATTCTATTTGTATTTTTGGAATTTTATCTCACAACATCTTGTCAAATTCTGCAGCTGTTTAGCATTTCAAATGAGATATAGATCCAGAAACTAGCAAGTGATTTATACAAGATATACTCAAAATTGTCACTCACCCAAAAGTCCACCAAATGTCGAAGCCTAAGAACAAGCCACAGGAGAAAAATGGAAAATAATAATGATACTTTAAACAACAGAATTCCGTTTAAACTTACACATAACATTAAGCCAGGAAAATGCGGCCAGGAAACTGAAGTAGATGAACATGGCTGGAAAATTAAATTCAATCAATCATCCTCTAAATTGTTTATTATTTTTTTGGGCAAATATTTGCCTAGCCCCAAATAGTGAGGGTAAAATAGCTCGAGTGTCCATTGATCTCATGCTTTGACACTCACCCACAGTATGGCAGAATTTTGGCTGGAAGTCCGTGCCAAATTGGATGTAGGAGAGTCCTGCGTAAGCAATTAGGAGGCTCAAGACGTGACTCACCAATGTTTTTCCATGGAGATTCATCAGCTGAAATGGGAATTTTTTACTGATAGATTTTCTTTTTATTTCCTCTGAAGAAATCTAATTTCCTTATACCTTGGGCAAACAAGCATAGACAAGAAGTGTGGCGGCCAGGAAGAGGCAGGAAATACTCAATCCAATAGCATACACCATAAAATGTTCTTTGCTGTGTCCAGGTGGTGTTTCAAAACAAAGAAACGTCCTGAGCTGAGAAATGAAGAATAAATTAATTAAAGCTATTAAAGCATAATTAGGAAAGTTATAAAATGTTACAGTATAAAATTGAGCAGAAAATGTTTTCACAAAATTGATAATTTGCTATGTCACTTAGCACGAATAAGAAAACACAATACATTTTAAACATTTGAAAATATCGATCATAAAGCTAATTATTAGCACATGAATTATGCAATTCTTGTATGAACTAGTGAATCACGAATAAGATTTTACTAATATAAATAAGCACAAACAATAACTTTTGCTATAAATTAGTGAGTGAAGTTAGATTGCAATATAATCCTTAATATCATATATTTAGGAAAGGATGAGAATGGAAGAGACGGAAGAGACCTTTGAACGTAGGTCAACATTTATAATACAGTTTTTTTCTTAAATTCGATTATGGGGTTTTAGAAAATTTCATAAAGTTGCAAATTTTAGGTAAGGAAGGGTGAGGCAGGTTCCAACACCTGAAGTGATTTTCAGGGCGTTATCACTATCAGCAAGATAAATTAAGTTCACATAATGTCTCTATTTGAAAATGTGCATCATATTTTGCAATATTAATTTATTATTCCAAAATTTTAAATTTCTATTGGTCATGCATGCGTGAATCTGCCCTACTCTACTCCTTATTAACGTTTGAAATTTTAAACAACGTAAGATATCGCACAAACGGTACTATATAAATGAGTAGTAAATAGTTAAAATTAAGCAGTAATAAAAAATGTAAAACAGTATGATATTATCGTTTGAATTCGGCAAAATCTTTTTGGTCAGAAAAAAATTCAAATTGGTCAGTAAAAAATCAAATTCGGTCAGTAAAAAATAAAATATGGTCAATAAAAATTAAATATGGTCAGTAAAAAACTTTTAAAAAATCGGAAAAAATTAAATTTGGTCAGTAAAAAAATAAAATTTGGTCGGTAAAAAGTCAAATTTGATCAGTAAAAAATCAAATTTGGTGAGTAAAAAATCAAATACGGTCAGTAATAAATAAAATTTGGTCAGTAATAAATAAAATTTGGTCAGTATAAAATAAAAATTTGGTCAGTAAAAAATCAAATTCGGCCGGAGAAAAGTCAAATTTGGTCGGTAAAAAGTCAAATTTGGTCAGTATTTTTTTTTAAATCAGTAAAATTTGAAATTTAATCAGTGGAAACCCAAGCAGCAATTTTTTCTTAAAATGGTCTTGTAGAATTCCCTAAGTGAGGCACTATAGAACTAAAAATCTTTTTATTTACTTATAACGCTCTTGCTTCCATTACTGAGGTTACTATAAGTAAAGTGGCGCACTCTTAAGGATTTTAAGAGCTGCTATAGGAATTTCCATAGAAAATTTTCACTTTAAGTCTTTTAAAAGTGCACTAAAAGACTTGTCTAATACTTGGTTCTATAAGGCAGCTATTTTGCTTCTTGGGAAATTAAATATTATCAGTGAATAATAATTTAGTCAATAAAAAACTAAAAGGAAATCAATAAAAGTTAAAACTTTACGTATCCAGATAAAAAATATTGCACATTTCGTATTGCGTATATTGTAAAATATAGTACATTTCGTGTTTTACCATTTCGTATTTCATATTTCGTATTTCCTAAATTTTGTACAAAAAATAAACAGGTGCTACTGATAACTTTCCAAAGCACAGAAAATTCCCCTTTCTCTCAACAGGTGCTACTGATATCTTTCCAAAACACAGAAAATTTCCCTTTGCCTCAACAGGCGATAGAGATAACTTCTCAAAGCACAGAAAATTTTCCTTTGCAACAAAAGGGGTTACAGATAACTTCCCGAAGCACAGAAAATTTGCTTTTTTACTGACCAGGTTCTTTATTTTTTACTGACCACATTTTATATTTTACCGATCAAATTTCATTTTTTACTGATCAATTTTGATTTTTCACTGACCAAATTTGATTTGTTCTGACCATTTGACTTTACCGACCAAATTTGACTTTTCTCTGGCAGAATTTGATTTTTTACTGACCAAATTTTATTTTATACTGACCAAATTTTATTTTTTTACTGACCAAATTTGATTTTTTACTGACCAAAATATACACTGATAAAATTTGATTTTTTACTGACCAGATTCTTTATTTTTTACTGAACATATTTTATTTCTTACTGACCGTATTTTATTTTTAACTGACCGTATTTGATTTTTTACTGACCAAATTTGACTTTTTACTGACCAAATTTAATTTTTTACCGATTTTTTAAGTTTTTTACTGATCATATTTAATATTTTACTGATCATATTTTATTTTTAACTGACCATGGTTGATTTTTTACTGACCAAATTTTATTTTTTACTGACCAAAAAGTCGCAGCCTACAAATTCTGGCAAAAGAACAAGAAAGGACATAAAAGGCCTTTCATTCTATCTGTAACAATTTTAGATGTTAATAATATAAATTAGACCCATTTTTGTAAAGACTTAAGGTTTTACTGACCAAAATTAGGTATTTTGCAGCTCATTTTTCATTTTTTGCGTATTTTTAATTTTGCCCGAACAAACTAATTTAGAGTTCAGAGAACTCCATTTAAATATAACCCCTAATTCCTACATAAATTACATAAATTATTAAAATAATTTAATTAATTAAAGTTTTATTTTTCTAAATTTCATAAAAATCAGTCTTCAAAATATTCTAGAATTTTTAAACAGAAAAAACAATAAAAACTAAAGGATAAAAATTATTATCATATTATGAACCTGTTAAACTAGTTTGTTCGGAATTTCGCATTGTTCAGTATATTCAATTTCACCCTTAGGATTTATAATTAAAAAAAAAAACAAATTGACTAATTTTATATTCGCGTGAAAGTACTCTATCCTCTTCTATACAAATTTTTCGTCCATGTAAGGCTAAGTATTTAGGCTCTTCCTATAAAAAGCTGCAACTTTGTGATTTAATTCTTAATATGCAACAAATTAGTATTCAACTATTTAGCAAAACACTTCTCAAAAAGTATTTTGGCCACGCCTCCTTTTGTACATATAGCTCCCTAATATAGCAGTTTTTGATAAAAAAAAACAACCAGCTAAGGGGTTCTAAGACATTTTAAAAATAAGTCTTAACAAATTTAATTTTAAAATAATCTAATTTATAAATTCATCACTTAGATACTCCTCTTATAAAATCTAGGGGAAAGTGCCCATGCTTGATACCATTGAAAGCTTCGTAATGACTAAGTTTTTCCTGTTTCTCAATAAACGTGACTCCGCAACATATTTTGAAAACTGGCCACTTTCCCATAGTTTTTAAAATGTGGTTGCGATGAGTCACATAATATTGTGAAACATAGAAAATTTAGTCATTACGAAGCTTCCAGGTATCAAGCATAGACACTTTCCCCTATATTGAAAAACTAATAAAACTAAGTTATTAGAAATGTGTGTAAAAATAAATATAATTTTAAATCATTTGTAAATAGATTTGTGCGTTATTTTCTAGATTCTACAGTTTATAATGTTCCGCACGTTCTGTCTTGATTTTTTTTAACTTCTCAAATTTAAGAGAATAAACTTCACAAAAAAGCATTTATGTAGTAGCATTTTCATTTTTTTCCTTTAGCAAATTTTAATTTTTAAAGTAAATGGAATTATTCAATAACATTTATTTGAGTCTGCAGACTTGCTATAAAATTTAGACTAAAGCCAAAATAAATATTTATTACTAAATAAATCTATCATTGATGAACAAACTTCTCTTTGCATTTTCGAAAAACAAATATTCTTCTATAAACTTCTTTTACCTCTGCTGCAATTTATAACGAATATCAAGCAAAATAGATTGTTACTCTAGATATAGATTGTGTTACCTCTATAAAATCAGGTGCAAATTCAACAAAGTCCATGCAATAGCCACTCTCCGGGATGGGATCCAAATTATCAAGGTGCACATGCCCAGTCTTTGAATTGAAATAGTGATTATCTCGTGGATCACTTGCTGCATCCAAGATGTACTTTTCACACTCCTGCCCATGCCGAATGCCGAATTCTGAATAATGCAAGAAACCTCATTAAATAATTAAGAAGAACATTCTATTTTTAGCTACATTCAGTCTTCACACTGCTGAGTAATAACACACTTGTGGGTGGAATTGAATTTATCATTTGGAGTTATTCCCTCTTTTTCCGCCTTGATTGATTTTTCGCCGAAGAAGAGTCGCAAAAATGTGAGAGTTTTCACATGAAAATGTGAAGGTGATCATGTTTTTTTTTGGTGGAAAATACAACACTATTTTTATCAATTAGTCTGCGTGAGAGGAAAGCATCAATAAATTGATAAGGCTTGTGATTGTGACCCTTTGTCAAATTTTCCGCCTTTTTCGCCAAGGCACAAAAAAATGTGTTCGGCCAAATGTTAGGAAAATTAATAACTTTTTCCACGGAATATATATCAATAAATTCAGCGTTGTTAATCTTAATTGAGTGTTGTGTTAACACAAGCTGACAAATGAAACAGGCAAATAATTTTCTAACTATGCATTGTATTTTACACGAGTAAGGATGTCTTATATTATTGTATATTTATTTATTTAGAAGCAATCTGAAACCTTATATCCACCATTATATTAATTGAATTGTAAAGTTCAATAAAGTAATAAAATTCAATTAGCAGTAATAAAAAGTGTAAATG
The DNA here is from genome assembly GCF_024763615.1 of Phlebotomus papatasi. NCBI lineage: Eukaryota > Metazoa > Arthropoda > Insecta > Diptera > Psychodidae > Phlebotomus > Phlebotomus papatasi. Next base: position 75,378,005 of record NC_077224.1, read on the forward strand.
ATATCTATTAATGGAATGAATTGCATCATAAAAAATATTGAAAATTTTTATAATAAGAAGTCTATTCGCATTTCCTCTAAAAGTTATTAGAAAACATCTTTTGAAAGAATTTTTAAATATGTGATCTAATATTATATTAAATAAATGTTTGTAAGCTTTCCATCTCAATAGTCAACCTTATTGTTTATAAGACTTTTGAAGCATTAGTCCAAAAATATAAAGTGCAATCAAAACAAAAGTAATACTATCTATAAAGAGCGTAGATGAATACTGATTTGAAAAGCGTCAAATGAGTAGTTATGCTTCTTATGAACTATAAAGCCGTTTAAACTAAACAACTAATATTTATTCAATTCGTAGCAATGTTGTACCCCTAAAGCCTTTAGAAATATGCAATGCATTCAAATGACATTCAATCCCGAAATATTTCTATACTGAAAGTCTTGTAAAAGTGGCGCTAGGGTAAATGTCCTAATTCAAAACCATTTCCAGACGTTTTAACTTTTACAGAAGATTCAACACATTAAGTTCATATTTTTTCTGAAGAGAATTACATAAATTTGCTCCTTGACTCTTCTAGAATGTTACTGTTTAGTGAAAATTCTTTAGATATAATTTGAAAACTTCTTAAATACAAGAAAAATACGCAACCGTAAAATGCTTTTATTGGAAACATATTAATTCAAATGGAGACAAGGGAAAGTTTCTAATTGGAGACAAACAGTGTAAATGAAACCGCGACGAAAGGCTTCCAAAACCTTATTGAGTTGCTCTTGAGTGCAGTAATTGTTCTTATCCCTGATCTTCTCTCCTTTCCCATCTAAAACAATAAGAAAATCTCTCCAAAAAAAATCATATTTCCGGGGTTTCCTATTGAAGTATTTGCAGACACTTCAGAAAAACCCTTTTTGTTCACGAAATAGGTAATTATTTCTTCGAGAACTACACGTACCGTTAACAATAAAAATTAGCACTTAATTTAACTAAAACTAGCCAGAAATATGACATAAATGTTAAATGAAACGAATAAACAACAGTCACCTCATTGTGTTTTTCATTGGAAAACATGGTCGATCGATGAAGAATTCGATGGTGAAAAGGTACACTTTTAATTTTTCTGAAAAATTAACGAATTAAAATTTGTGAATGTGAATGGATTTTCGCTTTATTTGGAGCAAAACTAACTAAATAATGAAACTATGGTATAGAAAATATATAAATATAGTAATTGAGTACTGTATTTATCATGAAAACAATGATGTTTCCATTTGGAGTAGCGAAAAATTTCCAATTGGAGCAGGTTTTGAATTTGCTTAATTTACCCTATATACATATTGATAAGATGCAAAATACAATTCATTATTATATTTTATCAATATGTCTTATAGCATTCCTTTTGAGTTTTTCTTACATTGGAGATATTTTTCTAATGCATATTTATCAGATTGATCAGGTTAGGAACACAAGCATTTAGGCATGGGTTTCCTGAAACATTACTAAATTTATTAGATTCATAAAATATGTCTGTTATAAATTATTAGATACTTTCTATTCTTATTCTAGCAACATAGATATGTTGTGAAAATCGTACCCAGGATATCTATGTTTAATAACGACGGTTCTTTACTTTATAGAAAATTGACTTTGTTTAAAATAGAATCAAATTATGTCAGTACCAAATTAAAAAAAAAATTAAAGCATTGCAATTATCCGAGCAAATTTTATCAAAAAGAAATAGTTTCTTTTTTAAAATATTTTGCTTAAAATCATTTTAAATGCTAATTTTTTGAATTAGATACTACGATTTTTGGAAAAGAATAATTTTTTATTGATCAAAACTTAATTTTTTCCCTTTACTCTTTATTTATCTATATAATGAATGGTCTACCAAAAGGATCCTTAACGATTTTAACGATCATTTAGTGATATCAGACACTGATCGTCTGATCTGTACATTTTAATAAGTATGATTGATTAAAATTATAAATTAATCGCTCGAACCCTGTAGGAAGAGCATAATACGTAAACCCTCTTTATCTTCAATCCATCTTCAAATCAAAATAATTTCCAAATATTATATCAAAGTGTTTATAAGTCAGTTCAGTCTGTCTGCTCATTAATAATAATCTGAGCGAAAATACATCAGAAGGCTGGACGGTTGGGTAATGCGACTTAGGGGATTTCAATGATAGACCCCCCCTTCCAAGAAGTTAAACTTCGCATCATTAAAATAAACTGCGCTTCCCCGCATCACACCTTATTGCCCAGGAAAACATGTTTTTAGGACTATACGAAAGCGATTAGTCTACCTTTTCACAGAGTTTGATTCTCCAATAGTGTCTTAGGTGTCTACACACAAGAAGCAATTTTCGTCAAAAATGGCCTTTTAAAAAAAATCGGACGTTCCTGCCCACAAGGATAGGGGTAATTTTCTTTAAAAGGCATTTTTTAAAGAAATTTCTACTAGGCCTCTAAAGGTAAATTAAATTCTATTTGGACAAAATATCGCTGATGTTCGAGGAATTCAAACTCAATTTCGAAATTTCAAACTCAACTTTTTCATAAGGTTGGGAAAACTAATGAAATATAGCATTCAAAAATAGTTAAAAGAGTTACTCAGTCAGCGATTATGATGGGCAATTATAATAATGAAATGAAACAAGAATATACTGAGCTTTATTGCTTTGTTTTCTCTCACAACAAAGTAAATACAGACCCGTGACTCTTCGGAATTCAAAAAGTAGGGGAGACTGGGGCAAAAAGTCACAAAACGGATATTTTATTTTTTTACAAGCTACTCGAGCGCTTCAAAAATTTCTAATTAGCGCAGTTTTGTAGGAAATTTACCGCTCTACAACTTTGTGAAAGTAATTTTCCTCTATTTTGTAAGGAAATACGTTTATCGAGCCGATTTCTAAAAGGTAATTTTGAGACCATTCTCAAAAATTCTGGGGCAAATAGTACCATACATGGGGTATTATCATATTTTGATTCGCTTTATTACGGGCTTCCGTAAATTTGAAAAAAATACCTAGATGACATATTTTCAAAGAGAATTTATTCATCTACACCTTTGTAAAACTGCAAGAAAAGTGGGAAAACGAGGAAAGCGCTTTTCAAGCTATTTTAGAACAAAAAAACACACACACACACACAAGACTGCAAATTGTTTGACCAATGCAAACAACAAGCGGCGAGACATAATAATGACGTTTCTTTTCGCCGTAAGACATCAGAAATTGCTTCGCTTTTTGTTACTTTTTGCTCTATACCTTTTGTTACTTTTTACCCCAAGTGGCCATTTTTAATAAAAAGATTTCTGGAGAAAAGAACCTTTGTGAAATTCTAAAATAGATAGCGGATTCGTATTCAAATAATCCAAATTATTTAGAAAATATTCACCAATGCATCAATTTTGGAAAATAAGTAGGTAATAATTGTTATCTTCTGCAAGGAAAATATTTCAAAAATAGGGCTAAAAATTTTGGATTTTTTATTTTCTAAATTTATTGTTCGAATTCTAAGAAACTTGCGACATTGAAAAAGGTCTATGGAGGCTATCTATAGAAAAACATTAGAGCCACTATCTTTTTTACCTTGGAAGATATTGAATTTTGAATTTTTCGATTTGTGACTTTTTACCCCAGTCTCCCCTATGTATTTCAATCACCACGCTTGTCGAAACTGAAAGTAAAAATCTTAAGCTTTCAAAATTGTTCCTTGATTTTTTTTTTAAATGTTGATGTAAAAGAATAAAGTGCGTTTCTTTTCTTTAATGTTATTTAGGATTCCTATAGGTGCACATTATGTCCTTAAACGAAAATGGCCTTGAAACATTTTTCAAATGGTTTGGTAAGTGCGCTCGTTTAAAAGCTGTAGAAATTTTGTTTATTAACCAATTGAGACAAATATATGTAGACTCATTTGATAAATCTTGAAACTACAAATTGAAACATCAGATGAAATGAAAATGAAGTAATAAATCTAGGATTTTAGACCAATTTTTTAATGGTTATTTATCATCTTCCATTACAAACTACACTATCAATATTTAAAAAAGAACAGTACGTCGCCATCGGCGTCGACTAAAATCGGTTGTAAGCAAAAAATTAGAAAAGTATTACGATATTAAAGGACTTTGTAGAATGTTACAATTTGTTTGATAAATTTTTGGAAAAAATCTATTTTTTACTGATAAAAGCGGTAATTTTAGGACTATTTTTGGTTGTTACTGATTAAATTTATTTAACTTTAAAAATGACCAAGTTAGAACTCTTTTGCCATGAAATCGAACTATAACCAATTTCATTAATCAGAATCTTCACAGATAGTGCGATCAACTTTCGGGGTACAGTATTTTACGAGTTCGAGCATTCCGCAAAGCAGCGACGCTTTTTCATCGTTATTAGTCAAAGTTTCGAAATGCCTTTTGAACTTCTGTGAACATATTAATACCTATAAAAATAATTTTGATTAATTCTTCAATAATAAGATTTTTCCAAGACTGATTTCTCAATAGCTCTAGTGCTTCAAATATTCTTGCACATTATGTTTTCTCCTCGTCTATTTATAAACACTGTTAGATTAATGGCAATTTTCAGGATATTTTTTGGGAAATTAATTTTCATCTCCGGATGAAATCCATTATAATTTGTTTCTCTCACTGGGCCTCACAGTTTGAAATAATGAATTCTTACGATTATGTTTATTACTGGTCTTGTCATATTAATTTACATTTTGGGCCTTTAGCTTAAAAATCACAAAAGCATGAGGATAGTATCAATAATTGTCTGTAATTAAATTAAATGGGCAAGAAGTAATTTAGCACGTGCCAAAAGGATTAAAGTTAATGATAAAATGGCCATGATAAAATTGTCTTGGTCGCTATTGCAAATAAAATCAGCTGATAGTATTTAAGTTTAAATATAAATATTAAAAATAAACACCGTGTTATTTCATCAATGTGGTAAAATCTGCTGCGTTTGTGAATGGTGTGGCTTGGTAAAACAAATAATTACAAACGGACAGATATCAATTGCATGGAACGGAAGTTCACGTGTAAGAATTATTCTGCTACCGGTGAATTTTCTGCTTTTAATTTGAAGTTCTGATGGCACTTTTCTCAATCCTTACCCGATATCCATCAATCCCAAACACCCGACTCCGGATTCTTTCACCTTTCAATTCTTCTCAATATTCCCTCTTACAAAGAAACACCAATTCTTCTCTCTTCAATTTCCACAATTAAACCCTTTATTCCTCAGCAGAATTAATCACAAACCCCCCTTTGATTTCCCGAAGAGACCCTCAGTTAAAGCCCATATAAAATTGGTTATATTATACCGAAATTTACACAATTATACAACACAGAGTTCTACTTAAGGTTTGTTCGCTTATTTGAGTCCGGTGGCCATTCTTTCTCCCTCTCCGTATTGGGGCTCCCGCAAATTCTGAGGGACTAGCAAGATGCGGGGATTCTTTGTGCCAGGGTGGGCTCTTGCAGATTCCAATTGAGTGGTGATGCGCACGCTGATTACGTCGGGTGGCACAATTCCCGGATCCTCAGGTGACTACTTTCTCGTTGTGGAGGGTAACCGTGTAGACACAGAAGACTCTCTCCGAAGACTTTTCCGATCAGACCGAAGTTTTTTGCCTCCGCCGATTTTCCTCCGTAGGAAATAGGTTTCCGGATCTGGCTTAACACTTCTTGCGCTGTTCCTCACCTCGATACCTCCGTGGTAATGAGGGTTGACCAGGATTATCTTCCGACGTCCTCTTAACCCACTAACTCCACTCCACTCACTACTGTCTTCTCTTCCTGAGGGGGAGAGAAATGTTAAATCACCTTTCCTCTTTCGCAATCCAATCCAGACTGACCTCATTTTGCCCAGTGATAATTAATACCACCCGGAAGATGGGACGAGAGACACACATACACACAAAAGTACACTGTACACCCAATTGGAGATCCCGGTGACACTTTCAGCCTACTTCACGCTGCAATAATTTCTATTTAAAACGCCAACGGTTAGCGCACGTAATATCTCCCCTTTCTTCCGAAAAAAAGAAAACGGTAAAAGAAAAAAATGTCTTGAGGTGTCCGGAGAAAAAAATGTAGTTTAGGAGGAAAAATTAGATATCTAAAACTGGTTTAAATTAAAGAAAAATTGAAAACTCTATCAAACCAAAGAATAGCGGTAGAAGACAGTCTGTCAGTGTTCGAAAAAGCACAAGACTCGTTACCAAAAGGAATGGCCAGAAAGATCAGAACATAAAGAGGGTTCGCAAGTCTCCGTATCCGGTAATAAGTATATATTATAAGTTGTAAGCAAAATTAAGTTTCATAATCTTCCAGTGAAGATCTCCTTCCTCCCACCACCCAATGGATACAATCCTCATCTCTCTAGGAGAATTTCAGGTAGGTTAGGAAGGGATATTGAGGAGTAAAGTGTTTTACGAAATAAAAATTCCGTAAATTGGATGCTCAAAATCAGAAAAGATACCATTGGTAAATAATATACTCAGATTGAATTAATCATTTTCAATTTCTCCTTCCGCATTTCCCCTCTGAGATACTCTGAGTCTCAGATAATCATTGTAGAGGAAAATAATAAAACAAAATAATGAACGAAAGATCTCTGCTGTAATCGGATAGGAAAGAATAAACTTCTATCAGCTTCCAGAACCGCCCTAGAGGAGTCCGCTGAACCCCTACTCAGCTCCACAAGTCCACTCGGCGAAGAATGCACACCGGATGTGCCAAAGGGACCAAAAAAAATTAATAAGCTGACACTAGGGACTGTCATCGATATTCCACTACCAGTGTCCACCCAATAGACGGTACCCCCTCGCTCGGATGCACCCAACCACGGTACCTTCTCTCTCCATTCGCCGGATTGACTTCGGCGTATCTCCAACACTCCATTATTATCCAGCCATCCGGTCCGATTTCTTTTGAGCTTCTGACTTGCTCATTTCTTGATATGATCAGCATTGCGATCCGGAACCCGGTGATTGACTGAGACCACTCCGTTTGACTGTTTGGGGTCTATGGCTGTCCACGAGATGAACTTCAACACTTCAACGTTGTTGGAGATTGTCCTGCTGCTGCACCAGCGTCGGAACCACTACATCGTCTGGTGGATTGCTCCGAACAAGTTGTCAATACCAGAACCACCACATCGACTGGTGGATTACTCTGATCCTCAAGATGTCATGGGGAATCACCACAGAAGCTTCCTGCTTCCTTCTTCCTTTCATTGATTTAATACCTCATTGTTGACGGTGAGGCTTTCTTCAGATGTTCGCATGCTTTTAACGTTCTGCATGGTGGATGTGTTCATCTGCTAGTTCATGTTTCAGGTGTTCGCCATTGTTTTTGACTGTGAGGACATCTTGGGAATGTCTGGTGCAGGCCTCCTTAAAGGTTGCCTTCAGAAAGGCAATGGCCGGAATGCCAAAGCCGTCGGATCATCCCTCAATGGGTATCACACCGGCAGGTGAAACATAGAATAACCTGACGTTACAAGATTATGGGAGCTACACTGACCCTCTAAACACCGGAATGAACACCGTTTCGGCAGGGTACTTGTGCAACTCTCGGAACCAATCCAGTGTCGCCACAGGGAATGTCTGGAAAGCTTTCATGTTTGAACATCATTACCTTGAAAAGTAGAGATCCGACCGACAATTCCGCATTTCAAACTGTCATTCGCACAGCAAAGAACCCAACGCTCAAAATTAAAAATATAAATGGTATCCAAAAGTGATTTTTTTTTTTTTTTTTTTTTTTTAGATATGATAGAATAGAATTCCGGTTTTGAGACTTACTCCGAGTATTTTTGTGTAAGAAAAATATTAATTTATATTAGGATAAAGGAAAAGGATATAAGGAAAAAAGACAGTGAAGAAATTCTCCGAAAAAGAGAAAAAAAAGACCGATTTCTGTACCGAAAATACTCATTATGAGCAAAGTCCAAGCCGCTGCACCCGCCCTAGAAGCACTTCCCTTGCGGAATTTATAAGGCTCCGAGGTGGGCACGGGCTATCCGACTAATTGATCCGGTTTTGACCCGATCTTCCGATGATAAACCGATCACACCTTAGAGGTCGTGCGCACAACCTAAAAGGGTGAATACCGAAGAGTATATCACAAGATATCTCTGTCCGACTACTCGAATAGCATAAGCCATTGCTTCCGGAGGAAGCTGTCCGAGTCCGAGATTATTATACCGAAAAAATTTTGAAGACCTTGAATGGCCTAAGCCCACATTCCCAAAAGAGAAAGTCCAAGGTAGGATATTTTCCGATGAAATTAGAAGAACCCTGAATGACATAATCCGAACTTCTGAAGGAAGCAGTCCAGGGTGAATGTTTAGAGTAAAAACGGAATGACTTGCTACTCACTCATTACAATACCCTCACTCCCAACATACCGGAAAAAAGTCAAGAGAAAGATACTAATCTGGCTTAATGTCCTTTTTATGGTAACGACCGGTGCTGCCTGTAAGAACATCTTCCAGGTGATAAGTGTCTCCATGACGCGCCGTTACTTTGGCTTTGATCCAAGGCAAAAATTTGTGTTGAACGCCTTTAGCCGCATCCGATTGGCCGAAGTTGCGCCTCCAGACTATTTGACCGACCGATAAAGTCTGAGGCCTTTTCCGAAGATTATAATATTTTGCAGCTAAATCATGAGCCTGTTTCAACCTTTCCGGAACCAGTTTACGGGCTTTTTCCAATTCCTTTAACCGAGTTTTAAAATCTTCAGGAGGGCGCTGTTTAAGGATATCATATTGTTCCGCGTGAGTTATCATATGCTGACCGAAATTTAAGAAATACGGAGAAAACTTAGTGGACTCCTGAACCGATGAGTTCACTGCCCCTTGAATTTCGGGAAGATGGTCCGCCCATTCCCTATGTTCCTTCTGAATAAAGGACCGTATAGAGGTGATGATAGTCCTATTCATTCTTTCAGTTGGGTTTGCTTGGGGGTGGTAAAAAGGTGTCTTAAAGTGTTTAACTCCGTATTGGTCGAGCATTTGTTTGAACATATTAGACTGAAATTGGACGCCATTATCCGAGACAATTACTTCCGGAACTCCATAAACATAAAACACAGACTTACATAACGTTTGGACAAGGAGTGGCGTTTTTGCGTTTCTCAAGGGAAATAGCAGGACGAATTTTGAAAACTTGTCCAGGACCACAAGAAGGTCGGTGAACCCCTGCCGAGACCGAACCAAGGGGCCAACGTAGTCCAAACAAATTGTCTGCCAAGGGCGCTTAGCCTCTACAAATTTTCCCATGGGAGGAGCCAACGCGGTGTTAGGCGACTTGGATGCTTTACACACCTCACAATTCCTAATCCAACGCCGTACATCACTTCTCATCTTCGGCCAATAATAAAATTCCCGAAGACGAGTATAGGTCTTCATAAATCCTAAATGTCCAGCCGAGGGGTCATTGTGAAACTTTTTGAGATAACTTTCCTGATCTTGCTTCCCCACAACCAACTTCCAATGGTGTTCAACCACTCCTAGAGAGTTCTTTTCTCGGCAGTTTTTATACAGCTTGCCATTCTCAGTACGATATTGAGGGTGTTTTTGGGGATCAGCAGCTACCAAAGAGCACAAGGAACTGTATTGTGGATCAATGGAATACGCGAGAGCATCGACGTTCAAACATCGTGATAACGCGTCCGGTACAACGTTCTCACGGCCTGGTCGGTGGGTTACTTCGAAATCGAAGCCTTGTAACCGGAGAATCCACCGTGCCAACCTACCCTTCGCATCCTTTAGCTTTAACAGCCAAATTAAGGCTGAGTGATCCGTTTCCAGGAAAAATTTAGCACCCATTAGGAACTGCTTGAACTTCTCTATACTGTATAAAACCCCTAAGAGCTCCTTCTCAGTAGTGGTGTAATTTTTTTCTGCAGATGTAAATTTCCGAGACATATAGGCGATAACCCTTTCCTCCCCCCCAACCTCCTGAACAATAACCCCCCCACAGCCAAAGTCACTAGCATCGGTTTTTACCCGAAAAGGTTTTGAATAATCCGGTGTGGCCAAAATAGGGGCAGAAACTAACAGGGACTTAAGGGTTTGGAAAGCCTGGTCCGCCTGAGCATTCCACTGGATAGTTGTCGGGTTTCCCTTCAGAAGATCAGTCATCGGAGCGACAACAGTTGCAAAATTAGGGATAAATTTCCTATACCAAGAGAACATGCCCACGACCTGACGGAGGGACTTGACGGTCGTTGGGACGGGCATCTCCAAAATAGCGCTCACTTTTTCATTGTTTGTCGCAATACCGGAAGAAGATAAAGTAAATCCCAAGTAGGTAAGGCTTTCTACGCAGAACTTAGATTTAGCGACATTAATTGTAAGATTAGCCTTCCTCAGGCGACTCGCCACCTCTTTCAACATTTTGATATGGGATTCAAAGTCAGGTGTGACAATTAAAATATCATCGAGATAATGGAAAACTTGGTTTTCAAGATCATGACCCAAAACCTGCGACATTAATCTTGCCATGGACATCGGTGAATTTACAAGGCCGAATGGGGTTCTCTTGAAACAATAAAGTTTCCTACCAGGCAATGCAAATGCAGTCTTAGGTTGGCTTTCTTCGTCCAAGGGAATCTGGAAGAATGCCTCGGAAAGATCTATCGATGATAAGTATGTTGTTCCCGACAATTGAGACAATATGCATTCAATGTGTGGTAATGGAAAGGTATCGCGAGTGGTCACCGAGTTAAGCTTCCGCGCATCTAAACATAAACGAATAGCGCCAGTCTTTTTCACGCTCACCGTTATGGGATTTAACCAAGGAGTAGGTTCGCATTCGCGAAGAACTCCCAATTGAACCAAGCGGTCGATCTCCTTATCCACGGCACTCATAAGATGTGTGGGGATCGGATAGCATCGTTCATGCACCGCGGGATGATCGCCTGTATCTATGTGATGCATCACTAACGGAGTACATCCAAAGCTTTCAGGTGTTGTAGCCGGAAGGGCTAAAATTGCCGCATCAACCTCCAACTTTTGTTCGAGGGTCAAACTGTGGGCTGAACTTTCCGCTTTAACTTCACACAAACCCGGAGGTGAAGATTGAACAATCTTAAGCCTCCACTTCTTAAAAAAGTCTACCCCCAAAATGAGAGGTGAAGATAAATTTGGGACCAATAATACTGATAGTAGATTCGTTTCATTATTACAAGTAAAAGGTATATCGGAGACCTCAGTAGATTCATGGATAAGTCCGTCGGCCGTTCTAATAAAGACTCGAGATGAGCTCTTTCTCTTCATAAGAGGTGTATCCCTAAACAAATCCTCTGCCATAGGGCCAATACATGTGTGAGTTGCCCCGCTGTCCAACAACCCCACCATTTTCTTCCCAAAAATTTCTACTGTGGCATAAGGCCTAGGGTCACCCACATATTCCTTTCCCATGGAAGTGTCATTCACCTCACACACACTAACGGGTAATGTGGAAAGCTGTGGCTGAAGATTTTCGGAGGAAAAATCTATAAGAGACTCATCTGAGGATTTCTGTGGCTCATCAAAATTAATTAAAGGTGGATCAAACTCATCCAAAAAATCGTCGAGTTCGAGTGAATCGGAATATAATGCTTCCTGAGGGGAAACATTATCATAAAGGAGCTGATCAATAGAATTTAAAGAAGATAATGAATTATTTGAAGAAAGTGATCCCGAAAAATTATCAAACAAAAAATAATCATGCACTTCATCGTCAATAAAGAATTCTATGGGTTCCAAACTCACGTTCTTCTTACTCCCCCCATTCCTTCCCTTCCGGAGGACAGATGCACAATTTTTCTTCGAGGTTCGCGTCCTCCCTACGACCCCGAACCATCTCCCCCCGCGTCACGACAATTAGGACAGTTTTCGCGGATTGTGTTCTCCCTCCCACAGCCAAAGCATAGGAAGGGGGCTCTCTGAGGTTGTGTGCAATTTTTCACCAAGTGATGTCCTAAAAAGCAATTCACACAGAGGGGATAGCCCGATGGTGAATTTGAGGAGGTATTGCGATTTTCCTTCTTGTGTGATGAATAATTGTTCCTCCAGTTTTGCTGGGACTTGCCGGGTCTCGAGGAATTTGAAATGGCGGAAACCTCGTCGATTTCATTGACCCTAGCACTGCGGGAACGAGATTCAGGAGCGGCGAGTAAGAAATTACTTTCAACGGTAATCACGGTCTTTTCCAACTCCTGTAAGGAATTAAAGTTCATAAATAGGATGGCATCGCGGATTTGAGGTGCTAGATTACGCCTGATTAATTGGATTTGTGAACGAGGGTCCATGGGGACTTCTAATTCCCGGAAAAGGGAATAAATTTCCGCTAAAAATACCCCTACCCGTTCACCATCTCTCTGTCTGCGATCCTCTAGCCTACGTCTCACCGAAAGATCCCCATCCAATCGCCCAAAAGTGGCAGATATTGCCCTAGAAAATTCTGTCCAGGTAGGGAAAAGCTCACATGAGCGGTACCAGGTCAAAGCATCACCAGCCAGACACAAATGTATGGCGGAAAGGGTAGAATCAATAGGTACTTTCTGGGTAAGGGCCATCTTTTCCATATCTCGAAGGAAATTCTTAACTTTCAACCCCTTAGAATCCCCAGAAAAGATAATACCCCAATCCTTTACTGGGATAGGCTTGTATGCTTGCCTTCCGCGGACACTAAACCCACCGGATGTGAGATCCACTTCTTCAGTTTGGGACGAATCATTCGGACGACCGGAATTATTCAAAGGGTTAGGCAAAGGGTTTCCTGAAGTTGGATTAGGCTGATCATTCCCCCTATCTCGAAAATTGCTTAAATCTGGACTTGGATTTTGCATCCTATCAAATCTCGTCATCATGGAAGCCATCATATCGCTAAGACTTCTTATGGAATTTTCCATCTGGGACATTCGAGTTTCCATAGACGTAGATGGGAGATTCGAACTAATAGGGATTGTTAAATTCCCACGACCTCTTCCAGCGGAACTTCCAGATGCCACAGAATCAGTAGGGGATTGGGGTCTACGATCGCGTGGATCGTCTCTTGTGATCACCATGATGTTAAAAACTGTTCAAAGTTCGACGAAAAAAATGTGATTAAAATTGCAAAATACTGCTATATTGGATAAAGAAAAATTTTAATTTAACAAAGGCCGATAATTATTAGAATATGAAAAATGGTCCCGAAATTAATTGTAATTTAAATGATATTATATATTTGTATAGAAATGAGGCACAGAAAATTAAAATTGTATAGACGAGATAAACCCCAGTACAAAGAGTAGATGGTCCAACCGTTAATCCGATTTGACCAACTGTTACTGCTTTGCACTTCCACAATCTGTGGTCTTTGTACTTATAGACTGATAATCTACTATAGACAATTTTACGCTCTTAATTTTATTTAAGCCCGATTTTTCCAAAATGAGAACCAATTTCAATTATTTTAAATCAGAAACTTAATTTTTTAGCACACTCCTACACCAAAAACAGCACAAAAGCAAACAAATATTTAAATATCAGATTTATCCCAATTAATTATAAAGCTTTTTTTTTATCTTTTATCACTTTTTATTGCCTGGATAGCGAAGAAGGCTTCCCAGTTTCCCGAAACTAGGTGAAAATTGTATTAAATAAATCTAAAATTATTTTAAAAACTATTAAAATGGGCCGAAAATGATACTAAAACTAGAAATCAATCTAACACTCAGTTAAGACTTGAGACTCGTATCAAATATGGGATAAACGAGCCAATGTTGGGCGCCAAATGTAAGAATTATTCTGCTACCGGTGAATTTTCTGCTTTTAATTTGAAGTTCTGATGGCACTTTTCTCAATCCTTACCCGATATCCATCAATCCCAAACACCCGACTCCGGATTCTTTCACCTTTCAATTCTTCTCAATATTCCCTCTTACAAAGAAACACCAATTCTTCTCTCTTCAATTTCCACAATTAAACCCTTTATTCCTCAGCAGAATTAATCACAAACCCCCCTTTGATTTCCCGAAGAGACCCTCAGTTAAAGCCCATATAAAATTGGTTATATTATACCGAAATTTACACAATTATACAACACAGAGTTCTACTTAAGGTTTGTTCGCTTATTTGAGTCCGGTGGCCATTCTTTCTCCCTCTCCGTATTGGGGCTCCCGCAAATTCTGAGGGACTAGCAAGATGCGGGGATTCTTTGTGCCAGGGTGGGCTCTTGCAGATTCCAATTGAGTGGTGATGCGCACGCTGATTACGTCGGGTGGCACAATTCCCGGATCCTCAGGTGACTACTTTCTCGTTGTGGAGGGTAACCGTGTAGACACAGAAGACTCTCTCCGAAGACTTTTCCGATCAGACCGAAGTTTTTTGCCTCCGCCGATTTTCCTCCGTAGGAAATAGGTTTCCGGATCTGGCTTAACACTTCTTGCGCTGTTCCTCACCTCGATACCTCCGTGGTAATGAGGGTTGACCAGGATTATCTTCCGACGTCCTCTTAACCCACTAACTCCACTCCACTCACTACTGTCTTCTCTTCCTGAGGGGGAGAGAAATGTTAAATCACCTTTCCTCTTTCGCAATCCAATCCAGACTGACCTCATTTTGCCCAGTGATAATTAATACCACCCGGAAGATGGGACGAGAGACACACATACACACAAAAGTACACTGTACACCCAATTGGAGATCCCGGTGACACTTTCAGCCTACTTCACGCTGCAATAATTTCTATTTAAAACGCCAACGGTTAGCGCACGTAATACACGTATACCAAAATGTCTTATCAAATACTACAATTTTTTCTAGAACTACATTCATGTTTCTTGTCTCGATAAAATTAATCGCAAATAGAAGAATTTTTACGTAAGCAAGCAAAAATTTTGATTCAAAACCATATTGCATAGACAATCAAATGCATTGTGGTAGTATAATCAGTTTGAGTAAATATTTGGAAAAATCCGACATGTTCTTATTAATGAAAATTTCTTACAAACAAAAAAAAGTGACAAGAAACAGCAACTGAAAAATGAATCACTCAATTTATTCCATCAATGATAATTGGTAATACGGAAAACTCCTCTTTTTCTCTTTCACACTCACAATAAGTGAATTGTCTGGCAGAAAATCAGTTATTTGTGGAAAGTAGAGAATTTTGTTTGGATTATTCCCGTGTGAATGTGTAAATTTGTTTGCTGTTACACTAAAATGCGAAAATAATCTTTTTCCGCGTCCAACAACTAAGCGAGAATAACCATGATATCCCAATTGAATTTTATGTGGGATAGAAAGAGAGTTGAGATTAGCTAATTAATTAGGATTAAGAAAATACTTAAGAACGGTCCAGACTGTTCAAGATTCATACATATTTTGACCAAAAATAATATAATAAGCATATCAACTCTTGACATGAAGGATGTAGATAATCTCGTCAAGTCTTGAGTGGTATTCTGATTAGAAATAGCTAAGCCAAAGGCATGTCATATTTGAAATGTTTGCAAAATTTTACTATACGATTTCGCGAATTGATAAACAATAGTATTTGTCGTTTTTTTTTGCACCAAATCCAAAAGTGCTGACTTTCGTTTGAAAATGCTTAAATATTTATTTTCTCATTTATTCTCAATGTTGTGAATTAAATTTTTCTTGATAGATTGGTTCATTCAACTATTGATCACTTCACGTTAAGAACCTGAGTAAATATCTAGATTTAGCTGTCGTTAACATGCATATTATTTACATCTTAAACAAAAAAAGGATTTAAAATTAAATTCACAGTATCACTTAACCCACTTAACACATTGCCTATCTTTTTACCTGTATATTTTTTCCAATTTGAACTTTAAAAAACTCAAAATATTTTTCTTTCCTGTAAAGACATTAAGTAAAGGAAATGTTTCAGAATGCTTCAAATACTTCGGGAATAACTATTTCAAAATATTTGCTCGTCGAAAAATGTTTTAGGTGGCTCATATAATACTTTAATCCAGATAAACCATTTTGGTCAGTAAAATATTTCGTTTGTGGCAGTAATCAACATAAAATTTACTAGAAATTAACTTAAGTGGTTTCTAATTTCTCAGATTTCATTTTTTCCAAGAATATTTCAGTATTTTTTGTTTATTTTATCCTTTAAATATTTTGTAATTTGAAATTCAAATATTACACACGATAAGAAATATTTTGTAGAGTTGCTCGCATATGTTTGTGAAAACTTCCAGTGACTTACGAAATGCTTGAAAAATCGTACAACCTACAAAAAAGTTTGTACTTTATTTACAAACATTATTCGTAACATATAGTCATTTAACGAGCAGTTTTTGTTATTTTACAAACATTTATTGGTAAATGTTCATAAACACATAAAAAGTGTTCGAAAAATTGTGCCATTCAACCAAAAATGTTCGAACAAATGTTTGTACACAACAAAAAATGCTTCTCAGGTGATCATGTTACGAACAATGTTTGTGAAAAAGTACAAACTTTTACGAACTTAATTATGAGTTATACGATTTATGAGCATTTTGTAAGTCCCAGTAAGAATTCACAAACATTTACGAGCAATTTTAAGAAATATTTTTTTTCTGTTCAAATTGTAATCTAAATATTGCAAAATGTTGTTACTTGTGGTGAAATAACACATATTAGAACTAAGAAAGTAAAATTAATCAGTTAAAAATTAAAGTCGGACAAAAAATAAGAACTGCGGTGAGCAAAAATTTAAATATTGTCAGTAGATCTAAAGTTTTACAAACAAGCGTTTTAATTTATTAAATTAATTCATAAGATAGATTTCCAGTTAAAATGGAAAACTTTTTATTTGTTTTTGCCAAAAATTGCATGATTATTTCACTGCTAAAGTTTTAAAACAAGGTGACGATAAAACTTGTCATTTTGCTGAACAAATTTAATTTATTTACTGAACATCTCCTCCTGAACATATCTCATTCCAAATAGTTTATAGTATCAAAATTAAATTTTTATGGGGAAAGGATATCAATTGCCCTTTAACTTAAAGGAAACTAATTTCCTAAGATCTTCAACATTTTCTCCTCTTTTTTTTAATCTAAGAAAATTATTAATTGAAGCTTATCAAATTTTTAATATTACACTCTTAGAAAAGTTTAGACATCATTACTAATGAAAATTAGTTGATCGGGTGATTATTATCAAATCTATGTAAAATCGTTTTTAAGATCTTAAAATATTTTACTCATAATAAATTTATTAGTAGTGAAAACATAAGGCAATACTTGCGTGGATAAGTTGCAGCAATTATTTCATAATGGTTTCATATTAATTATATTTGCTTGTGTTAATTAAATGAAATGGATATCCCAATATTGGACACTAATTTCTTTTAGTTCTCACAACTAATGCAAATAAATGAGCCTATATTTTCATATAGTTCTGACAACTTTTTCAATAGTAAAGAGTGGTTTTCACTTATGTATTAAAGCTTTTTCGAGCCTAATAGTAACCACAACTAATATGATGTAGTTATTACAGTCCATAAGATGGGTATCAACCCTATTTATTTAGTTATTGGAACTAATATGTTATAGTATCCGTTACTAATCTAATTTAGTTATGATAACTAAATGAAAAAGATACTGTAACTAATATTGCTCAAATATTTCATTTAGTTACCCTAGCTAAATATATGGATGGGTCTATGCTTACTATATCTTATAGTTTCCATAACTGTATATGAGTTAGTTGGGACTAAATTTTTCTAGGAGTGTATAAACAAATTTCGCCAAATAAATATAAAAAGTCTCAGTTTGTTCACAATCATTTCGTAAACATTTGGAGTTTATTTACTGATCGAAGTAAATTTCCGAATTCTGGATAAACTATTTAGGTCTCGGACAGCTTTTTTAAAACTTGATAAAAAATAAATACAATAATTATTGTTTGTTTTCAAAATTCAAACTTGAAAATAGATTGGTCCTGATTTATGGCTTGTCCGAAATTTAAAATTTCACCACATTATTATTTTTAATGGAAGATTTTTTATTCATCAAACTTGTTTGTTTAGCTCTAGAAACTATAAAGATGTGAATTTTTTCTGACCATAAATATCGACATATTACAAAATAACGTAATTATTAATTAGATAAGCCGTCTCTCGGCTTAAGTCGTGTGTGTCTAGGCCATTACATTCTAACCATTTTCCTCGATGCTAAAAATTCAAATGCTCAACTCAGACACAAATGATAATAGAGGCTTAATTACCATTTATATTAACAGTGTATAAGAAGTTGTTATCTTACTCAAATAATGATTTCACCGCTAATGTTTATAAATATATTTTAGAATTTATTAGTCCCCCCAAATGTTGTAAAATCAACATTGATTAATAAATTCGTAAAGAAAGTATTCCTAGTTAAATCACTTTCGGTTATTTATTTAAGAATTACAAATTTATTGTTATTACAAATCAGTATTTTAGTTTAACAAATGCAAGGGGAGTTCCTAGAATTATTGATGTTGCTTCTTATTTGGTACTGTTTCATGATTCATGAGAATGGTATAAAAAGATGTTCGTAATTTGTAAGAGAATCCTCACCTCTTGGCTCAGCTGTCGGTGGATCAGTATCTGGAAAATCATCTTCATTGAGGACATGGAAAGTGGGATTAATGTCAACGGAATGGGATAAGCAAGTAGCTTTGTTGTTCACCCTGGCCATTTTTTTCTCATGCCCACAACACTTCCTGACACAAGGGATTCTCTCGCAGATGCTCTCATGGCGACAAACCCTAGTCATCCACCGATTTTCATCCTCCTCAGAGGGAGCACTGTCCACACAGTATGAATTAGGATCGACAAATTCAGACACAGGACGTCCTCGGTCGAACGTCGTGATCATGAGCGTGGCTCCCGAGATTGCAATTTCGTGAGTGCCAGACATCAACAACACCATCACTTCACTTTCACGACACTCTGGAGCACCACGGATAAACAGTGGAGAGGATTTTGGAGGCAGTATGCTCCTCATGGTACTATTCCCAGAAACCACACACTCTCTCGCCTTGATATCGTATACAAATTCCTGACCACAGCACTTCCGGACACTCAGAACCGTGAGGGCATCTGGAATGGGATTTTTGGAGGAGCACGTGAGGAGGATGTAGTCCCCTTGAATAACATCCACACAGCTGTTTGGGGACACAGCAATCAATTCCCGCGTGAACCGGAACAGCTGCATTCGCCTCGCTGAACAAGAGGGAAAGCTCATTTTCTCATTTCCCGTCGTGAAGTCCCCAAAGAAATCCTCCTCATCGAAAACAGTCATATTTTCACGTTCGGGCATACAATCGTAGGACTGATGCCCATCTTCACTCACAATCACACTAAATTCAAAGCCTCGTGGGCAGCATTTATGGAGCCGGCTGTAAATTGAGGGAACCAGAAGGGTCAGTGTTAGCAAAACTAGAAGACGCTCCATTGCGCGTCAAAATGATCCGTATCACACCACGAGCAATTCGCAACTGACTGGCTCGATTTTTCGCGGATGCCACACTCTCCATCTATTCCCGAAGGTGATTATGTTCCAAAAGAAGAAAAAGAACTATATACGCCTGAAAAAAAATCTTTTGGGATTACTAAATATGACGATGTAACGTTCACTAATTTTTGCTAAGCATGATTTTATTCTTATTATTTAAAGGTCAAGGAAATCAATTTAATGCATGTGGCTACCGGCAACTTTGTAATTCGTTATGATAAAGTCTCCAAGGAACTTGAGGGTCGTGATCCTGTAGTGTAGGGGAATTCTGTAATTTTTGTCATACGTGTGTTCGAAACCTGATAAAGCCAATCGAGCTTTTTCCTCATATCACATGAGTTCAAAAATATTTAATTGATTTTTTAATAAAATCTCTTTCCTTAATGACGGTATGCAAATACAATACGCCTTGATTGATATATTTAATAAAATGCATAGTCATTTGAGTTGCCAGAAATCCATTGTCTTTGGATATAAGTAGTCCCATAAAGACTCAGTTTTCTTTATTTTATCTTATATGGCGCTGCAATCGCTTTTGAAATGGCAATGTCATGGCTACAGAATCACATTTTTGAAAAATCTCTCCTAATATTCGAAAACAATTTGTCATAATAAAAACACTGCCTGAATTGTACAGCATTCTTCTACTGATCTTAATTGAAAATCACGACAGTTACGATAAATACATATCATCAGTATAAACAATTATCAATTTATTACGTTATTCTATCGAATTTAAGAATATGTGTCATGACATAACCTATTGGCACTCTTTCAGTACGAAATAGGATGCAAATGAATTGTACAATGGTAAAAATAAAGGGATCAAATTGATACTTTTGGAAAGGATGGATCAAATTTACATGTTCTATTATGAAAAATCTTTTGCAAAAGGATCAAATTTGGATCAATTTTATCCTTTTATTTTCACAGTGTATTAAATACATTAAATAATTTTCAATAGTTTGACGAAACTGTCAATAAGTGTTTCTTGCTGAACACGTGTTTCTTCGACACATGTTCTTTGACATCCGCCCGGGCTTTTCGAAATTCGAACGGGAAATACTTCAGGCATTACGCAGACGAAACTAAAATTAAATTCAGATCGGTTTAAAGGAGTGAGAATCTACGACATCTACACTGAGAAAAAAAAGGTGCGATTAACTTTTTTTCCTCATAACTTTAACACTTTTTAGGTGTAAAAATATTTTTTAATGTTAATTTTACACCTTTTTAAGGGTAAAATTAACATGAAAAATGGTAACTTTAACCCCCAATACACCTAAAAAGGGTAATATTTACACCGATTTCGGATCAATATTGCAGGGTAAAATTAACATTTCCGGAATGTTATTTTAACTTTTTCGGATTTCTCTCAGTGTATGTACACGAATTACTTTATTAAATAATACTGACTTAGGAATTTTATTTGTAAATTTTGTCGAATCAACATTTTCGTTTTCTGCTCTCTGGCTAGATACAAACTATTGTGTTTTTTAAGAATATTTGAAAAAAGATTTATCAATTACGAGTACTTTACCGATTAAGTCCAATGTAGCCTGGTCGAAAATTTGAAGATCTTTCAGAAAAATCCAAATTTAAGCGAATCGGTTGAAAAATAGACCGTCCCAAAGCGGTTGAACTTTGACTTTAGAAAATTCTATATCAAAATGTTTTTCGAACCTACAGTGGTGGCCAAAACGATAGGATCACTTTGTAAAACTGTAAAACTTATATTTGTTTAAAATTTTGTATCTTTTCCCAACTTGTTGCTGTGAGATCAAAATAACCGAGGACTTGGAAATCGGGCATAGTAGCACAACTGGTGGTGGTGGCCCAACAAGATTTCTCTTGTTAAGGGTGTGTTGATGTCGTTGATGTACTCGTAGCTCAGGATCAACTGTCTGTCGGCTCAGAGCATTATATCATCGGAAGGCATGATCGCTCTCTGCTTAAAGATGCACACCCTTCACCTCCCACTCAGAGGGCTAACCCTAGGGACAAGGCACATTGTGTAGCCAATCAGTCTCTGGGAATTCATAATAACGGCAGGGACTTTAGCCGCGGAACCGATTCGTCTTACATTGCTATAAATTTGTTGTAGAAATCTTCAAGTTATTAAGATCGTAGAATAAAAGTTGTTTTGTCCGCTAGAGGTCTCTATATTGTGCAGAATACATAAATACTGAAATTCAAATCGGACAATGAAATAGGAAAATTGCCTTTTATTGTTTCTAAATATAGCTTTAGTTCCAGAATTCGATTTATAGGTCACATTCATTTATTTAAATGAAAGTGGTCCTATTACGTTATTAAAACAGAATTTCACTATTGACATATTCTGTGAAAAATAGAGACATCTTGCGGCCCAAACGATATGTATTCGACGTAAGGTAATTATTTGAACATTTCTACATCAACATTATTTGAACAAATTGGAATAAAAAAAATAGAAAGAAAAAAATAATGGTTTTTGCAGGGGTGGTCCTATTATTTTGGCCACCACTGTAGATGTCTTAAGAGGAAATATTTACTTTGCCAACCTATAAAACATATTTGATAAATGAAAAAAAAATTGGAGTCGTTTTTGGAATATCAATCAATAAACATGATTTTGAAGGGGAAGGAGGGGTGTGGGGGAAAAGGAAAAAAGACTGTGTTAAATAATATTGACTTGGGTTAGAGAAGAGCAGGGTCGTCGAAGACCGGAAGTCGATATCTCTTAATGTTTGGCCTCTAGCCGTGTCACAAGTTGAAAAATTAGATTATAGACCTGCTCTCCCTTTGAGTTCTAGCAGTAAAATACTTTTGTTTTGGCAACTAATTTTCCCTTTCAGTGTTACGATATTAATTAATCGATCTGCGGGTGATATCACCTTCAAATTTTTCTTGTGTTATGTTCATCTCTCCACAACCACAACATCTGACCACAAAAAACAATTAAGATGTTTTCTCTGAGTTAATTAAAGAAGAGAATTCTCTTAATTCGTGTGGAGAAAGCATAAGCATAAAATTTTGGCGCAATAACATTTCATCAGCTTCGCATTTACGCACGTTTGGGTGCGCCACTGTCGCTCAAGGGAGTGTTCGGGAAATTTTCGCGCTTGATAGTTGAGTTACAAACCAAAGCCCTCAACTAACTTTCTCTGAAGAATTCTCAATGACTTGGATATTTTTTTAAGGCATTCTCTTAATTAATTGATGGAAATTATGACCTGTTCTCGTGACCACTGCATCTATTTTTACACGGCGCCGCGAGCTTTAGCGCCCAGTGATTACAGAAGTGGATATAAGTTGCTTTTAGTGGAAATTTCACTGAAACATGACTCAGGAATATCAATAATTCAACAAGTTTATGCCATTAAGGACTCTCAGTATGTATGAAGAAATATCCTCAATTACTTTTTCCTTATTTCTATAAGGAGCCACTACAACTTAAGAAATACTTCTCAATTGCTCTATTTTCCGGACAATGGCTATAGTTTTTAATCGATAGGTAATTGCTCTCTTCGTGATGCGGCTGGTGAGCAAGGTGGCAAGGGAGGAAACCTAACAGTTTTCCCACACGCTCCTCTGTCGGAATCACATAACTTTAATTAAATTCGTCATCCGACAGTTTTCATTATATTGTTGCACAATATTATATGCAAATGACATTTATCTCGAGAAAAACGCATGAAAAAAGAAAAATTTCATTGGAAATCCATACGAATTCAACTACGTAAATTGCTAGCGTATTATTTTTCAGCGAGAAGTCGCTTTGTGACTCACCTCTTTCCCTTGTTGGTTCCCTTCTGAAATTTGCAGGAAAAAAATCTCTGCAATGAATCTCTGTTGATGAATTTTGGCAGTTGGAAGACGTGTCTGCTGTTTTTGTTCCCTGTCTCTTCCATAGAATTCCCGGTTTTTGCTCACCGGGCATCACTTTTGTCTGGTTGTGACCCTGAAATTAAATTCTCGTTTGTGCTAACAGATTAAGCCATTCAGGTAAGGTCTGCAATTTTGAAAAATTTCGTGAGCTCTTTTCAACTTTGTTGGTTTAAATGTTGAACTATAGAGGAAAGCTTTCAGGTTTTGCACTCAATCTGGCTTTAAACACTTCATATTTTTCCCATATTACTTTCATCAGGGGCCCATCAAGCCTAATAAAAAGTGAAGCTATTTTTCACTTTTCCTTGTAAAAATTTTGCAGCTATTGCACCACGTCTTAAACAAATTTGCTTGTAGTTCTTATATTATTTCGGCGAGCATTATGAAATATGTACTTTTACATAGCTTTTAGTGCACGATTTCGAAATATATAAGACTTATAAGTCAATTCTCTTCAGGAAAAAACTTGCCAATAGTCTTCAGTGCCTCTATGCAAAAACATATGGAAAAATGAAATGTTGAGAGGCCCCTGCCTTTAATAAATATCTAACCTTTCAGGAAATGTGTGATTTTATACTGGTTGATAAAATATATTGCTATCAGGTCAAATTCAGTAATATCGTATGAGAAAAAATATAAAGCATTCGAAGACAGAGTGTGTGCGAAGCCTGAAATCCTCCCCCTATATCAGCCTTACAAGTATAAAAACACCAAACCTAGAATTCTCAATTTATTCAATTCTAAAAAATTAATATTTCTATTACTCTAAAAATTAAAAATCGAAAAATGTGAAATTGATTCAGTCATTTAAATTTTTGTGTTTTCTTTAAATTAAAGTAATTAGAATAAACTACTTTTAATTTCATATCATTAATTTTTATTTTAAGTTTTATCTGAAACTAATCCGAAATTAATAATTATTTTCATTTATTATTTTTTTTAACTTCTCTTTAATTCGTTAAATCAAAAAATAAAGAGGTTTAATTAAAATTTTGTATCAATTTAGACATTATTTTCTATACTAAATGTTTTTCAAAAATAATTGTTTATAGGCTCTAAAACTTTTTTTTATGAATATATTCAATATAATTTTAATCTCTGATTTTAAATAATCCCACTCGATTTTCAGATAAAACTGATGAGCGTTAAATACTTAAATCGGCCATTTTAAAGCCTAATTCATATATTATTCGCTAAAGATCTCCAATTGTAAAAAGGATCAAATTTCCTGAAGCCTTTGAGGTAAAATGTAACAAACTTCACAATAACACAGCTGAAATCAACGTAAATCTTTAATTTTGGTATTAAAAAGTGAATTTAAAGCTTTAAAAATAAAATTTTTAAAGGAATTCGAAATTTCGATTTCATTTCTTGGAAAAGTTCGATTAAACTTTCAAATATGATTTCGTTATATACAAAATGTCAATAATATTTCATTCTAAATACGAAATCATTAATTTTTGGCATAAAATATTTAACTTTGATCCTTGATACCCTAGGCATACTTACGACTTAAACCGAGGAATGGCTTAGTTGGAAACTGAAGGAAATGAAGTTAGTATAATCATTACTTTGATTACATTATAGTTGCGTTAAACTGTCTCCCGGTTTAAACCATAGATGTGTCCAGCGCTTGAATATTTTGGTCTGAGAACGGTAGTCTTGTTAATTTATAAAACTTTAACTCCCTATAGATCAGATCAAGCCGATTAAGCGGGTCCCAGCCAGAATCCCGAAAGCCAATACCCCGAAAACTAAAGACTCGAATGCCAAAATCCCGAAAGTCAAATCCCGATTAGGTCAAAATCCCGAAAGACAAATCCCGAATACGTCAAAATCCCGAAATCTGAAAAGTGCTTATTCAACACAAAATCCTCCATATAATTTTATCTCTTTCAGGATTTTGAACATTCGGGATTTTGACCCTTTAGGGATTTTGGCGTTCGAGATTTTGGCTTTCGGGATTTTGGCTGTCTCTGGATTAAGCAAATCATAAACATGGATCAGGGTAAATAAGGCTAATTCAAAACCTGCTCCAAATGGAAATTTTTCGCTACTCCAAATGGAAACGTCAATGTTTTCATGATAAATACAGTACTAAATTATTACATTTACATATTTTCTATACCACAGTTTCATTATCTAGTTTATTTTGCTCGAAATAAAGCGAAAATCCATTCATGTTCACAAATTTTAATTTCTTAATTTCTCAGAAAAAGTAACAGTGTACCTTTTCACTATCGAATTTTTCATCGATCGACCATGTTTTCCAATGAAAAACACAATAAATTGACTGTTGTTTATTCGTTTTGTTAAACATTTATATCATATTTCTGGCAAATTTTAGTTAAATTAAGTGCTAATCTTTATTGTTAACGGTATATAAAGTTTTCAAATGAAATAATTACCTATTTCGTGAACAAAAAAGGGTTTTTCTGAAGTGTCTGCAAATGCTTCAATAGAAAACTCCGGAAATATGATTTTTTTTGGACAGATTTTCTTATTGTTTTAGATGGGAAAGGAGAAAAGACCAGGAACAAGTACAAATCCTGCACTCACGAGCAACTCAACAATCACTGTTTGTCTCCAATTAGAAAATTTCCTTGTCTCCATTTGGATTAAATTTGTTTCCAATAGAAGCATTTTGCACTTGTGTGTTTTTCTTGTATTTAAGAAGTTATCAAATTATATTTGAAGACTTTTCACTAAACAGTAACATTCTAGAAGAGTGAAGGAGCAAATTTATGTAATTCTCTTCAGAAAAAAATTGAACTTAATGTTTTGAATCTTCTGTCAAAGTTAAAGCGTCTGGAAATGGTTTTTAATTAGGAGATTTACCCTATTAGAATAAATTCGTTTAGAAAATTTTATTACAATTATAAGGCATGTTGTGATTAAGCCGTTAATGGATTTTAGAACCTTGAACACTTTCAAATACGCAATATTTTGTTTCACTGGTTTTTCATTTCGACATTCCATATTTAATTTATATTGTAATTAAGTGTTTTTTAGTTCATATAATTTTTCAATTTCTTTAATTTTCATGAAAATTATTATTCCATCAAAGACCTGAAGCGATGTATATTCACGGAAGAATCCAGATTTGTCGGTTTTTGGCACATCAATCGCACTAAAATACATTCTCACGATATGAAATAAATATTATTTAGCTTTCAAAATTTTTTTTACCGGTGAAGAATGCGGAGGAGTGGCTCCAAGAATGGTGTAAATTTTTCTTCCAAATTAAGATCGATTTGTTAGCAATACCTCTTAAATTTTTGTTATAAAGATTTTCTGTGAGAATGTGTGACCTCATCTGGCTATTACGTCTATATGAGATTGGCAAAAGAGTGAGGGAATTACTCACAAATACACTCAGAGAAATTACTTTGGCTCCATTCTTCAGTTTATTTTCAACCGTCAGTGTGAAAAGTTGAGCACACGCGAGGCTCTCAGCTTTAGACGCATTATTGAATGACCTTTCACTGAGTAATAGAGTGATTCTTCCCAGAGGATTCAGTGGATAAGAATACAGAAGGAGAAGTGGGGGATATCCTCCGGTGATTTAGTGGTTATTTCGCGGGAGATTTCTCAACAAATCCCCGCCAAAACGGCACCATAGCGAAGACGCGCTTTTAAGATATTGAAGCGTGACGAGTGTACAATTGAATTAGCATACTCTCAGCCTTGAAAATTGTGTGTGATTCTAGTGGAAAAATCAGGAAAAAGAAGTGTGCGTGAGGAAAAGTGTGTAAGGTGGATTTTTCCTCAATTTACCATCTCATATTCATCAATCGTGGAAACGTTGTTCCAGAAGCCACCACGTACGCAGAGAAAGTGCCTGAAGCAAAAGTATTTTGAAGGTAAGAGCCGTGAAGTTAAGCTTAGAAATTCAATAATATTATATTTTTTCTGGTTTTAAGATTGAAACAATACTAACCAAACCCATTTATTTTTCTTGGCACAGAGCCCACAAAAAATGCCCAGGACAATGTCATCTGAGTCAAAGAGACTCTTGAAAACACTCAGCATTGCTATTCTACTCCTATCACTTGCTGTCGCCGGAGACGCCAGGAAGACACCTGGTAGCTCGAGAAGAACTGGCTCAAGCAGTTCAAGTAGATCTAGACCGACTTACACTCAACCATCACGCTCTTCAAATTCCCATGCCGATCAGGCTAAACTCAGCTACCCATCGTACAATCAGCAGCCAAATCGGCCTCAACCCCAACCTTCAGCCCCAGTAGCTCATCCAGCTCCTGCTCAACCGTCTCAGAATATCGGTTGGAATACAAATACCCAACAAGGGAATACAGCAGGTGGCAGCAATAGGCCCATCGGATGGAATGTGGATCAACCAGCACAGAAGCAGAATATTGCTCCTGCAAATTCAGCCAATCCACCACCCTACTCAGCAGTACAGAACCATGGTCCACCTCCTCCATACTCAGCCCAGGCTCAACCAAACCCAGCCACTGGATATCATGCCCCACCACCGTACAGCCCTCAGGCAGGAGCACCCAATCAACCTCATTATGCAGGGGCTCCTCCACCGTATCAGCAACATCCAGGAGGATTTCCTCAACAAGGTGCCCCTCCAGGTAAGCAGAGTTCCCCATAAGGCCACAAAAACACCTACAAATGAGCAATTTAAAAACTCCGTCTGTACCTTGATTAAGGGGTCCGTCATTACGTGAATGAAGAAATTAAAAAGCAAAATTTATTTTTGCTAGAATTTTTAATGGTTCCGGTTGTTAAAAGTAATTTCAAATGAGTTCCCTGTAAAATATTACTCGAACAGAATTGATTAAACACTATCTTGATGCAAAAATACCGAATCAAAATACCAGGTATAAAACCTTAAAATTGATTTAGAATCTTACAAAGCATAATTCACATGTATTTAAATACTTATTTAATCCCATAAAATATTTTATTTCTACTGCTTTCTTTAAATGGGAGGAGCTTTGAAAGTTTTAAAGTTTACTCGCAGAACGCAATAAAACTAATGGGATAGACTTTTGTGGGATTCTAATGCTTAACACTCAAAATATTTAATCAGTTGAACTAAAGTCAAGTGAGAAATTTCAATAATAGTAAATTGTATAATCTCTTCACTGAGTGAGAGAAATTCGAAAAAGTTAAAATAACATTCCGGAAATGTTAATTTTACCCTGCAATATTGATCCAAAATCGGTGTAAATATTACCCTTTTTAGGTATATTAGGGGTTAAAGTTACACTCTTTCATGTAAATTTTACCCTTAAAAATGTGTAAAATTTACATTAAAAAATGTTGATATATTTTTACATCTAAAAAGTGTTAAAGTTCTGAGGAAAAAAAGTTAATCGCACCCTTTTTTTCTCAGTGTTGGTGATTTAGAATTAGCTTTAATTATTTTTCGGTGTTTTCTTTATTCACTTTTAGAAAAAATTGCAACGCCTGGAAACTAAGTTAGATTTAAAAAAAAATCTTTATTTTGAATTTTCATCTTGAAAAACCAACAGAACAAGGAGACAACAAAGGCCGAAAATTTGAGTTGATATTGCGTTATTCAATGTGATTCTAAAACATTATAGACGTGAAATTATTTTAATGCAGTAAGAGAAAATCTACACGGTAAAAAATTTCGGCACATATTTGTTCCAAAAATTAGCTCGTCCACGGACACCACAATTTTTGGCATAATTTTGTTCACTTTACGAGACTCAAAAAGATACCCAATATTAGTAACGAATTTGTTCCAAAATGTAGCTCGTCCACGGACACCGAATATTTTTGGAATAAATTTGTATCTTATAGAAGAAACAAAAAAATACCCAATATTAGTAATGAATTTGTTCCAATAAATAGCTCGTCTAGTATAAAATCGTATCCCTCCTCCTCTCACACTCAGTCACCCGTCACCGAAGCGAAGAGGACGCCAAATCTGTGGCAATTTTCGTGCTACATGGTTCCACTTTTTTAATTCGATACTCCCTTCCCCTCCTGCTGCCAGCACTCGCATATGATTTCGTCATGCACGCGTCTGTATAAAACACTCTTAAGTTGATTTTTATTTGATGTTCCTTATGAACTTTCGCCACCGAAATCCATCTCGACTGAAGTATAGGATTTAACTGTAAGACAACAGCTTTTACACGAATTTTTTCCCGATAATGGGAACAAAAAGATTCCCCATATAAGTAACAATTTCGTTCCAAAATTACCTCGTCCACGGGCATCAAAAATTTTTGGAACAAATATGTTACAAATGTAGGAATAATAATGTTATAAAAAATATGTACCAATTTGTTCCTGATAGTGGGAACAAAACAGCCGAGTGCAACAAATTCTGTTCCAAATTTCAGGAACAAATTTGTATAAAACGAAATCAATTCATATTTGTAGACATTCCAATGTATCAAATCGGTTCCAAAAGAAAACTAACGAAATTGTAACTGCATTTCTTAACAAAACTATAAAGAAAACTTTTTGGAACAAAAAAAAAACTTTTCTAGGTGCAAATCGATTCCAAAAAAATTTGTTCCAAGGAAAACTTGTTCTAATATTTTGGTTAGTGTCCAAAAGTTTTTACCGTATACGGGTAACTCATTTCGGGGAACTCAGATCAGTCTGTCCGGAAAGCATATGGTTAGTACGTGAGAACTCGAAAAAACTGCGAAATTTAGGAACTTCGGACATATTATAAATTCATAAATTCGGGAACTGAAAATTTGGATTACAGTGATTACACATGAGTTACCTTAGTTATACCCCTTGTGCAAAAGTACCTGAACCTTAAGCTTGGAAAGCTTGAAAAGCTGATGAAAACAACAATATTAAAATTCTTCACTGAAAGTCAAAGATTAAGATTGTATACAACCAAAATTGAATGCATTATTGTTGTGGGAAGCAGATCAAGATCTTACGAAGCAAAGAAAACAAATGTGTGACCTTCAGTTCCTTGGTTAAATGCAACAGAATATGTAAAGGAAGCAGCATCTTTGCACATCTATTACAGCTGCATTACTTATTATTTCAACTTTAACACTCTACATAGCAACTAGTAGAATAAGAAAACAAAAACTTCTCAAGAGAAACCTATCTTGCTTATTTTTCATTTTTTTTTGAATAAAACGAACCTCATTATTTGATTAGATCAGAAAAACACAGCTTAATGCAATCTTGAGTAATAGTATTAAAGTCTCTTAGTTAGGTACAGAATTTTAATAATGTCTAAATTTAATACATTAGAAGCAAGAATTTAAATCAAGCTGATTTTAGTCGTCAATGTGACAAATAAAAATAATAATAATAACGTTGGCACAGCTTTCTATAAAGGGAGTTAGGAATTCCCGCAAGGGGAGTTCGGAACATCCATTATTTTTTGCTATACAGGGATGGAGTTGTCAGTCCCATGCCCCGTGGAATCAAGTGCAGTGAAGCTCACTGGATGCAATCCGAACACCTTTAACGCCAGAAAAATTCCTGGTGACTCAAAGGGGATTCGAACTCGGGACACTTGCATCATAGAGTGAGTGCTTTACCACTAGAACCATTGAGTGCCCTGTTACAGTGGGAGGTTTTAAAAAGTCTTACAATTTTATAGAATGTTTTAAGTTCTTCAAGTTAACGCTACGAATACAGGGGTGAATAAATGTATTCAGAGACTGAACTGGGAGTAATGCCCTAGACACACTTACGACTTAAGCCGAGAGACGACTTAGTGGAAAATGATGGAAATGTAGTTTAATCATTATTTCTGATATAATTACGCTAAGCTATCTCTCGGCTAATCCTCAGGTCTGTCAAGGCCCTAAGGCGGTCTTCAGATTAGGGTTTTAGTTCAGTTCTCGAAGGTCGAAAAATCCCAAAAGACTGTTTTATTGATTTTAGCTGAGATTCTTTTTTCAAAATATATAACACATATCATTTGCCCTTAATAATCCAATCCTATGTTAAAATTTTCCAAAAAAATTTAGTAATAAGAAATTAGAGCAGTTAGTCCTTATAAATACAAGACGTATGGCTAAGTCTTAGGTCTAAAGCCTGTGTAACAGGTGAGCTGATCTGTACCGATCAACCGTTCTGATCGACGTCGTGCGGTCTCCAAGATTGGCTGATTAGTGAACAGTGAATGGCAGACCTGTGTGCTTTCTCTATAGAGATACATTACCCAAAAAATTGGCCTAATTTTAGAATTCCGAAAAAAAATCTTTAATAGAATTTCAAGCCAAAATCTTTCATATTACCAAAATTGATTTATATTATGAATCAC
Source organism: Phlebotomus papatasi (assembly GCF_024763615.1). Classification (NCBI taxonomy): domain Eukaryota; kingdom Metazoa; phylum Arthropoda; class Insecta; order Diptera; family Psychodidae; genus Phlebotomus; species Phlebotomus papatasi. The sequence continues at coordinate 75,409,663 of NC_077224.1, forward strand.
ATCTAACAAAAGCAAGCGCAAGCTTATCACATCTAAGTCAATACCCAAGCAAAAATTTGATAAATATTTAATGTTGTTTTCTGATCTTTAACCAGAATATCACACATAATTTTAAGTCATCAAATCCTCTCAATTCCGAAAACTCATCTACAATGCTATTCATACAAATAAAACCTCGATAAGAAAAATTCAGTAAATTTTGACCGAAATATTCAAAGTCTTATCTTCAAGTTGCGTACACTGTTTTTAAAATAACTGACCCCTGTGACCATTCATCACCTTGGGTATCAAAAGCAAACAATGTATCACGTGGAGTTTGCTTTAACCATTAAAGCCATATCGATTCATATGATGCAAAAAGCAAAATGATTCATGAAAGTTACATTTTCTTAGGAAATGTGCAAATAGATTCAGTGAGATCCATTTCTCTTTCTCCCTTTCGAATTGTTTTACTGAAACGCAAAACTTATACGAATGTTTTCAATTAAAACATTATGGAATTTGCAGATCAAATGTCAACATTTGAACCGTGATAATAAATTAAGCCTAATAGTCGAAAATGCCGCAGTTGGAGGCTGTAGAATTTTTCAAAAGCGTTCAGAATTTTAATAATAAATCAATTCACGGTTTGATTACACTTTTCATCTGCATGAGAATTTATTTGCTGGAAATGATGAAAATGAAATTGCTGGTTTGAACTGAGATGTTCCATGTGATAATTCAATTCATGGTGGTTTAGCTCATGGTGTCACCTTCGATCAAGAGACATTTACCTACTGCAAATTATCGCAATTATTCAGAATATTCACCGCGAAATGTAAAAATCCCCGTAATTTTTCAAAATCAATGCCAACAATATTTTTTAACACTTTTAACATTTATTTTATTGCTTCTGCAAAAAGTTTATTCCTACTATATTTATCTCTATTTAATATTTGTTTTTAATTCTTTCCTTCTGTTTAATTGACGACGGAAACAATGGATTCCGTGGTTTTTATCTATTACTGCAATTTTTATATCCATTCTGATGAGGTAGAAAAACACACCCTGACACATTTTCTTGAATTCCATCTCCATTGTCCATTTGTATTGATTTTTCTCATGAAGCTGCTTGTTTTTGCGTCACAAATGAGTCAATGTGTCCAAAATTAAATGACATGGAGAATGACGCACTACGAAAGCGAAAAAAAGTAAAGGCAATCTTATATGAGAAATTAGCGCTCGAAAGGTCACATGATGGAAATGGTAATTGAAAAACACAATTGGTTTACTTTCGAAAATTTGAAAATTAAAAAATCTGCAATTTTTTATTGTTTAATGCAATAAATTTATCTATAATTTGTACTTCTTTTTAGCCCTGTTAGTAGTCTTTCTGTCTATGCTTGAATTTAATGCTTGAAGATCAAAAAAGAAAACAAAAATAATTGAACATCAAAAATTTAAAAATGCTAGGGGAAGACTTTCAGACTTTGTCCAAAATCTGGTTTCGAACACTTCGTATTTTTTCCATGTTCTGTTAATAGGGGAAAGTACTCTCCCTTCGAACTTTCATGCTTTCGAATAATGTGAATTTTCTTTTATTTTCCTAAGAGACTTATGCCCTAGACACACTAACGACTTAAGCCGAGAGACGACTTAGTGGAAAATGATTGAAATGTAGTTTAACCATTATTTCTAATTATAATTAAGCTAAGCCGTCTCTCGGCTGATCCTCTGGTCTTTCATTGCTCTTACACATTTCCATTAAATATTAGTTAGCTTATGATCAATTTTATTGATAATTACGTGATAATTGTATGTAAATGTCTTAGGAAAAATAAAAGAAAATTCACATTATTCGAAGGCATGAACATTCGAAGAGAGAGTACTTTCCCCTACGCATTCCACTTCATCAGTTTAATCCGCAATTCCCCAGGAAAAATAGGAAGTAGGGGAAAGTACTCTCCTTTCGAACGTTCATATGCCTTCCAATAATGTGAGTTTATTTTATGTTTCCCTAGAGATTTACACATAATTATCACGCAATTGTAAATAATTAATAATAAGCTAACTTTTAATTTAAAAAAAAATGTGTAAGTGTCTAAGGAGAATTAAAAGAAAATTCACATTATTCAACGGCATGAACGTTCGAAGGGAGAGTACAAAAATCATGGCAAAATCTTTTTGGTCAGTAAAAAACTCAAATTGGTCAATAATAAATAAAATTTGGTCAGTATAAAATAAAAATTTGGTCAGTCAAAAATCAATTTCGGTCGGAGAAAAATCAAATTTTGTCAGTAAAAAGTCAAATTTGGCCAGTAATTTTTTTTTAAATCAGTAAAATGTGAAATTTAATCAGTGAATAATAATTTAGTCAATGTAAAACTAAAAGGAAATCAATAAAAGTTAAAACTTTGCATATCCTAATAAAAAGTATTGCATATTTCGTATTGCGGAAACTTCGTATTTTAGTACATTTCCTATTTTACCATTTCGTATTTCATATTTCGTCTTTCCTAAATTTTGTACAAAAATTAAACAGGTGCTACTCATAACTCTCCAAAGCACAGAAAATTTCCCTTTGCCTCAACAGGCGATACAAATAACTTCCCGAAGCACAGAAAACTTTATTTTTTACTGACCAAGTTCTTTATTTTTTACTGACCATTTTTTATATTTTACCGATCAAATTTCATTTTTTACTGATCAATTTTGTTTTTTCACTGACCAAATTTGATTTTCTACTGACCAAATTTGACTTTTTACCGACCAAATTTGACTTTTCTCCGATCGAATTTGATTTTTTACTGACCAAATTTGATTTTTTACTGATCAAAATATAGGCTGATAAAATTTGATTTTTTATTGACCAGATTCTTTATTTTTTACTGACCATATTTTAATTTTTACTGACGGTATTTTATTTTTTACTGACCGTATTTGATTTTTTACTGACCTAATTTAATTTTTTACCGATTTTTTAAGTTTTTTACTGACCATTTTTAATATTTTACTGACCATATTTAATTTTTAACTGACCACATTTGATTTTTTACTGACCAAATTTAATTTTTTTACTGACCAAAAAGTCGCAGCCAAAAATCATCTGATAATTGCTAAAATTTAGATAACGACTTGTCTCCACTTCGCCATTTCATCCTTTCTTAAACTAGATAAAATTTCTATTGGATAAAACAGCTTTAAAAAATATTTAAAAATGCATTCTTGTTAAAATAGATAAAAATAGTCTGCCACACCAAATACACACCAAACCAATCACAACAATCATGGTTATTGCATTTGTCGATTTCCTGGTTAGGGCAGAATCACATTGATAGTCAAATTCTCACCGTCACCGTCAAAGCCTCACCGTATTTCGTTAATTTTCACATTTTCTTTACAATTCTTACGGAAATTCTCAATTACCGTATTACCTTATCTCATACTCGGTGACACTATGTGAAAATAATATAAGAAAACTGAAGAAATAAAACGAAAATGTGATAAACGTTGAGCAAAAAAAAAACTGTACGAAAAATTGTAGCTAAAAAATCTTACAGTTTTTTTTGCTCACCGTTTGTCACATTTTTATTTTATTTATTCAATTTTCTTATATTATTTTCACCTAGTGCCACTGAGTATGAGATAAGGTAATACGGTAATTGAAAATTTGAGTAAGAATTGCTATGAAAATGCGTAAATCAAAGAAATACGGCGAGCATTTTACTGTTAATGTGATTCTGCCCTTAATCATAAATTTAAACATAGTAAAAACGAATTATCTCGTACACCATTTTGTTTAACTCCGAAACACTTTTCTTCCTTTTAAGCAGTGAGACAAAATTATCTTTATAAAATATATTAACCAATAACTAATCGAAAACTTATCTGGTTACGCTCGTGAAATACCTTAGGTTTCATTGCACCGTTTTCAAGTAATTAAATCTTTAAATTAGTTAACCCGGCCAGTTGGTTTACGCCAGTAACCGAAGTTTAGATACAAGACTTAATGCAACAAGTAAAATCGTAACCAACTTTTTCATTCATTTTAGCTGGTGGCTATCCACATCAACCGGGTTATGGTCAGCCTGGCTATGGTCAGCCTGGCTATGGCCAACCTGGATACGGTCAACCCGGTTATGGTCAACCTGGATATGGTCAATCTGGCTATCCTCAGCAAGGCTATCCCGGTCAACCTGGCCAACCTGTTGTAAATAACTACTATGGAAACCAAGGATCATCCGGTAGTTCAGGATGGCAAACGGCAGCTTTAGCTGGGGTTGGTGGTCTTGCTCTGTACGGTGCACTCAAACCTAGTGAACACAACACCATCGTCATCAATAATGGAACACAAGCTCCTGCTCCTGCTGCTCCGGGTGAAGCTCCGGCAAATGGAACAGTTCCAGCAGCTCCTGTTAACGGAGCTCCACCAGTAAATGTGTCTGATCCAGCCTACACGGCTCCTTTGGCACCTTATCCAGGAGGAATCGATTGTACTCCCTATTGGAATCAGATGAATCAGATGAACCAGATGAATCAGATGAATCAAACGAATCAGATGAATCAGAACTCGACGTCAACGTCTACGTCAATGTCCACTGCAGCTCCTACTACAACTGGCGAAATGTCGACAACTGAGGGAGTCACAGCCACAACAGAAGTGGTAAATTGTACGGGGGACAACTGCACAACGACAACTGTTGCCACAGAACTTCCAACAACAACTCCAGTTCCTCTGGCTATTCCTCCAGAGTGCATGTATCCTCAGCAGCATCAGATGGTCAATGGTGCTCCTATTCCTCCATGGACGGCAACCTACAATCCTCAAGCTCCTGGACAGCCTCCTTACCAAGCTCCCGCAGATCCATATAATCATCCCCCGCCCCCAGCTTCGTCATTCCAGAACCAACCTATCCAAACACAGCAAACCCAACAATCCCAACCTGTTAGTTCATCAGTGTCTAAGACTTTCTCTAGCGCTCTCATAACCACAGTCACAATTTTTGCTGGTATACTCATCCAAATATAATCCAAGGAAGCAGTAAACTCAAATACAAAGAGTCTGAATTCATCCAAAGGCCCACACGTGATCCAAAATTTGATCTGAAATTTATTAAAGTGTCTTATCTTGGAATTACTAAATTTGCCACTGCAAGGTGAAGGCACTGTGAGTGACTTAGTGTACACTTTAAAAAGAGCTGTTAAACTTTTATGAGAAGTACAGAATTTAGTTTATAGATATTTGTGAAAACTACTTTTTTTTTTTAAAAAGCTGTGCAAAAACTGTATTTGACATGTATATTATATGATTGTCTCAAAATATTCAAGTATCTGAGTGAATAAAAACAGCCTTTCCAACAATTTTATAAAAATTTTATTTAACAAATTTGTTATTCTGAAACGGTGATGAACGGTTATCTTCCACAAGTCGGGTACTCTGAAGGTTTTTCGACGATTAGCAAAATCTCAGGTTTCCATAAAATCTGAAAAACTCAATATTATTTTCTTTGACGAATGGGCTCATTAGACAATTATCTTCACTTACACGTGGCATAATATTTGCATAAGATATATTTTATGGGAAAACCATCGAACTCTGCAAATTGCGTGAAGCTGGAAAAGGCCTTAGAAGTGCGTTGAATTGCGCAATTTCTTTTAACCACTCATGCGAGAGACACATTCAGTTTGTAAAAAAAACAACTTCCTCATTTTTTTTTTGGTCAAGCTGTATAGTTTTGCATTGAAATTTAAATTTTGATGTTTATTCAATATGAAAAATAAAATTAATTTACCAAAAATAATATATTACGAATTCTAAAATTAGCTAAAGATGCGGTGGTTATTATATGATGCAGTACTCCATTAGAAAATCTGACACTTCTTCATAAATTCTTCGTAGATCTATTCCATTATTAACAAATTAAGTATATATCGCTCCTTGGAAACTACAAGGGGCCAACTAATTTTCGGCCATTTTCAGGAGGCAGCATGAAAGATTCAACTTTGTGTAAATAAGTATCTCAATTTAATGACTGAACAAAAACAATTTATTTATTTTCTATTTGTATAAGCACTAATATAAACATCGAAACTTTTATATTTTTACCTTTCAAAATAAGTTTTTTAATGAGTTAGTCCCTTGTAGTTCTAAATAATGTGCAAATTTTCCTGAAATTAGAATGACAAGGGATCAACTTGCTTGAGTTAGTCCCCTGTTACACAAAAATTTGAACGATGAATATATTTTGCGCCCCTTTACTTCAAACAAAATTATACAAGTAATCAAAGCGATTAAAATTTTGAAAAACTTTTCTAATAACGAAAATTAATTACGTATATCATATGAAAATTTATTAAATTGTCTTTCTAAGTGCATTAGAATCTCAAAATTGCAAAAAGTGAGTTGTAATTTCCAAGGAGCGATATATAAGAAAAAATAAATTCGATTCAATACTTATTTTACCTCAAAATGAGAAAAGATTTCAAGTTGGAGAATTCTTGGTACTTAAGTTCACTGAAAACAGTGTGGAATGGAACAATCGATATAAACTGGACTTTAATTCAAAATTTAGTTACAAACATAATTTCTTAATGCAAACTTAAAGGAAGTGTTCAGAAACAAAACGATACCGTAGATAAGGAGAATTTGATTTCCGAGTGTGACATTATCCCATTGCTTTTGGTAAGTTTTTCTTTAGGGGAAACTGGGGCACCACCATACACAGGGTAGCACCAAACACTAATTTTTATTTCTAAACTACTTGGACTATCTCGACCATTTCTTCTGTGGACAAGCATACCTATAATGCCTATAAATTTCTATAACTCTTGTCTTCTCAAGTCGAAAATCCAAATAAAAAATCGTAGTGTTTGGTGGTGCCCCAGTTTCCCCTAATTCTTGATCCTAAGGATGATCTTCAGCGAACCGATCTATAATGTCCGATTAATGGAAGTGCTTACTAATTCTTGTTTTATGGCGTCAACACACTGGAAGCAATTTTCGTAAAAAATTGCCTTTCAAAAAATTGACGATTCTACCTTTAATGATAGGGGATATTTTCTTTATTTTTTTTTATTTAAAAATATTGCTTGTGTAGAGACCATTTTAGAATTAAAGTAAAGCTTGAACAGCAGAGTGTTATAGAATGCTTATATCCCAATTATGACCCTATTTGCAGTCATATCAATAGCAGCACATATATCAATTTAATTACTTTTCTAAGTTATTTTTTAAAACTTAGTATCACCTCGTATTCTTAAAATCTAAAGTTTATCTAAACTTCCAAAATTGAAATAATAGTATAACTACTTTTTGGATCTCATATTACGAGCCCAGAGATGAAAAGATGATTAAAGATTAAAGGTATCTCCTTATGGTCTATAAGAATCTCTCTTCACATTAATATTCTTTTTTTTACTAAGGTCCTCTCCTACCCATGGAAAAAATAATTTAGAAAACACATAGATGATACAGGTTTATTAAAATTTTATAATGTAATTGAGAGGTATTCTATTTAGGCAGACATTTCAGTTCGCCATCCCGGTTTTTAATTCGTTATTAAAGGTATGTATGACAAAATCCTCCAATAAGCAATTTCCGTAGTAAAAATCAGTAATTTTCGTAGTCTATATCCATCATTATTGTACAAAAACTATTAATTTAAGTAATTCTAATCTTAAAAAGTTTATGTTAAAATTAAATTAATTTAACACTGTAACTCTGCATAGGCATTTTGAGGCTAGGGAAAAGCGCGCTACCTTCGGACGACTGAAACTTCGGACAATTCAATTTTTTTTCTCCATGTTCCATATGGATTTCACCTATAGCTATTTTATTAAAATTTATTCGACAACCTATTGAAATATAATAATATAATTGGCCACAGGCATTTACAACGCATTGAAAAAAATGATTTGTGTAAAGCATAAATCGTCCTAAGGTAGCGCGCTTTTTCCTATATGCTTTTTTTGTATACTTTCAAAACAAAATCTTTAATGGATCATTATTATGAATTTTTTTTTGGATTTTTTTTCATGTAAAAGAAAAATAAATGAATTTCATTTAAATATAGTGAAAAAACTAAAAAGCGATTTATCCATCAGACTTTTGAGTATTAAAACAGTATTTCGTCAAGTCTTAATCGATCGAAGTTTTTTTTTAACCAAATGAATCGTTAATAATAGGGAACTTCGTATTCTTTCAAAAGAGCCATATTAATAGTAAGTAAACTAAATAGTATTTTATGTAGGGGAGACTGGGGCAAAAACTTGTCAAAACGCATATTTAATTCTTTTACGAGCTCTATGAGAAAACTTAAACGTTTTATAATGAGTATATTCTTATAGGAAATTTACTGCTCTACAACATTGCAGAAGACTATTTTCCTCTATCTCGAAAGAAATGTGACTTTCGAATCATTTTCTAAAAGTCGATTTTGTTTAGATTCTTAAAATTGTTGGGGCAAATTTTGTCAGTCTTCGGATAATTTGTGACGTTTTACTGTAACAAACGTTAAAAATATCAAATAGACATATTTTTTTAGGAAACTTATTCCTCTACAACTTTGTCGCAGATAATTTTTCCCAGTCTCAACGAGAAATTAATGTGCTTAAATTGATCTAATCAGTATTGATATTTTCTGTAAGCCAAATATGCCAAAAATAGGGCTCAAAATTTCATTATTGTTTTATTTTACATAATCCTTCATCGAATCCCTTGAATCTTTGTAAGTTTAAGAAGTTTCATGAAGGCTATCTATAATAAAAATTTCAAGCCTAAGTCTATTTTATTTTAGAAAATAGTGAATATTGAACTGTTCGTGTTGACAAATTTTGCCCCAGTCTCCCCTACTTCCACTTATTGTTTTTCTGATGATTTTTGAATAGCCCTTAACCCTCTAAGGACGATAAGGTAAACACAACTTTAGAAGGCCATAGGACAAATTTCATTTTTGGGTCACCGGTGACTCAATCGTCCTTAAAGGGTTAATGTAATATTTATAATGTTTATCGAATGTTTTCTTATGTAAAAGTAAAGTTCATTTAAAATATCTTAAAATTATTTTTTGCATTGTAAAATTTTACTATTTTTCATGGTATTTATTTGCCTTTCCGTCTTAACAATAAACCCCCACCAATTACCTTTGAAGTTTAACTTTGTACGGTATTATTACAATTGTCTTACTTAGGATATAAAATTTAGTAATAACACTGTTCCTTCTGCAAAAATTTGGGAATTACTGAAAATTTCTGTTGAAGCAATTTTCGAGATAGAAAATGTAGAATTCGTTTTATAGGGGAGAGCCGGTTTGTTTGAGAGACTTTTCTTTATATTTTGACACTAAGTCATTATTTTTAGCATATAAACTTCATTAAAATATTTCATTAACTTCATTAATATTAAAATAATCTAAAAGAAGAGAATATTTCATAGCGATATATGTTGTTTTGATTTTTATTAGCAAAAGCCAAAGTCTGAAAATAAATTTAAATGTTCTAAATGACCCAGTTTTTTCTACTTCAAGTGTGAAAACTTTTTCTAACATTTACTAAACCTATAAATTTTCTGAGAATTTTCAAGCCACAAGATTACAGCACAGATGTTTTCATCTTTGCTTCACAATCTTGTCAATTGTTATTTAACCCCTTGAACTTTCACAAAAACAGCTATCACGTGCTTGAGATAATTTTTGAATCATTTTCCGAAAATTCTGGGCAAAAAATGCTAATTAGAGTAGTATTGTGATTTCATTTTATTAACATGGAGAGGGGTCTTTTTCTATAAAATTGGCAGACGACAAAAAGTTGTTAAATATACTCACATTTGCGGAATGAACTTTCAAATTGAACGTAAAGTATATTGTCCGGAAAAGTGTTAAAATTTTCTGTTGAGCATAGAGAAAGGTTGGTTCGTTGACTTTCGAGACCCAATCTCCAAATTCTGGCTGTGAAATCAATTTTGGATAGGAGGAGCAATTGAGCATTAATAATCTGTATTTATTTTTTCAATATTTTATTTCATATCTTTTTTCACTTCCAACCAACCAACATAGATTTCGTAACTTATTGAATACATAATATTAAATAACATTTTAGAAATATTTACACAAAACAGGGTTTTTTTCTTGTTTTATTGATAAAACTGTAAAATGACTGTGAAATTGAGGGTAAAACCTGTCTACAAAACTAATTTTTTTATCTGTTAGAGCTTTGGTGATTTTATTTCATCTGCTACATATTTTTTTCAAAGTCATATTCACAGCAAGGCACTAAAATGTTTTGTGTTTATTTTTTGTGTGAGTTAAAAAAGAAGTATATTTTGCAAATATTAAAAATCTCCACTAAATTCGAGAGATTCCCCAAATACATTCTCATCATTGTATATTCTTTCACTGGAAATATATCTATATCCAAAAACTCCCAATAAATGCATTTAAGCAATTTCCATCAATCCATTGCAAAAACTAAGACAATATTCACTAAAAATAATTGTCTAGGTGTTTGAAAAAATTAGCAGAAGTAACACTTAGAAAAAGAGGAATGAAATTGGTGGGATTTTTATCTAGTTAAAACAATTTTCTACGCAAAAAACTCAATGGCCTCAAACTAATTTGTCTTGGTAATCTTATGGAAACTAGTGAATACAATTAAACTCCACCCAAAAGATATTTTCTATTTCGTTTTCAATAAACATTGAGAAAATTCTTCGCATCTTGTTGGACCCATAAAACCTGGTTTTTCGATTTTTTTCGATATATATAATATAATTCATTATTAACTTATTTTTATTAAATCTAAACACACGCACACGTGCATAAATTCATAAATCTTTTTATATAAATATTTTTTTTTATCATTTCTCGATAAATATACAAATCTGTTTCAATAATATATTTTTTAAATATTTTCCTACATATATATTTGATGTATATGTATATCTGATGTCTGCACTTGGTTATTTTTCATCTAGTATCATCTATAAAATATATTTGTAAATATAACACTCAATATGAATAAATATTGGAATATTCTACAATTTCACTGCAAATCTTCTTTTGTTGTCTACATTAATATCAATCCCTTCAATCACACATTTAAGTAAGTACATTAAAAAAAACCGCCTCCGTATAATATTTATTAGGTTTCTATTAAAATATGTTATTTCTCCAAATCCTCCCCCCAAAAAACTGTAAAGAATGCAACATTCTTAATTTATTTTTCTTCAGTTTTTTTTTCTCAATAATTAATATAATTTTTTTCATTTCATTTTTTATTTTAATTGAAAATAGTCAATTTTTCAATTTTAACCATATCAGGAAATTAGCATAATTGAAAATGATGTCAATGAGATCACTTAATTTATTAATGACTTAATGTTTTTTGTTAAAATTTTCTATTAAATTTTAGTGTTTTTTTCTATAACAATTTTAATTACAGAACCATATATTTCTTACAAATGGTAAAATGTGTAAGATTTATATTATCTATTCTTTTGGAAAATATAACGCTTTTGAAGCTTGAGAGTTTTTTTTATTAAATAAAAAATTAACAAAGAAAATAAAACAATCTTGATGCTTTCACTTCTTTATATTGTATTTACTTTTTTTTATTAAAAATTCACTTGGAAAATTGACAGAACTTTGGTAAAAATCGTGGTGCAAAAAAATATTTTAAAAAAAGTTTTAAAATAAGCATTAAAATTCGTTAAAACGTATCAAGAAACGCTGATAATGCAGCCTGACTTCAATAGCGACAACGCATAAATCATATTCCAGCAGTTGTCTACATTAGTTATATTTACTAGTTCAATCTTTCAAAATTTTCACAGTTTCTTTTTGAAATATTTAAATCCTCGAGAACTGGGCTAAACCTTTAATCTGAAGAGCGCCATATGCCGTAGACAGACTTATACGGGCTTCAGACCTGAGACTTAGCCATATGGCTTAACTGCTCTAATTTTTCAACAATCAAGATTTTTTTGAAAAATGTACCTTAAATTCAGAAGAAGCAATAAAATTGGTTGCTATTTAGGATTTTGAGATCTTCGGGAACTGGGCCAAACCTCTAGTCTGAAGACCATTTTACGGTTTAAGCCGAGAAACAGCTTAGTTAGTTTGAAACTGATGGGAATGTAGCCTGATCATTATTCTGATTATAATTACTTTAAGTCGTCTCTCGCCTTAAACCGTAGAGCGGTCTTCAGTCTAGAGGTTTAGGTCAGTTCCCGAAAGTCTGAAAGTCCTTATTAACGAAGAATTGTATTGATGTTTGAATCCTAATAGGTCACTTATCTTTAACCCTTTAAGGACGATTGGAACACCGGTGTTCCATAAAGAAAATATTTTTTCCTGACTACCCAAAGTTATTTTTTTCTTATGTTTGTACATAATTACAAAGTAGAAGGTTGAAGGAATATACGATATTTTTTGCAAGTTTACAGCTATTTGCTATATAACAAATTTATAAGCTAAAAAATCACAAATTTTTAAATTCCTATATATTGAAAATTGATTTTAATTATTTTTTATAGTTTAAAATTTTTTAAGCAAAACCGTTTTGGAACGAGAAACTGCAATACTCAAACATAATATTTTTTATTAGAGTAAAAATTATCTGTTATTGGTATCGTCAGGAAAATTACTTAAATTTTTGAGCTATTTTTGTCCCTATCTTGAGCAAAAAAATACACTAAATCAGTCTCTGTTGGCTTTACGAAGGTTAGATGTGCGACGCTTCACAAGTTTTGTTTATTGTTTTCATTTTTATTGCTGATTTTCGATCAGCGAAGACTGTCTCGTCGTTAAAGGGTTAATAATCCGATCCTCCGTTAAATATTTCCAAAAAGTCGTGGGTGATAAGAAATTACAACAGTTAAGCCATATGGCTAAGCCTTAGGTCTGAATCCCGTAGGTCTGTCCAACATATAACATTCACTATAGAATTTTATATACTCAAAATTTATACGTCGACACTACTGTAGTCGCACAGTTAAATTTAATATTTTTGAGAAGACGCTTTTAAACACTAATTCTTTAAGGACGAATGGGACACCAATGTCCTAAAAATAAATACTAATTTTACGGACTATGTAAAGGACAAAGTAACTTTCTACAGTCAAAAAATTGTTTTTATTTTTGGGACACCGGTGTCACACTCGGCCTCAAACGGTTATTTGAAAATAGTTAGCTTCTGACCCCGTCAACCTTCGAATATTTCATTGAATATTGCAATTTATTTCTTTTTCCTTAAAAAAAACTATTCTATTATTTAAATAATAAAGAATTAATAGAACAGATTTTTTTATTCGGGAATTGCAATAAAACTTAAAGACTGAGGATATTCGGTGGATCATATCCAAAAGATAGCGCGTTCGAGAGCTTACCACTTTGAACTATGAATTTTAACTGAATTTACATTGCAATTTTGTGGTTTGTCCTGAAAATAAGTTACGGTACCACCATTTTCTTGAGAACTAAAATATGAATTACTTCAAAAAACAAAATATTATGAGAGCAATACATCTCATTTTCGAAAAAAAATCAATATTCGATTCATAACCACATTGCGATCGGTTCAGACTTAGAAATTTGTAGACCTTTTCAAGAAATTCAAACCGCCCGCCTAGGCAATTAATAAAACGTATCCAAAAAGAGAAAATTTATTTTTTTGTTACTTCTTTTTCAGAAGTGTTCCTTGAAATCTTGCAGATAGTTTATCATCTTAATGTTTTCTAAAATCGTTCTTATAATACATTTTAACTCTTTCCGGACCGCAGCATATGCTACAAGCCAATTTCACAATATTTTAATCAAAAATATCTTACATTTGGACATCCTTATAGTTTGTAATCATCCAAAAGAATTGAATATTTCTCAGTTCTGAATAATTAAAAAAAGGCAGAAAAACAAACGAGCAGTAAAAAATTCAAAATGAGCAGAAAAAAATTAAAAATGAGCAGTAAAATATCTAATTATGGTCAGTAAAAAACTGAAATCTTTACAAAAATGGGTCTAATTTATATATTTAACATTTAAAATTGTTGCAGATAGAATGAAAAGCCCTTTATTTTCCCTTTGCCAACATTTGGACGATAATGTCACTCCTTCAAATTTTTTGTCAATGCTCAATTTTAACTTTTTACTGCTCATTTATACAGTGCCATTAAAAACACTGTTTTTCACTGAATATTCATATGCTGCTTCGGGTACTCAGAGTCCCAAAAGAGACGAAAGAGTTAAAATGAATAAAAATAGAGACATAGCCATGGGTAATATTTCGGCCATCTTGATTTTCATAGTTCCTTGCACTTAAGGAATTCTTTCAAAGATTTTTTCACATCATCTCGTTCGTTGAAGCGACATTTTTTTATTTGTTGCATTGAATAGTTTCTAGAGTACGTAAAAGTTAAAAATTCATGAAAATTTGAGGGACAAAATAAGTGTCCGAAATTACAAGCTGGTCGAAATTTGGTGCAGTTACCCTAACAAATTTAGTTTGTTAGTATTTGCGTAATTTCATAACTCTTTTATCCTTTAACAATATTTCTCAAAAGCTGTTTTAAGAAAAAGGAAAATAGTTTGGGAAATATAAGAACAAAATAATGAAAAAAATTGGAATAATAAAAGGTTTTAGAAGCAACTTCAAACGTAAACTTTCATTTAAAATACGTAACTGCAAATTAATAGAAAACAAAATTAATGTATCAAATTTAAAAAATTGGGTCAAAGGGACATCTCTTCAACAGGGTACCCCTATTGACACTTTCTTGCTATTAGGATAGCACGGATAGTCAGGGCCGGATTTAGAAATGTGGAGGCCCAATGCCCATTTGTGAGGGCCCCAAAACTTTTACGTTTTTCAACAGAGCCATTGCTTTAAAATTTTATACAATATAATGCTTTCCATTCTACAGGTAAAGGAGAATGGTCAAAAGTATATGGGCGCTGGTCCCGGAATCGCCACAAACAAGAGTAGGAGCATTTTGTAGGTACTGATATAAGATTTAAAAATTGCCGGGACTCAGGACGATAAACGCTGGGAGTCCTTGTAAAAAAGCCTTTATCATTCCGCAAAAGCGCTGTTTTGACAACGAATTACTCAATAACGGCCAAAGCGATCTTGATGAAATTCGGTATAGTGTCTGTGTATTACTTAAACTTTTTATCCATGCACACCACCCCCTCCCCCCACCCTCCATTCTGACAGCCCCCATACAAAATGAGAGCATTTTACTTTATAACTCCTTTCTGAAAAGAGGTACAATTCTGAAATACGACATGCGAACAAGGCTTAAAGAAAACTTTTTAACCATACATACCGAACCCTTCTTCCATCATCCCTTCTGGTAGCCCACATATAAAACGAAAGGATTTTAACTTATAATTCCTTTCTGAGAGGAGGTAAAAAGCTGAAATTCGACATGGGAACAAAGCTTAGGGAAGACTCTTTAACTAGCATACCATCCCAACACCCTCCTGTCTGATAGTCCCAATATAGAAAGAATTCCTTCACACAAATATAATTATTAATCCACTGAATTTCATATTAGTACAACTTCTGTAGACAATAAATCGAGAAGCAACTCCAAGACCTTGATTACAATATCAAAAAAAATCACCACTAATGCCAATTAGATTATATGAGAATATTTTTCTATCGTTCAAGTACCAACAAATCTCAATGAGGCGAAAAATGAAATATAAAAAATCTGGAAAGTAATTGTTAACGTTATTACTTATTCATTTTTTTTGCATTCAATCAAGCTCGATCAAAAAGTTCTTCGTGACGATTTATGAAAATACCTCTTCTCAGAAAGGAGTTATAAAGTAAATTGCTCTCATTTTGTATGGGGGCTATCAGAATGGAGGGTGGGGGGAGGGGGTAGTATGCATGGATAAAAAGTTTAAGTAATACACTGACCCTATATCGAATTTCATCAAGATCGCTTTAGTCGTTCTTGCGTAATTCGTTGTCATAAGAGCGTTTTTTTCAAAAGGATAGATGCTTTTTTACAAGGACTCCCTGCGTTTATCGTCCTGGGTCCCCATATTTTTTTTTAATTTTATACCAGTATCTGGAAAATGCGCCTACTCTCATCTCTGGATAAAGATGAATCGGTGCCCATATATACTTTTGACCATTATTCCTTCTAAGAAATAATTTTTATGCTCTAGTATTTTTCCTCCATAGTTTAGAACATTGGTTCCAGAACAAAAGTTGTTACCTATACCAATGTCTATCCATTAACATAGGTCCCGTTCGTGGCGATTCCGGGACCGGATTTGACCATTCTCCTTTAACCCTCTAATGTCCAATTTTTAAATATGCAAAAAACAGAAGTATCATAATTTTTTCCAGGCTCATTAGGGTCCAATAAACTCAAAAAATACCATCCGTTTTTTATTATCTCTTTTAGTTTAGGCGCTAGCTGCGAAAATATAAAAAAAAATTGAAACCCTTTTTGCTTTTCAAATTTACATATAATTTTTTCATTGTTTTTTAAATTAAAATTTATAAAGTAGAACGACATATCTTTGAGTAAAAAATAAATTTATTTTAGTCCGATTACTTTAAATCGTTATTTTTCTTCAAATTACAAATGCGATTTTTTACACAAAAAATTTTCCTACTTTTTCTTTGACCTGTCACACAAAACTAGGGATAACAACTAAACAAAGAGTCAAAATAAATTTGAATTTTCAGTAAGACTATTACCAAGGATAGGGGAGACGGGGCAAAGTCACCAATCGAAAAATTAAAAATTCAATATCTTCTAAGATAAAAAAGATAGCGGATTAAAATGTTTTCTATAAATAGCCCCCGTAGACCTTCTGCAATGTCATAAGTTTCTTATGAATTCGAACAAGGAATTTAGAAAATTAAAAAAAAAAATATATTGAAATTTTTAGGCCGGTTTTTGAAATATTTTCCTTACAAGAGATATCAATTATTACCTACTTATTTTCCAAAATTGATGCACTTGGAAATATTTCTAAAATGATTTGGATTCCCTGAGTACGAATCCACTATCCGTTTTAGCATTTTCCAAATATTCTTCTCTCCCGAAGTCTTTTTATTTAAAATGGCCACTTGGGGTAAAAAGTAACAAAAGGTATAGAGCAAAAAGTAACAAGAAGCGAAGCAATTTCTGATGACTCACGGCGAAAAGAAATGTCATTAACATGTCTCGCCGTTTGTTGTTTGCATTGGTCAAACGATTTGTAATCTTTTGTGTATTTTTTCTAAAATAGCTTGAAAAACGGTTTTCTCGTTCAGAAAGAGAAAACGGTATTTTACAAAGGTGTAGATGAATAAATTTTTTATGAAAATATGTCCTTTAGGTATTTTTTTTCAAATTTACGGAAACCCATAATGAAGCGAATCAAAATATGATAATACCCAATGTCTGATACTATTTGCCCCAGCATTTTTGAGAATGGTTATAAAATCACCTTTTAGAAATCGGCTCAATAAACGTATTTTCTTATAAAATACAGCAAAAATTACTTTCACAAAGTTGTAGAGCCGTAAATTTCTTATAAAACTGCGCTAATTAGAAATTTCTGAAGCGCTCGAGTAGCTTGCAAAAAAATAAAATACACGTTTTGTGACTTTTTGCCCCAGTCTCCCCTATTATAACACTTTTAAATAACTAAAACCTTTATTGTCGCTGTATATATTATTTTTGTGATGCTACCCTGGAGTGACTCTTAGGGCCCATTTATAGCTATGTAAAACACCACCGGTGTAATACCGAGAAAACAGTATAATTAATCAATTTTTTGCCTATCAATTAGACAAGTTCAGTGAAATTGTATCTTTGAAATTTTGAGTGATTCGAACTCTGATTCAATTCATTTAAATAAATTTAACAAGTGGATACAAAAAAAAAACGCAAAACAAGAAATTTTACTAAATTCTCAGACTCGAAAGCACAATACTTTTTCCATAAGTTAGACCAATAAAGAACTTTCAAAATTTAGGTAAATTATGCGAAGGTACTTTTCGGACTGAGCACATTGTTTTATTTTATTTTTTCTTGTTGTTAGTCAATTTTTTACGATTCTTAATAAAATTGAACTTGTCCATAATGCCTACGCAGCTCAACTCTCTCAAAATATCTGTTTCTGAACTAAAAATTATCCGCTAATTGTTGGTAGGGAATTTATTGTGGCTGTAATGAGTTTTTTTCTTGTTGATTGATTATTCATTCTTAAACTCGTCTAAATTATTTCGCGCCTAATATTTGAATGTTAACGAATTCATCATGTGCCCAGATACATTTGTGGAGGCCTCAATAGGAAAAAGGAAACAAAATATTGCAAAAGGAATATTTTAAATAAATAAATGACTCTGTGAGGACTCAGTAGGAGGACAGAAAACGCAAAGTAGTAGAAAAGTGCCTAATAAATAAAATAAATAATTTTGAGTGGAGGCCTCAGCACAAAAAAAAAAGGAAACATTTTCCAAAGTGCAAGCCACTTCAACTTTTTTCATATTGTTGGACATTAAATGCTCTTATAAGCTAATAGCAATATAATTTGCAATTTTTTTCGTAGTAATTTTCATTTTGAGACCATTGTGACCATAGTAAACTTTTTAAATGTGGAGGCCCTTAAAATGTGGAGGCCCGGTTCCTTGGCCTCAGGGAACCCACCTAAATCCGGCACTGCGGATAGTATTGTTCTCTGTTTTACATTTTAGTATTTTTCTCTGTTAAAAATTTAGTGGAATTAGGGTAAGTGTGCCAAATTCCGGCCAGTTTGCAATTTCGGCCACCTTTTTTCTTCCTCGAATTTCCATGAACTTTTAGATTATATGTACTCTAGAGATTATACAATACAAAAGAATAACAAAAAATGTAGCTTCGACAAACAAGATGACGTGAAATAGGCATTGGAAGAATTCTTGAAGGGCAAGAAACTATAAGATTGAAGGTGGCCGAAATAGGGCACCAAAGCCATGTCTACATTTTTGTTCATTTTTAAATGTATTAAGAATGATTTTAGAGTAAATAAAGACGATATACTGTCTACAAGGTGTAAACTTTCTTCAGTCAGAATTTCACCCGCGTACCAAAAGGAATTATTAGGATCTTAGAAATATTAGAAAGGGGGTCAGGGACGAGATTTAAACCTACCACCCGTTCCCCTCTTTCAACCAGATCCTCCCTCTGGTCTGCACGCAGCACGTCCTTACTCATCCGAGTCTAGTCACTAACTAACTAACTCTCTCTCTCGTCCGTCTCTTAATTAATACTCTCGCTCTATTAGCGATCGTCGCTAAAGTCCAGGGGTGTCAAACCCTAATCGCGTATGCGTGCAAGAGGGAGGAAAGTGGTCATGCCATGATGTTGTCCCATCATAACACACAGGGGTAGGCCATCTCCATGGATGATAAGGTGACATCAAAGGATGTCAAAAGGTCAAATGCCCGCCGGGTTTGGCAGTCGGCAAGTCTGGGGCTTACAAAGGTTCTAAGCAATACTCCTTAAGTAGAAGGAATAAAAAATCAATTTCTAATAAAAATATTACAATTCAAACTTGACACTATCCTATAAAATGCAGACCTGATGAACCATAATAAAAAAATACTTGCACCATCAATTTTATCACAAGACTGTACTTCTATGTAAACTTAAATAATTGTAGTTTTCTTTTGATTTTAGTGAAGTGAAGAGCACCATAACAAAAAAAAATGCTAAACAGAAAACAATAAATCATCTTTTGTAGGATGAGATGGTAAAGAGTTCTTTGAATAAAATAATTGCACATTTTGGTATTCTCAGGGTTTTCTCTATGTCTTTGATTTTTTGATTTAGGATTCCGCAAGTGGAGCTGCTCGAGGGATAAGGCTCGATTTTGTCTGTTGAGCGGAAAAGTCATAATTTTTGTACTAAATCACTTTTTTTTTGTTACCGCACAGGGAATATTTGTACTCTTATCATTCTCACTTACCAGGGGAGTACCTCGAGCAGTAACCAGAAGATTTACTTTTTTTTTGCCAGGAGAAAAGCAGCCTTTGCACAATGTTACGTATACATTTTGCCCAGTTTATCGATGAGGACACTCCTTTCGAGTTTGACAAAAGGGGAACGAGTTCCGGATCGGTCAGACGATGATGATGTGGAGCTTGACGTGGAGGACGACGAGGTCGATGAGCTTCTACTGCTTGAGCTGGTTGAATTGCTAGAGCTACTTCCTTCGCTACTGGTACTACTTGTATCTGAATCTCTTGAGCAGGATTTCATCCTTCCGATAGTCTTTTTGTAGTAGGAGTCCGCATTGAGCAGCATTTCGTCAAAATTGAGTTTTTTATGACCTTTTCGGAGATCCTGCTCGGCTTTTCGCTTTGTAGACACATTGGGCTCTTGGCGTTTGAGATCTTTGGCAACACGATGAGATTCAGAAGAGCTTCTTCTCTTCTGATTAGTCAAGGGAGGACTTTCACTTTTGTTGTGTCTCTCCTTTGGTCTCCTATCCCTTCCATCTCCCTCGCTCGAGCTCTTCTTTGGACTGTAGTTATTGTTGAGGGAGTTTTTGTGGTCTTTTGGAATTTTCTTCGTTTGACCATCGCGTTTCGTCTCAATCTTCAGACGCTTCCTTTGCACGGGTTGATCAATGCCTAGAGACATTCGTTCCCGACGATGAATGTTCAGGAGAATTCGTGAGTAACGCTGATAGTAGAAGTACTTCCTAATCATCTTCTTCACCACATAGAGCCTTTCGTGTTGCGGTTTTTGGATGTACTTTGATCGCAGGTACTCACAGAGCTTCTCCTTGCGATCCCTGGCCACATCCACTGGTATTATCTCCTCGGACTGAATATGGTTGCTCTCACAGAGATCAAACAAGCGATAAGATTCGGTGTCAGAGAAGTAATTGGCATCCATGTCCAGGAGAGTCTGTTCAGTCTGCACAGGTTGAAGGAGAGTAACTGGGCTGACGGGTTGAGGCAGAAGTTCCTGACCTGCTGTGGAGATCATAAAATCAAAGCAAATATTTGTACCATCCGGAACCTCACTAAAGTCATCCAGATTGATGATAAAGTTATTCAGCTTGAGGACATCCTCACAGAGATCACTCAGTCTTGGGACTCGTGGAACTTCCTCCAGAGCAAAGAGGTTCCTGTGGCTGCAGATGAAAGATTCACAGATCTCCTTGAGGCTCAGTGGTTGCCTGATTGAGATGAATTGTCTCTCACAGAGCTCCTTTAAGCTCGGTACACGTCTGCAGTATCGTCTGGTGTAGCGATAAATCCGTTCCTTCTTCTTCACCTGCGGAATGACTTTTTTCCGTTTGCATGTCAAGTACTTCTCGTAGGATTTTCGGAAATCTTTGGAATTTATCACTGAAATGCATAGCTTCTGCAGGCTCTTGACCTTCTTGGGAGGCACAATTGGGTAACATTCAACACTATTAACACCCAGACTAGAAGATCGTCTCTTCTTCTTCCTCTTGGACTTCTTTGTGCTCTCAAGTGGTGTCTTCTCAGCCTCTCCATTTGCCACAATCACAGACTCTTTCCTCTCAGGCTGATTCACTGGCTGTGCAGGTTCCTTCACCTGCTCAGTATCCTTCTCATCGTACTCCACATTCATCTCAAAGTCACTCTTGAAGTAGTTTTCGTGATTTGACTCAATCTCTTCAATGAACTTGAGGGAACTCTCAACGCTAGCAGAAAAGTCCTTTCCATCTCCTTCTGGTTCTCCATTTGCAGCAAAGTGAACAATATTCTCAGGCAATTTATTCACAACGCTGAGGTGTTTGTATTTGTTGAGTTCAGATATGGGTACATCAATAGATTCCAGCACATACAATTTCTCCGAATTCACCAACAAGGAATTATCTTCCGATGACATCATCTTTGGTTTCTCAATGTCAATGATAATATCTGGGAGATTGATACTCTGATTTGTGGTGTTGTTGTCAATGGTGATGCCCACGTGGATTCGAGGATTACCTTCCGTGTCAAATTCCTTTGGTCTGCTCATATCGTAGATTGTATTCCCATAGCTACAATTTACACCGCTGCTATTCATTTCCGCCGAACGATTGTGTTCGTGACTCTGCTTGTTCTCCTCCTCCTCATCCTCATTCCACGATGACAGGAAGTCTCGCACATTAGTCTTTTTAAGCGGCACCTGCAAATGCCCAAAAATTGCACCATGAAACATTTAATAGTGTAGCAATTTATATTTATACACCAAAGTTCGATGCTTCTGTTTTCAGTTCATTGAACAAAAGCTCTGAGCTTCCTTAAGTGCTTCAAGGTTAACGACTCATTAATATTATTATTAGAAAAGGGGTGGCAAAGCGTCCCAGGCTTTGCAAAATGCTCGAACTCGTGACATAGATGCTATACCTCGAAAATACTTTGGCATCATTTACCGTTTACCCGTTACTCAACCGATTTGAATCGAATCATAAATCATTCAATAGATTCCACAAAATACTTTAAAGAGTAATAAAAATTATATTCGAACAAAAATTACTTATCGGTAAATAACCGGTTCATTATCGATTCAGAACTGATTGAAACCGGTTCAGTTATGTCGGAAATTCCAAGACCTTTCCAACGATCCCAAACATGACCCCATTCGCTTGATAAATGCGCTCTCTAGTGTCTTTTTAACTTTTGACCATGAAAAACCGTTATTAGGAATGATTCAACAGTATTTTCGTGTAAGGACGAAATATCCGCCTGGGTAATCTTTAAAACATATCCAGAAAATAAAAAAATCACACGACGCGTTTTCGAGAAATCCCAAAAAAAACATGGTTTTGGAAGGGAAGGGTAGGGATGGGGGAAAATGAGGGACATCTTAACGACCCTTGGGTCGACTTATGGGGGAGTCCCCCTTAGATCCCAAGACGCTATCTTTAACCGTTTGGCCTCTAGAGCTGATGACAGCCGGACGAACAAACAGTACAAACAGACGGACAAACAGCGTGACGCCAAATAACTCGAAACTTCAGATTTCCAAAATTCTACCAAAATACGACTCCTTGGGGGGTAAGGAAGGAGTCAAAATATATGTATATAACTTAAAATCCAGGGATTATAATATACTGCTCTCTCCGTGGAATTCGAGCAGTAATATTCTATATATAAGTTTATTTGAGCATTTCTCCATTTAGTATATAAAATCTGTTAGGATTTAAGTATTCCTTCATAGTTTTATAAGTGTATAAAGTAAGTTCTTAAAAAGTACTCATTAAGTCCTTAATTAAGGCATATACCAACCGAAAATAGTGACACACAGGGGCGTAGGAACGAATTTTGCTCACGGAGAGTGGGGGTGGCAATTTTTTTTTAGGTTTCAAATTTTTTCAGATATATTCATCCTGAATTCACAATGTTTTTAGCGGAGAGTTTAAATTAGGAGACCAAAAATTGTTCTTTTTTTTGGTTTTACGAGATTCTTTTAGACGAGAAGGACACGATCATGTCCTTATTATTTCGAAAAAAAAATACAAAATGGCTGTCTAAAGTACTTAACTAGAACGCCTCGTCGTGAATCTTGTGATTATTCGCTAATGTGATTCTTATGCAGAAAAATTAAAATAATTTTCAATTTTATTTCACATTTAAATTTAGAGAAACTAGAGAAAGTTTTGAAATCGGAACTTCTTTTCACGTGTTTAAAAAATTTTGATGTTCGCTCAAACACATGCAAATTTACTTGGCAGTCCTTGGGTTTTGTCTCTGTATTTTCGAAAACACTT
Source organism: Phlebotomus papatasi (assembly GCF_024763615.1). NCBI lineage: Eukaryota > Metazoa > Arthropoda > Insecta > Diptera > Psychodidae > Phlebotomus > Phlebotomus papatasi. The sequence goes on from NC_077224.1 coordinate 75,433,368, forward strand.
CGAATTGGCTTCTATAATTTTTGTGGTAATATTCTTAGTTAGTTTATCTATCGATTTAGCCAATCAAAAATTAATTTTCTTGCCATTTTAATTCAGGCTCACATCCTCAAAATGGAGTTATAACAGGGTGGAGCATTCCCATACATTTTCCGTACAAAATTATGGTATATTTTCTCTTAAGGTTGTCTACACATTATTGGCAGTGATTTACATTTTTTTTGTTTAGGAAATTGACAGTTTTTCTTCCAAGACGAAATGTACAAAAAATCCTTTAAAAGAACAGTTTTCGACGAAAATTGCTCCTTACAAGTAGAAGAAAAAGAAAATAGAGGCAAATTTAAAAAAGTTTTTTTTTAATATATTATATTTTACAAAGGCGTTCTCGGATTCATAAATTTATTTATTTTTATTGATAAATTGCTTTGAAACTTGAAATGAATTGCTTTGATAACTTTAAAAATAGTATATTTTTAAAGATCACACACTTAATGAAGCCTTAATAAATTAATGAAGCTATAGTTTAAGAAAACATAGTCTTTTTTGCATTCCCTTAAGGGGTTACATGGGTCTCTCAGGTCAAAAAAAATTTTTTTTTATTTTTTTTATTCTATAGTATAACATTTGAAAAATATTTTCTGAAAATTTCAAGTCAATCGGAATAAAATTATCGGCGGTAGATCAGTTTTAGTTATGCATTCCACCCGCGCTCGTATATTGTTGTAAAAATTCAAACGCGTTTTTCTCAAAACACAAGTCAAAACAGCGTTTTATGACCAGCGCACAATAACTTTTGTTTGTAAACATGCTTTCAAAATTTCCCATGAGAATGAGCGAGATGACTAGATCTAGATCTCACTCACTCTCATTGAAATGTTAACAATATGTTTACTAAACAAAAATTATTGTGCGTTGGGCATTACAGTCCTGTAGTCAAGATTACTCAGAGTCTACTCAACCGATCTTTCTGAAATTTTACATACTTATTTTGAGAAGTATTATCTAGTGTCTGAATGAAGGATTTGCACTTCCTTTGATCAGAACCATTTTCACAAATATTATTTTTACAAATAGGGTAAAATTGACACTTTTTTACAAAAACTTTTGCCAAAAATCCAATTTTTTTTTTTCAAAAATCCTTCCTTCATCCACGGGTCCAACTAATCCTCTAACAGAGTATATTTGGTTTTTTTGATTTTAGATAAACCTACTGGGAGAAGTCCTGACTACCGCAAGGTCTGTTTTTTTTTGAGGAATGGTTCCGAAAATCAGCTACCAATGGTCGAATTTTCAAAATTTTCCTATTTTTTTAAAATTTTGTTCTAAAGTTACTCTTTCATATCCCAAAAGTTGGAATTTCCTAAATATTTTCTACACAATAAATTATTGTCAGAAAAAAGGCCTATGTTTTGACCTGAGAGACCAATGTAACCCCTTAAACGAGGACCTGCTTAATTTCCAATCTGTTAAGAATATTTTAGTAATTTGATGCATTATTCTGTTATTACCTATGAGTTGAAATGAATATCATATTCAATATTTGTATCAAAACTCCGCATATATACTTCAAACATTAGACCATGAATAACAAATAACCAGTACATTTATTAAAACTCTTTATTTTTCACGAAAATATGGCAATATTTTACCGTTTTGGTTTTACAGAAGAACAACAGACAATTTGCGTAAATTTTGAGATAGACGCATTGGCCTGCTCAAGGGGGGGGGGGGCAGTGGCAGGTTAGGGGGGCAATGCACTTCTGCCCCCCCCTTCCTAGTCGTTACGCCCCTAGTGACACCTAATGGAAAAGAGTGTAATACGACTAAAACATTGTAGGTAATTTACAATTTTATTTGGTAAGTTTAATTCAAAGATCTTTATTTGTCCCAAATTCTCTTAAAACCTTTTTTCGGTCCCTCAACTTGCTTTCCGGCAGGGTAAATTGCCAAAAAGTATTAATATTGCTCACATTTAAGGATAGAGAAATGTAATCTACATCTCCCAAACGTATATACGGGCTTCCGACCTAAGGTTTAGCTATATGGCTTAACTACTCTAATTTTTTTTTTATCAATTACGAGTTTTTGGAAAAATTTAACTTAGGATTGGATTATTAAGGACAAATGACCTATTAGGCTCTCAAAAAGCAATAAAATTGCTCGCAATTTAAAATTTTGAGACATTCGGGAACTGGGCTAAACCTCTAGTCTGAAGCCGGCCTTATAATTGAGGAATTTGACTGCATAGCCGTAAAGGAACCACTTAAAAAGCACTTACTCAAAGGTACTTAATTAGGTACTTAGCGAAAGTATTTTTCATGTCTTTAATACAAACTACTTAATAAAGTACTTTCACAAAGGCCTTAGTTAAGTACTTAGGGATTTTATTGTCGCTTCTGGCAGGGAAGCGCTTTTTTATTTCTTAGGAAAAAATATAGGAAAATTCACATTATTCAAAGGCAAGAACGTTCGAAGGCAGAGTACTTTCCCCTAATTGAATCAAGAACTTATAAAGTTCTTAATAAGAATTTTATAAGTGCTCAATATTTCTGACGTACATGGTAAAAGGCTTACCTGACAGGATGTTGCTGGATCTGCAACCTGTGCATGATGACCCAAATACTGGTAGTGAGACGCCTGGTAGTAATCTGACATCTGGGGTCTGCTGGTTTTCAGGATCTTCGAGCTGTTTATCTGCTCCTCCAGATCAATGTAGGACTTTTCGGTCTGCTGTTGCGTCTCGTAGTATCCACGATTTGGTTGCTGCGACGTAGTCTGGTTGACCGGATAGCTTCCTTGATATGCATTCGAATAGCACATTTCATTGGCATTCCTCGAGCCCTGATACACAATTTTGGATGTCTGATAGTTTGCAGGAATCACAGAATTCCTCATGGCCGGCTGCTGTATTTGATTGGTGGAGTGATGATGGTGATGATGATGGTAGTCTTCATACTGCGGAATGTACTTCGGAAGCGTGTTGTAGTTGACTTTAGCTCCGTAGGGGTCTTCAAAAATGCCATTTTCCACGTATACCTCCTTTTGGGGTACATGATGTGCGGCTGGACGATTGTACACCTGACTAGTCGGCTGCTGATACCCATTTCCCGGTCGCATGACATTGTAGTAAGGATGCGGAACTGGAGCTTCTCCTGTTTGCTGTATCATCGATCGCACGGCCCGTGGAGTAGATCCAACGACAACTGGATATTTTCCTATAAAAAAGAACCTTTGAAAATCTTGAACAGAGTTGATGTTTATTCCTGACTTACCATTACTCGCGGGTTTGTATGGATTGGCGGGATTGTAGTAATTGGATGGATATTTCTCAGTGCAGGCATATTCCTGAGACATGTAGGGATGATTTCCCGGACGCATGTACACCGCTGTTCGACTGTATGAATCGTCGAAGGGATGCCGAACCGGAACTACTCCGTATGCATGTCTCATGTCTTTGGCTGGAGGTGCTGGAGCCGTCTGACCAGGAGACGTCCATTGGTTTGGTGCAACTGGGGCTGCCGGTGGGTTTTTGTATCCTCCTGCTACTTGGTAGCCATTGTACTTAATGGTACCGCCATAGGCATTGGGAACATGGTTCTTGGGAGAGTCTGGATATTCACTGAGGACAATTGGACTGGATGATGAGGAGGAGGCATTGGCGTAATTGGGTGTTGTTGCTGCTGAATTGTGTTGATAGTTTTGGTAACCGCCGTAAGTGTTGTCGTATCCAGCTTGGACTTTGGGGTAGTAGTAGGTGGGACTCTGTTCTACGCCGCTTTTAGCGTACTGAACAGAAGAGTAATCCACGCCACATTGGGCTATTGGAACACTTGGACATTCACCACTGTTCACAGAATAATTGAGCAAACTCTCGCCGTTGGCACTGTAGGTATCAAGGACGTCGTGCTTTCGATGGAGTGGCGACGAGACACCATAGTGCATCTGCTGGACATTTTTCTGATGATACAGCTGCGTCGACTGGATCTGCTGGCTGGACTGTGATTGCTGTAGTGGCTGCTGGTAGGCCTGATGATGGTGATGCGGCACGGGATATACTGTGGCTTGTTGTTGCTGCTGATGAGGCAACTGCTGACCAATTTCACCCGTTGCACCGGAATATGTATTCACATCCGGATAATAGCCATGATGGTCCATTTTCTCCTTACACAGTCATCAGAAATTCATCTATTCTGCGTGCTATTACTCCTTAAAATTTGACCGTGAACGCAAAACATGTAACAAGAAAAGGCACATCGAAAAAAAGCACGTTAATTGTGAAAGTTATTGTCCACCTGATGATATTAACCTTGGTTGGATGGAGGGCGAAAAAAATTATATACTCTATTTTTTCATATACAAGGTGCACGCTTCTAAAAACGTGAACTTTTTTATCACTCAATCACATCAAGAACTAATGAAAAATTATGCCGTTTTTCCTCATTCCCCAACACTTTATTCCCATTTTTCATCTATCAACCCATAAAAGCAATATAAAATGTTCTATTGCAATACTATTCAACCAAGCTCCAACCACCCTTCCCACTCATTTGCCCAATATCACAAGAATAAACTGTGAGTAGCCAGAAGAGATGGCATCCAGAGAAAATTTCGTTTATAAACAAGTCAAATACGAAAGAATAAATGATGTAAATTACCTCAAGACGTGATGCGTTAATATAGTTTTTAACAAAAATTCATTTCGTCATTCTTCTACGAGTTCCACTCTCGCAGACATCGAAATACTTCATAGAATGTTCTATCGTCAAGAAATACAGTGTAGAACAGTTACAAGAAAAAGCAGTGACTAACTCCCCGTGAGGGCTTCTGTTCCTCAGGTCAGTGTTCTTTATCATTTACACCAATATGTCACCTAAACATAAAGAATTCCCACAATAGAGACAAAATCACTCTCTCGAACCAACGAAAATTAGTACTCAATCAAGTTATTGCGATAATAAAGAAAAACCGCTAAACCTATAGAATTCTCATTAGCATCTTCACCTCATGAGCGATGTGACATAAGGTTTCAGTCTTACCACCTTCGTCAATCATGCTAAATGTTTTCCCTCGGGTTTGAGTTGTGCATTCTCACTATGGTTTCCATATCGATGATTTTGTATTTTTTCTGTCTCTTTTATTTGTGCTTCTGCATACATTTTTTACAAAAGGGTTGATAATTAATATGATTTCTAATACAAAAGGAAAGATTACCCAGAAAAGCGAGAAAAGCTATGCAAGCCATTATGAGGAGACCTCGATCTCGGGGCAGAACTAGGACAAGGTGACTGAATAAAATTCAGGATTTTGCGTGGAAGCGCCTTGGGATCGAACCCGAACATCTTTCTGAAGTGGCGGAGGATCGACAGGCGTGGGCTGTTAAACTTGGATTAATGGGCCCGCGACTCCAATAGGGATAAGTGGTTGAAAATGAATAAATACAAAATGTTCAAAATTCATTGACAACTATTAGGGGAATGTGGGCATGATTCGCACAGAGTGAACTTTCAAACGATGCGAATTTTCTCTTTGTTGGCAAAGAACTGGTTTACCATTTCTCATCTCGTCTTATGAGGTTAATAATGAACTATCGTATGACTAAGACGTAACGACCTAGCTCTTTGCAAACAAAGAGAAAATTAGCATCGTTTGAAGGTTCACTCCGTGCGAACCATGCCTACATTCCCCTAGTATTTATAACAAAATCTGTCTGAAGCGTATGACCTGTTCGATTATTGTTAATCCAGTCGACGAGCAAACATATTGCCTAAACTATGATTTTATATAAAGTCTAGGGATACTTTGAATCACAAGAGCTATAATTGTAATAAGACCTGTGCTTAATTAATTTTAATAGTCAATTACAAATCTGGCAAAGAACAACGCATTTATGAAAGCGATATTTACAGACAGGTTTTATAATTTATTACTAAAATAAAAGAACAATAGTGCCTGATCGTCTGTTCGATGCCCAGCGAAATAAAATGTAGGAAATGAAATTCAAAAACTTTAAATTCCAGAATCAATACAGGTGTCCTAAACAAAATTCGAAACAATGACATTTACTTCATAGATTAAGTGCTCTGCAACATGCCCTAATTGCAAACCCTTAATGGTTTTATTAGGGAAAACTTACTTTAATAATATCTAGTAATTGTACTGTACAGAATATCAAAAAGTCACACAAAACATGATTTGGAAAAAGATCATTGAAGAAGGGATGGAAAAGCGTTCCAGTTTTGCGAAATGCTCGAACTCGTGCCTGATGCCCTACCTAGATACACTTATGACTTTTACCGAGAGACTGCTCAACGTAATTATTTGTAATACAAATAATATTTTGACATTTTGACTAAATACCAATCAGTAACAAAGCTAATCAGTAAGATCAACGATCAGTAAATAACTAAGTAAACCACTTCTCGGTTTAAGCCGAAAAAAGGATTAGTCGGAAACTGCTGGAAATGTAATCAGATCCTTTTTTTATTACAATACGAAAAACCATCTCTCGGCTTAATTCGTAAGAGTATCTAGGGCATTAGACACTACCTTAAAAGTACTTGCGCATCATTTACCGTTTACTGGTTCACAACCGATTTATTTAACGGGATAAATTACTCAAAAAAATCGCCCAAAATATCTTAGAAGTACTATAATTAAATTAATGATAAAAATTGATTTGGAACCGGTTCAGTTTTATCGGAAATTCCAAACCCTTTTCAAAGAACCCAAACATAACTAGGGGAACGTAGGTAGCCTTCGCACATTTTTTCGTGCTTCATATTCATGACTTTTTTCTGACTAAACTGCATGCTTAGTTCACTATCACAGAATTGTTGGTTTTTCCTGGACAGGAAAATGAAAAAAAAATATGACGATTTGTGCGATTCTTGCCCCCGGGGGCAGCGTTCACACGATGGGGGTTTGGATTCGTCATTGCTTTTTTTCTCGAAATAAATTTTATCTTATGTAAAAAAAAAAATTCCGATTGTTATGTACCCCCGTGAACCCGCTGAAACTATCACTGCACTAAAAGAAGATCTTCAAAACACCTTTTTACATTTTCTGGAGCACTGTTTTTTCTTCCAAATGAATATCGAAAAATCGACTATGAACATGTTCACACAGTTCACACTGTCAATAACCGTCGTTTCATGGAGATGGGAAGGAGACTATACGCCTGTCGAAGAGGATATGACAACGAATCTCTCACTGTAGCTTATGAGGCTTTAGTGAGGTTATGATTTTTAAGCTGGAGTTGTCTGATGGATGTGCGAATGCTCCCACATTCAGTGTTTGAAACCACACACAGTGTAGTACTTAAGAATTTTCCGCCCCGTAAAAATAATTTCCCTCCGATGCAAAAAATTATTACGTAAATATCATCTCAAGTATAGTCTTCATCCATTGTGTAAGTGATTTTTTTAAGAAATTAGTTTAAATATGAGAAATCAAATAAAATGTGCTCCATCAAAATTACTCATTTTTGGCCAATTTTTTATTTGTGATCCTAGCGTCTAGGATAGAAGGGCTTGGCTGCCTATTTTTACAATGAAGATAAGGTTCATAAATACTTAACTTATGGCTAAGAAATGCGGAACCAAATCTTTGGAAATAAAGATAAAATTCGCATCGTTCGAAAGCTCACACGTGCAAAGCCTGCCTAGATTCCCCTAGAGCTTTTTTAACCTTTAATTTTGAAAAACCAGTATTAGGAATGATTGAATGATATTTTTGTTTATGAACGAAAGATCCGGTTAGGCAATTCTTAAATATCCAAAAATGAAAAAAAAAATCGGGTGAGATTCCCAAAAAATTTGGTTTTGGGATATATGGTTGGAGTGAGAAGGAAATGAGGAGCATATTAACGATCTTTGGGTCGACTTATAGGTGAGAAAATCCATCGAAGGTTCCAAATCTCTATCCCTGCGTCTATCTCTATCTCTAATCGTTTGGACTGTACGCAACAACCGAACGGACAGACAAACAAACAGCGTGACATCATTTCTTTTATATTGTCTAAAACATAAATATATTTTCCAAGGGAGGAGGAAGTGGAAATTTCAAGGAGTGAAAAGACCGAAGGATTGTGTATACTGCTCTTTTTGTGAAGTTCGAGCAGTAAAAGAAATTCAAAAAATAGTATGTTAACAAAATTAATCTTTAAGTATAGTTCTTCCTATCGGTGGCAGTCAAAATCCCGAAAGCCATGTCCCGAATGTTTAAAATCGTGAAAGGGATAAAATTATATGGAGGAAAATGTTTAGAATAATTTCCCAAGACACAGAAGATTTCCCTTTGCATCCAGCAGTCGTGGGTGCAATCGTCAGAGTAGCTATAACACTTTTAAGAATTCGGGATTTTGTCTTTCGGGATTTTGGCTTTCGGGATTTTGGCTTTCGGGGTTTTGGCTTTCGGGATTTTGGCTTTCGGGGTTTTAGCTTTCGGGATTTTGACCGGGACCCTTCCTATAATAGAAAGAACTTCGAGCTTAGGATCAGTACAGGCAGTGAGAAATATGTAGTATATCGTTCATGTATTCAAAACCAAAAAAAGAAGAAGACAATTCTCTGCGTTTTGTAGGATCATATGGGAAACGTGGGAAACTGTCAATGGACATTGTTACTAACAAGAATCCATACGAATATTCTAAAACTATGAACGTTTCAGGAAGTTCATAAAGGCTATTTGTAAAGAAATTTGTTACGTTCTTATCGAATTTTGAAGTTTTCCATTTATCCCAGGTTCCGATATATTGCAGTTCCTTATTACTCCTAGATACCATAACGTTTAAAAATATTGATGTATAGTACATCCAGAAGAAAGAACACAAACTCTAAAATTTATATAGTTATATTGCTAAGAAAAATGTTACTTAAAATCCCCTCCAAAATACACATAAAAAATCGTGCGACATTTCGTTATTTTTCTGCATACAATTTTCTACTGACTGACTTTTCAATCCGCTACAATGTCAGTGATGAAGAAATGTTATGAATTAGCGTGTAATAAAAGAAAAGAATTCTTTGTCATCTTTCCATCTTGGGCAGATTCTTGCGGCTGGAGACAAATTTTCACACTCTGAATACCATTTAGGTGGTAGAGAAATACTCAAATATTTGAGCAATATTTTATGTAGAGAGGATTTATCACTGGTGGTTGTGATTGAAGGCAATGATTATTTATTACCACTATCAACTACTTTCTGATATTTTCTCATGTTCTCTGTGGCAATAATTTATCGCAAAAAAAAAGTCACGATAGAGGGAGACGACCAGAGAAAATCCAGACATTGGAAGGCTAGAACAAATAATGTTAATTATTATTTGAAGCGACACATTGCCCCATTCTATTGACAGTGTGATAAGATTTCTGGGTCTTTTGTCGCTCCAGTACCACGTGGAATTTCAATTGATGCTCAAAAATTCATCGTACAGTTTTCACTCTCTCTTCTGCAACTACGAACATAAATATTTCCGGTAAAAATTGCACAGTGAATTCCATACAATCTCAATTAGCAACGTCAACATTATATCCAGTTGCTCTGGATGCAGGTACATTATTAATATAATTTAATTATTTATAGCGATTAAAATTATGTCCACGTCCAAATGCCATTTCACTCATGTCATTTTTATTAATTTCAGCTATCACGAACATTGCGTGGAAGCGACATGTACAACAATTTTTTATATTTTTTTTTAAACTTACAATTGTCGGGGAAATTTCATTGAGAGCCACCAGTGTATACAAAAACGACAATCATTGTGGGAGGCTTTCAACTGGTAAATCACACCTTCACGAAATCAAGGCATTTAAATTCATGAATTATAAAAGATAAGAAAGGTCAAAAACATTCACAGTTACTTTGATAAAAAAAATTTTTGAATGCAGTGGCTCAGATAAAAATTTTAGTACAGAAAAATTTCATGAAACCAAAATTTACATCCTTTTCTTTCTCAAAACCTTGAAATAAGTCATTCCTTCAAACTCAAAAATGGATTGAACTAAATTCAATTTGGTATGATGTTCATATGAAGAAGAAGAGTGCAAAAGAATGAGATAGATATATACAAAACGCTTGAGAAAGAAAGGGAGATTAATTTTGATTTCATGAAATTTTTCTGAACAAAAAGTTGTGCCTGAACCATCTGTATTACTCTCCAAATTTAGAACAATTTAATTTTTTGATTAAAAACGTTACGAATCACTTCAAAGATTACATTGGCATCCCTATGACATCATAATGCATTCTTATCTTCACATAAAAGACACTATTTCTGAAAAAATAATTATTTGCGTACAATTTGCAAAGAAAGAAGCCTAAATGAAAATAATAAGTATTAGGGTGGCGGCATTATTGTGGCCTCTTTTTTACAAAAAAAAATTTCACAAAATAATTTCGAAAAACCTCAAAATTAAAAATATTTGATATTTTATAATAACATCACATTTTTTTTGGTTTCCGGAATTATTTTTTAACAAAAATTGCGATGAGGCCATAAGTATAGACAGGCCACAAGTAATACCGGAACCCAATAGTGAGTAGAACGATTTATGCTTTTTGGTTGAATAAATAATATATAATATATAATAATGGTAGTACAACGTTCCATAGAGGAACTAGGCCTTCACACAAGGGGAGTTCAGGACATCCATTATTTTTTTTTCTTATACAGGTATGGGGTTGTCAGTCCCATGCCCCGTGGAATCAAGTGCAGTGAAACTCACTGGATGCAATTCGAAGACCTTTAGGGTGGAATAACCGGCTATCGCCATGTTTAGGAAAAAATTAAATTCATTTAATCATAACTTTTGAATCCTTGTTACAAGATAAGTCAAATTTGACACAAAGTTACTTAGATGTATTGGTTCTAGATACGTGAAAACAATAATCCTAGAACATAACGCTGGACTACTTAAAAAACTGATTTTTATTAATAATGCAAAAATAACCATTTCGTCGCCACTTTTTACCACTTTTCGCCAGTTTTGTAAAATTTGTAACCACTTCTCGCCACCCACTTGAAAAGAACCACACTCGGTTATTTTAGGCAATGCTATGAAAAGAATACATTCACCATTTCTCTTTCCTTGTGATCACTTTATTATTACTCTCTTTAAATGATTTTTCTTCACTTTTATTTGAGAAATCAAATTATCGGGCTTTTGCAGAAAGTAAACAATGCAGATTTGACAACTGAGAATGTACGAAGTGAAGTTAGCGTCGCCTATTGAAAAGATATGGCGACAGGTGGTAAAATCAATTCCAGAATATTACCACTTCTCGTCATGTCTCATTTTTATACAAAAATAATATAAAATGAAATATTAATTGACTAAATACAAATTTTATGTATTCCACAAGTGCAATTAAATATTCAATAGACAAATTATTTACCCAAATAGGTATTTTTGGCCTGATGAAAATTTGACGACACTTAGTACATTTGGTAAGAGATGTTGGATTCGATGCACTTGCTTAAAATATTGCTCTAAAAAGTGATCAAAATCGTGAATCCAAAACGAATAATTATTATTTTTCGATTCTATGCGTAGAAGCAGAAACAATACAAAAAAATTGCGACTCATTTATTTTATAAATTGCGAAAAATACCGATTTCAATGTAAGTGGCGAGAAGTGGGGCACTGGCGAGAACTGGTGATTCCACCCTAATGCCAGAAAAATTCCTGGTGACCTAAAGGTGATTCGAACCCGGGACACTTGTATCATAGAGCGAATACTCTACCACTTGACCCATTGAGTGCCCCATTGAGTGAATAAAGGTTTTACACATTTATTCCTTTACCATAATACTATAACACATTTCATTGTTTAATTCTTTCCCGATTTCCTTTCTGGAAATTGTGAAATTTAGTGTTTTCTAATTCGTCTCAACTTATAGAATTCTATAAAGACGATATAAAATCAAGCATATTTAAAGTTTGCTTGTATAACTTATGAGGCGGTCACCGTGGTTCTAATTAGTGCTCTGCCTCTAAAATACAGCAAACGCCTTAATTCGAATCGAGACGTTTCTGTCGCAAAAATTATAGTAAAAATTTCCACTATATATGCTTATGAAATTTTCCATTTTTTCCATAAAAAAAATAAAAATTTTACGATATGCCTTAATTAAGTACCAATGCTTTTCAACTTTGCTCAATGCTTGAATTTGTGGCTTTAATGCCAGAGTTTGCAACATACAAATATTTTAAATGAAAAAAGTTGTTTTTCGGTTTAAGCTTACGAAGAATGAATTGTTCTTATAAGTTTGATTTTTCGACATTAGTTAAGAATGTTTTAGTTTTATTGGTTGACAACTTTTGAAATTAATTCATAAATGGCTTCAAAACATGTTTAAATTTCGGATAGTACTCAATAATTGGTTTACAACTGATTAAAACTGGTTTCAGCAAGGGTTTAAGACTCGAGAACCTTTCCAATGAACATTACACGGGCTTCAAATTTAAGGTTTCGCCATAGATTATTAAGAAAATTTGCACTTAGAATTGGGTAGTAAGGGTAAATGATCCATTAGATTTCGAAAAATCATTAAAATTGGTTTTTATTGAGGATTTTGAGACATTCGGAAACTGTGCCAAACCTTCAGTTTAAAACCTGTACTGCCTAATACAATTTTTTTAAAAAATTTACTCTCCAGGATTTTTCATCCGTAAATCTTGAAAACCTGGCATAAGTAACTCCAGTTTATTAACATAAAGTCATCCCAACAGTTTTGTTCGAAATTTGCAACGAAAACGATGTATCACTTTATATCAAAAAAATATGGTTTTGACTATTTAAGGACGAGAAAGTCAAAAATAGGGGTTAGAAAATGAATTCTTATGTTTGTTAAAGGAATAATAACTTAAACAAGGAACAAGGCCTTCTCGCAAGGAGATTTCTAGACATGCATTATTATTTTTTCTTGTACGGGATGAGGTGGTCAGTCCTATGCCCGTGAAATCAAGTGCAGTGAAGCTCACTGGATGCAACTCGAAGACCTTTAACGCCAGAAAAATTTCTAGTGACCTAAAGGGGATTCGAACCTGGGACACTTGCATCATAGAGCGAGTGCTTTACCACTTGACCTATTAAGTGCCTTATGTCACTTGAGATAGCCATTTTGCATTGGTCTAATTTCATTTTTTGATGACCAATGAGCCAATCGTCCTTAAACGGTTTAAGGTACTGCTGAAAGAAAAACTATAGTCGTGTTTGTAGTTGGCTGTGAAAAAAAATCATTTTTTTCGTATACGAAGCTGAGCCTAGTAGTAAATTACATTAAATCCACAATTATTTTGTCTTACAGTTCAATTTCCATAAGAAATAAACGAAAAAAATACGTTTTCAATGTAGCCCCACCTTCCCGTTGACAAATTCCAAGCGTCCCTTGAAGGTCCGAAGTCTCTCTGTCTAACCGTTTGGTCTCTAGACGGGCAAACGGATAAATAAAGAGCGTGATTATTTGGTAATCGTAAAATTCGTTAAAATAGGTTAAAAACGGTTTCCAAGGGGAAATTTCAAGGTATCAAGGAATTATAATTGCCGTCCCTGTGAAGTTCGAGCAATGGAATCAACAACTGAATCAACAATCGGATTTAAACCCAATCAAACTGCTTGAAAGCGGTTTGGAATTGTTTGGGGAATCAAAGACCTTTCAAATCAATCGAAGCATGTTCCAATTATGGTTAAAAGATATTCTCTCTAGGGCTATTTAACCTTTAACCTTGAGAAACGGTTAAAAAGAATAATTTAAGTCCTACGATGTTACTCGATAAAATGCCCAAATGGAAAATTTGCAAAACATATTCAGACATGAAAAATAATTCCACGACGTACTTTCGAGAAATGTCAAATGAAAACTTTACACAAAAGTTTCATGCACTGTGCCTTTTATCAATAGTATTTTCAGCAATTAAAAGTTTATAAGTTAGATTCTGCGAATTTTCAGAGCAAAAGTTTTAGACAATTCCTTTGTCTATCTTTTTTTTTGGTGAACTGATAAGAGGTGGCACGTTTTTGGCCTTTTCTGTGGTCTTCCTCAACAATTGCACGTCTCCAGGTGCAAAAGCCCCTAACTGATAAGGCCGGAAAGTGGCATATAGAGAAAAAGAGACGGAACTCAAGCAACTGCGCGCACAAAATCGATCGACAATTGGATAATTGAACTTAGGGGCCACTCTGAATAATTGTCTACTCTGCACAATGAATGGAGTGGGGCATTGAACATAAATATGCGTACTGTATATATGAGTTTATATAAAAATATTTTGTGGGTCACAATGTAGATCGTCTTGTCAGTCATTCAGTGGGTTTAGCTGTCTGTGTCTCAAATGGAACAATATTGTAATGCCTCACGTACTATTTCAACATATTCAGCAGTGAAATAAGGTGGATATGCGCCCTGAGACAGAAGCAAATGCCGAAAGAGCAAAGTAACTTCTACTAAATTGATACTTCCTCGACCACTTAACCAAGACTTGTTTTAATTGATACATTTTGTTGTTTGATTGCTTAAAATTGGTGCGGTCAAGAGGAAAATAAACAACAGACTGAATTACATTTCAAATGGATTTTCCCACGACTTTCCTTCGAAGATATCAAACACTTTCAGTGGCATTTTATTTCTTTTTCTTTAAATTTAATATTTATGATATCGATAAAAGTTTGACGCTTATTATTTCAATCCTATGCTATTTGTATTTCGAACGATTTTATTGTTCAAATCCTGAGAAAGAAAGCAATGTTAAACTTCACCATTTATATTTTCTAAGAGAGTCAAATTGTATCACAGTCTCTTTAAAAAAGACGAATATTGAGAAAATCACTCAATAATATCCTTCTATTTATTTGTCTACGCATAACAAAATTTATAGTGGACAAACGGTAAGTAATACCTGCGAGAAACCTTTTGTTATCAATAAGATAAGTGTATGAAATTTTAGATATATTGCATATAGAGAAGTTCGGGGCAGAATTAGTCAGGGGTAGAGTTACACAGTAAAAAAATTACACTATTATAGTGTGTAATCTTTCACACCACTATTATAGTGTTAAATTTGGAAAAAGTGTTTAATTTAAAATTGTTTAATTTAAAGTTGTTGAATTTCAAAATGCTGAATTTGGAATTGTTGAATTTGAAAATTGTTGAATTTCTATGTGTAAACTTAAAAATTGTTGAATTCTGTTATTGTTGAATTTTCATTTCATTTCAAAGATTTTGATTTTTTGCCTTTTTAGACATTTCTAATGCTTTTTTCCTGTACTCGGGATCCCCCCTAATGCGAAATTATTACATATGATGCTCTGATCTTCACGATACACTTATTATGCTTATAAATATTTGATGTTCTATATGACTTTTGCCCAATGAAAAGCATCTCGACTGAAGTATAAGTCCTAAATGGAAATTCAACAATTTTTACACAACTTTTGTTTAAAAACTCAAAATCTTTTGTCTCAAAATTCGACAACTTTTGTTAAAAAATTCAACAACTTTGATTGAAATACATAAGGCTTCACACTATAATAGTGTGAAAAATTATGATAAAACTATAATAGTGCTAATTTTTAGATTTTTTCAACATTTTTATACTACGAAACATTTTTAAAAAAATATGACTATAATATGTTACCCAAATCGCTATTAATTAATTTATCCAATTTCACACTATTATAATGTTAAAATTTTACACATTTATAAATTAAACAACATTGTTGAAAATTTTTGAACCGTAATAGTGGGAATTTTCAATCACGTGACAATAAATTACCAAAATATTGTGTATTTTTTTAACATTTTTAAATTAATCAAGTAAAATGGTAGATTTTGCACTATTATAGTAGTAAAATTTTACACATTTTTTTACTGTGTAGATAGTGGAGTGTTATAGTTTTTCTTAGAAAGGATATTGAGCAAACTCCAGTGGATTCCCATTAATGCTTATATACGGTAACATTGAAAATTAGAGAAATTGGAAAATAGAAATATTCAGAATCACAAAACAGAAGTATCGATTTCGATTTTGATTATTCCCTTGGGTATAAATGTAAATTTTTTAATAAAAACTGAAAGTTCCGTAGACACCGCTGATTTTGCACCCCTGTTTTTTAGTAAGCTTTTCTTTAATTCTAGAACGTAAAAATGCTCTTTAGAACAACTTTAAGTTCCCTTTTATAGTCTTTGTACCATTCTTAAGCAGTAGAATTTAAGAAAAGTTTACGATGAGCAGGGTTGCAAAATTACTCGCATCTACGATTTTTGTTACTTCTTTTAAGTGTGTTGTTAGGAACCTTTAAGAGGTGTTTATTACATTTTTTCTCTTTCGAATATTGTTATAAAATCAATAAATATTATATGAAGATATTGCACTTTGTGCTATATCAGGCACACAAATTTCTAGAAGACTTTTGTCTTCTTATTTATAATTAATCTTATTTATAATTCCGTTTGCTTATGAATAGAATTCTGGAGATAGAATAGCTGTTAGCATTAAGAGAAAAATTATATTAACCACAAACTTTTACCGTCACCATTTAAAACTAAACTCGCAACAATAAAAATTGTCTGTTACGTTTGTTGAAGCATTCTGATTAAAAAAAAAACAAGACAAATTCTATAAGTCGAAATTGGTCGAAATTGTGAGAAACGGTGGAAACAATATTATTAGGTAAAAGTAACGTTTTCTTTAAATAATATTTTTAAATTAGTAAGAAACTGTGTTCGACTTTCGGTTCTCGGGTGACACGTCATAAATTGTCCTTAGCATCAATAGCTCAAAATTCCTCTCAACTTCCTACTTATTTTTAATATTATTGAAAATTATTTAACTATATTTATTTATGTTTTGAAATGAGTTTCTGTAAATGTTTTCATTAAATAGATAAGTCTGAATCATTTTAATCATATGAAGAATAAAGAATATCATAAAATTCAGAGTGAAAAAATCTAAACGTTCGGTTATTATTTAATGTCTAGAGTGTAATTAACTAAAGAGGACTATAGGGGAAAGTGGGGCACCTTTGAAAGTGGGGTACCTCTCAAATTGGGATTTTCATCTTCTTTTATATAAAATTGAGCCTTATCGTGATATAATTTAGGTGCACAAACAGATTGAGAAGCTAAATTACATTATGATATGTCTCAGTTCCACAAGAGAAAATCCCAATTTCACAGGTGTTTCCCTAACAATATTCACAATAAAAAAATCACAAAAAGAATAATATAACTATACGGTCGGTAAAGAAAAACAATTTTAATTACTTAAACAAACAACGATTAAAAAAATTGAAATATGGTACCACAAACAGACAAATTTTGTTCACTATTTTTACAACGATTTTTTTTTGAGATGTAATCATTCAAGAGAACACCAACCAGACATTCTGGGAAATGTTTTACAAAAACTAGGTACAAAACTCAAGCATATCGTCACTTCCCAATATTTTCCTGGGGGAGATCATGTTACTCCAGCAGGGGATTTCCCCAAGAATTGCCCCCGACAAGCACACCCTGACTCCAACTCTTTAACCACAACACGAATAGAATTTTCAATCAATGGATCGATCAAATGTTCAAAAAGTGAAATGTACAGTGAAGAAAATAAAGTAGTAAAGAGGCAAAACTTTGCAGTGTGCGAACATTGAGATACAATGAGATGTGATGTACTTTTAATTTTTAACTAGCCTAAACTTGATTTAAAGATAGAAGCACAAAGTGTTATTTAAAAAAAAATGATCTTGTTTTTATGGATTATACACCCAAAAAAGCAAAGTAGTGATGAATTAGAAAAATATTTTTTATAAATTTATTAAAATAAAAGAAATCAATTTATTTAAATATTTGTGCTTTTACAATCAAGTTGGGAGTAAGTAACAACCAAGAATCAACCATAATATTAGACAAACATGATGGCCTATGGACATCTACGTGATATTAATATTTTATTTTTTATTTGAGTTTAGAGCAGTAAATGAATAAAAGGGGCAAAAAGTGAATTGTGTTTTTCTTCTATGGATTTTACCTCGGAGTAACATATTATGCTCCCCGCTATATGATACATACCTTTCAAAACATGAGAAGGAAGTGCTTCACTGAGAGAAAATTATGGTATCCTTTTGAATAATTTATATCGCCGGCAATTAAATAATTGCTCTTAACGAAATTACTTTTAATCTTCGACACAATTTAATTTAGAATCCATTAGGGATTTAATACACTTTAAGTATTCAAAGCACCCAAGGGGATTTTAAATTAAACGGTCTTATGGTTTTTAAAATATTTGAAAAATATTGAAAAGGAAAATGCTTGAATTAAAAAAGAGGTCACGAAATGTGGGCAGTGGGCACCCAATGGGTCAAGTGGTAGAATATTCGCTATTGATGTGAATGTCCCGAGTTCGAATTCCCTTATAAATTTGACCAATTTTGAAAATACTGATTTTAATAAAAATGACTTGTGTCTAGTAAGAAAATTCTGTAACACTCTGGCAAGGCCATTTGACAAATTTCATTCGAATCACATGACCAAGAGCCCTTTTTCGATAAAATGATTCTGTAATTGTAACATTGTCATGTGACAATGTCATAAAAATTACAAAATTCCCCTCCATTAGGGGAATTCTGTAACAGTATGACAATGTCATATGACGAATTTAAAAGTTTTTATGTGATAAATTCGCAAAAATAATCAAAACCAAAAAAAAAAAATCTTAAGTTTTTACCTAAAATTGATTTCAAAAAATCATAAAATTTTTAGTTTATGTTGTGATTAACAATTTTGTAGTTTTTCGAAATCTGTTTTAGGTAAAAACTTATGATTTTTGCAAGCTGTCCATTAGGGCGTTTCAACTAGGAAAAAAATTTTTGGCACTATTCTCAGGGTGCTGTATTTGATTAGACAAGAAAGTTTTTCTTCTACGACCATATGATCAGACGCTTTTTAGAAGTGGCTGAACGACCCTCTCTGTAGAACAAATTTCTGATTTTACCGGATTTTACACTACAGAGAGGGTCGTTTAGCCACCTCTAAACAGCGTCTGATCATATGGTCGTAGAAGAAAAACTTTCTTGTCTCATCAAATACAGCACCGTGAGAAAAGTGCCAAAAAATTTTTTTCATAGTTGAAACGCCCTACTGTCCATAAGTGTATAACGTCCATAAGTGATGACTCCACCCTAGTTTGTTTTCCTACAACTACGGAAAGTCAAGCAAAAGCGTTAAATTAAGTACATATTAAGTGCTTAATAAGTACTCAATGTATTAGTCAGTCTGTATATATCAGAAATCGACTAGTCACAATTTAAAACCGTTTTTTTATTTTTTATTTTTTCAAAAAAGTTATGGAATCAGAAGTGTCGTAGCAAAAAGTTATTAGCTTAAATAGAAAATGAAACCAAACTAAACGGTATTCCAAACAGAAAATTTTGGCACTGCGGGTTATCGCCCGGCTGAGCCAAGATGAATAAAAACAAATAACAAAGTAATAAAGTGGGCCAGATGGCCACATCGGGCTAGTGATGACGTAGACACTTTTTGGAGGTTATGTTAAAAATCATCTGTTCGTGACTCGCGCCAAAACTCTCATGCGAATACATTTCTATAAAATGTTGGGAATATATCAAAATTATTAGTTTAATTGTTAACAGTTATGACTATTCTAATCAATTAAACTAATATTTGATGTTATTTCTGTTTTTCTCATACTTTTTTGCTACAAAATTCCACTGGATAAAAATTATTTCCACAAAACCCGGCAGACCATACACGATATAAGCAAATCACAAATTTGTCAGAACATTCAGTAATAATATATGTTCTTTGGAAAACTCAGAATAAATAAAATAGCACAGAATTCAAAGCATATAAATCACGTAGAATACCAAATTTATATAAAATGCCGAAATCAGACATTCTAAACAAAAAGCAAACATTAATTTCGTAAGACTTCTGCAACAGTTCTAAGAACTCATAAATCCATTTCCCCATTAAGATTTCCTCATTTTTTATTTTGTATTAAACTAAGAAAAAACAAGAAAAATCTTAAAATGAGTTTTCATTTATTTTATTAAGAAAAGCTATTTTATTAAGTTTTTTTTCCAACACTTTAGCGAGAATTCGATCACACATATCAATATACTTTCCTCTAAAATTGATATCTTTACGTATGTATCAGGTATGTATGAGTTTTTTTAAACAATTTTATTTAACTGTCAAGAGCAATTCAGAAAAGAAATTTAAGGTGACATTTGAATTCTCAACTTATGGTTCTTTCAGTACTACTTTACGACAAAGGTTTAACAAAAAAATTGTTGAAAACCCATTTTATCGATATAGAAACTATAAAATGCGACGTAAAAAGAGAATTGTGGCGCTCCACAACTCCATAGGGGGAAACTGGGGCACCACTAAACACGGGGTAGCACCAAACACTAATTTTCATATCTAAACTACTTGGACTATCTCGACCAATTCTTCAGTGGACAAGCATCCCTATAATGCCTATAAATTCCCATAGGCCTTGTGCTCAGAAGTAGAATATCTGATTAAAAAATCGCAGTGTTTGGTGGTACCCCGTGTTTGGTGGTGCCCCAGTTTCCCCTATATTGGATTGGCCAGTACCGCTAGCCTTCACTAGAACGCTGTGATTTTTTTTCGATGTGGTCTATAATTTTTCAAAAATCTTAACAAAATTGAAAATTGACTAAGATGTTGTTGATGAGAAATTATTGATGTTTAATGGCATAATATGGACGATATTTTATCCTAGGCAGTTTTAATATCATACCATTTAATTATATGTGGTCATATTAGTAAAAAAGTGTTTTTTTTAGATCAAAATTTATCATACTATACTTATTTGAAGTTTATTAGCAGAAGAACAATAAACTTATTTTTATTTATAAAGAAAATTAATTAATCTTTGCAAAATTATTCGACTCTTATGACCAGCGCACAATAACTTTTGTTTGTAAACATGTTTTCAAAATTTCCTGTGAGAATGATGACCAGCGCACAATAACTTTTGTTCGTAAACATGTTTTGAAAATTTACCATGAGAATGAGCGAGATGACTAGATCTAGATCTCACTCACTCTCTTAGAAATGTCAAAAACATGTTTATTAAACAAAAGTTATTGTGCGTTTGGCATGAGCGAGATGACTAGATCTAGATCTCATTCACTCTCATTGAAATGTCAAAAACATGTTTACAAAACAAAAGTTATTGTGCGTTGGACATTATTTTCTATTACAAATGTTTGACAAATCTGATTTGTCAACACTGCACTGTACCAGTTGGGTAAAAGTATCTACGTCACTGGCAGTTCGATTTGGCCCACCTTATACTTGAAACGTCTTGCGGCTGAACCCTACTGATCATTTTCGGACTCAGGAATATCCAAAACATTTATGCTGTAAATATCATACCAATAAGAGATGGTTGAATAAATATATGAGTGTAATATTTTGCGAAATATTCGAATTCATGAGGACAATGCCATAGGTCTGCTAGTGAACACTGTTAAAGCGACGGTAGAACTTTAATGCTGTGACACCTCTTTTGATGAAATCACCTCATTAGACTTTGGGCTTTTGACCAAACTCGACAAATCTTCTTATTTATTTTTTCTTAAAGCAATTTAAGAAGATCCTTTAATACTTTGCAAAATACGAGTATTGTTCCACAGTGTTTTGCATGATTGTTAGTTGATATGTAGCGTATTTAACGCCACCCTGAGAATTTTCCCCACATGGTAACATAAAGTTGAAGAGCAGAAAAAAAAGAAAACTAACAGAGATTGCAATTAAAACATTTTTAGTGTGTGACATTGGTTGAAAAATTTATGAAACACTTGTTTGCTATTATAACCAATGATAACGCACATTAGTGGAGATTTTTTTTCCCGGTGCGTTCTGAAACAACCCAGAGTATTATGGGAGTGTGGAAAAACCACAAAAGCCACTTTTTGGTATCATTTCTCACTTTTCACTTTTCAGTTCACTGTTCGTCTCGAGGCACCACATACCAAAGTGTTCAGGGCAGTTTGGGGAGGCACTTTACACTGGGTTGACCCATTAATCAGAAATACATAATTAATAATAGTAATTGCTCTGTGGCCGGAAATCACAAGAGACCGTCCAAATGTAAAACGCAGGCCTTTAAAACTCTCTCTCTCATTCTCTCTCGCTTCTTGGCCAGTCTATATTTTGCCCAGATTGAGAGAGATCTTACATGATTTGAAGCCCAAAACGCGCGCTCAGAGATCAAAGATGTTTTTGGCGGGAGATTTTTCAACGTACCAAATGGTATGGTTTTGGGGGTAGAAAATTGGGCAAGAGATTGCTCAAACTGATGGCAAAAAGGGTGAGAAATGGAAGAATTTCTATGGCAACGGAAACATATCGCAATTGTTGTGTCACATACTTCATTTGGTCTGAGCATAAAAATTGTGTGTTAGAACTGTGGGAGACAGCAATAGGGGGTGAAAGTCACAAGAACTACCATCAACCCTAACAATCAACCCAATACAATATACTCTATCGATTATTTTGCATACGTCGTGATGAATTTTTCCACAGTTTCTGGCCACTTTTCCCCCCTAACCCAGCAGATATTCTATTCCAGTAAACATATGCCACAGAATCAACTGCACATTAATCACCAATAGCATAAGATTTTTACCATAGTATGATATGCAAATAATTGAGGATGATTTACCAGATATTTTTCAGCAACTCCACTGAACTTTCACGCACTTTTTCACTACGAATTTAACAAGAAAACTCAAGACGAAACGTCAACACGTCTGAAAATAAATCGCCATATTGTCACTCTCCATCATCTGACAATTTGTCCCCTCGGGCTGTCACTTTATCAGTGAAATTCAGTGGCGTCCGTTAATTTAATTCCTATTTAAATTACTGCAAATAGAAGAAGAATTTTATCATATAGAGACATTTACATAACCATTTTAGCAAATATTGACACTCCGATGACACAATATCAATAAATTAAAACATATTTTATGGTATATTATACCCATTATAAATTTGCTTTATCATGTGATAACCAATGAGTCTCAACTAAAATTTCCTGCCTCGATGTGTTGTCTATCGGGTACGCGCACCGGGTTCATGGAGTATATTTACTTCGAAAATTCATCGATGTTCTACAATGCCTCACATAATGTTTGGAACAACTTTAAATGGTTCCCTAAATACGTGAAAAAATTAGAGATGTGATAAGTACTCTATTAAGTAAGATTGATCTCTCCTATTTTAATTCTCACAAAATTTCATGATCGGGCTGAAACTTACACAAAATATTTTTCGCAACTTCTTGATCACGATCATCTTCTTTGCGTTTCACTTTCAATCTAAGTTAAGCACAAAATGATGAGAAATAGAGACTTAGATGACAAGAGCAGTCCTATGGATTGCATTGATCTCACGATCAGTCTCCAGGATCGCTCTGATCGCGTGATTAGTCTCCAAGATCACACTGATCGGCATTAGTGAACCATGAGAGGCAGACGCGCTGTCTGCTCCCTGCCATACACTCTATTTTTTGCAATATGGAACCGCTATTTTTTTGTTTTTTTTTCACTGGTTCCATTCCTAGCATAGATCAAATAATTTTAGTATGGTATAATAGTAGAACCTTAGAGCTTTCGATCAAAATAACTTAACCCCCATGAACCCCAACGGATGCCCAGCTAAACAATTTTTTTAAAGATTGTGATATTTATCCCCCCCCCCAATTCTGAGATAAATCTTTAAATCGCCCTTTAAAGGCCGATTCGTATTCTCTGATAAAAATTTTTCATTTTAAAGTGTCAAATTTATTTAAACCTTTAAGACTGTAAATTTTAAATTCTACGCTAAAGTTTTACAGACTTAAAGATGTCAAACGTCTATAAATCGCCTACAATTTAAAAGCTGCTCGAGAGGACCTTTTAAACCTTTAAGTCCAGTTCAATTTAAGATCTTCAATTGTTCAAGAGGTGTGTTTAATCAAAAAGGTGAGTTTAGTTTATCACAAATATGTATATTTTTCTGGAGAGTGATGTACTTGATCCTTTACATAGTTTTTGTTTATTTTCAGTTTTCGAAGTCAATGGATCCAGTACTGGAAGAAGCTGTGTATCGAGATCTCAAAAATGAACTTCTGAACTGATTTAAAACTTATTATCCTCTTTAGTCGTGCGCATATATCACGCATAAGGTACTTGGGAGATGAATTGAATCCTTTTGATGTTCCGGAAAGAGCGTTAATGTCTTAAATGTCGCTTAATGCGTCCAGAGTATCTCTGTGTTCCAGGACAAAATTGACGAAGCACTCATTCTGGCTTAAAAGTGTGTTGGGGCCCCTCTTTCTTTTATTCGGTCCAGATGAAGCTTCTGGAACCATAAATTGACCTCGTCACTTGTCTACAACAACTTCTTGTTTGAATTACTTACTACTTGAAATTAATTGACCTAAATTGCTCATTTTTGACAGAAAGAATTCTGAAACTGGGAAATCTCTATGAGTATCTTCCTGTGCCTTCTGCTAAATGGGTTTCGTGTTTGGTGGAGCAACAGCCGATAGTTCAGCGATAACTGAACCCTGTTTGATATACTGCAGCGGAATTGCGACACTGAAGAGAGGAGGAACTGTGGAGATTGTTCTTTTTGTTGACAAAAAATCGGAACTTATGCACCATTAAAATTGAACGTCTTGTTTTGACATCTTGGATAATCAAAATTTTTTAGTGGCGCTAAAGGCTATTTTATCCAAAACCTCTATAACTCGGAATGCGAAATCTTTAGTGTCAAAGTTAAATCTTTAACTTAAATCTTTACCTTAGAATTGGGGGGATTTCAAAATTCTGGAAAATATTTTTCGACTTCTAAGAAGCCCCTACACTCAGTCCCGGCATTATGCATTTCAGGATTATGCATCTCACGGCATTTATGCACATATAATTTTGCATATTTGCCTACCATTGGGATTGTGAAATCATTTTTGAATTACGCCTTAATATATACTTATTTTGTGACGCGGGAAATTTTTAGAATAAAACTTTAATTTACTTTGTGAAGGTAAAATTTTGAATATTCTAGCAATTTATTAGAGAACTCTGACCAAAAAGTACTTTTTATTGATGCATTTCTTTTAAACAGTTGAATATTTTTGTTCTGACACTCCGCGCGAAATTCGTTCTACGGTCCATTTATTCAGAGGAAATCTCCTGCGGATATGTAAATTTTCTCGATACATAATGCCATATCACGCGTTTTTTCGGTCCAGAAAGTGTGCATAATCCCGAAATTGAAAAAAGATATTCTTAGATTCGATAAAATTCGAAACTTTCGAGTGTTTTTTATATAAACTGAAATCAATTTGTATTATTTGTTTACAGAAGGTTGAGCGTTGTTCAGACATCTCGACTGAAACCCATCCCCCGATACTAATCGAAACAGATATAGAAAAATTCTAACATACATCCAAGTTTGTACTGGTGATACTTATGTATCAGTTCAATTCTTGACAAAGTCAGGAAATTTTCCTGTCTCTGGCTTAGTGAGGATTTGAGATTGGATATGGGTATGATTAGAGAGTTAACTAAAGTTGTTTTATCGAAGAAGTTCTTGCTCTAAACCTGTAAAACCTAGAAAAATAATAATACCTCCAAGGTCTATTAAAATAGTATTTATTGAAACTACAACTTACAAAGTTACGATTTTTAATTATAATTACATTAAAGACATTATACAATATTTTTGGAACCTATATTGGACCATGTAGAGACTACAGCTTCAAGTGTCAGTCTACAAAACTTTTAATAAATAATTTATTATTTTGGTATAATTCAAACTTCTTTTGTTTTTCTACTTTGACTTAAAATAACTTAATACCCGTAAATTTTAATTTCAAAATACTGAATCTTAAACCCATAGTCTCCATGACTACCTAAAAATCTTTGACGAATGTGCATGGGAATTCTAAGTTTTAAATCAGTCGTCAATATTTGGGATGGCAGTTCCACTAAACACTACCATACTTTTATTTTCTAACTATTTAAAGTTTAAACCATTCCCTTAAATTTTTTAGTTAGCTAGTTGTGTTGCTCAACAGCCCTGAGTTCTTTGCCATGCTGTGGAAGATGGAATTAGGATTCTGCAGTAGATTACTTGGACTATCAAACTCAGCAATTTCACCCTTGTCCAATACAATGACCTTGTCTGAGTCCATGATAGTGTTCAATCTGTGAGCAATTGTTAGAATAGTGCAGTCGCTGAATTCAGATCGAATGGTCTTCTGAATAAGGTCATCTGTTTCAAGATCAACAGCAGCAGTGGCTTCATCAAGAACCAGAACCTTCGTTTTTCTCAGAAGAGCTCTGGCCAAACAAATTAACTGACGTTGACCCACAGATAGGTTTTCTCCTCCTTCGGATATTTCATGAAGAAGTCCAGCCTGCAGACCCTTCACGTAATGCTTCAGGTGGGAAAGTTCGAGAACGCGCCAGATATCATCGTCGCTGTAGGATTGGAAGGGATCAATATTCATTCTAAGAGAGCCAGAAAAGAGAACTGGATCCTGGGGAATAATTGTAAGGCGGGAACGAAGATTATGTAGACCAAGTTCTCCGATATTCTTGTCATCTATTGTGATCTTTCCGCCAGCAGCCTCAATAATTCTGTTGATAGAAATTCAAATTCGTTAACATGATTTGATACAAAAACATAATGAATCATTTATGAGAATCGAAAACATACCTAAAGAGAGCAAGAGTTAAGCTTGATTTTCCAGCACCAGTTCGTCCTACAATGCCAACCTTCTCACAGCTTTGCACGGAGAAGGTGATACCTTTCAGTACCAGATCCAAACCTTCACGGTACCTCACTTGGAAGTCATCGAATTCGACTCGTCCTTCATGAGGCCATAGTGGATCACGTTCTCCCTTTTCCCATTCAGCTTCTTTCTCCACATCGGAATATTCTTCCATACGTTCAATGGCTACAATATTGGTTTCCACTTCAGCAGTCATCCTCACCATAAAGTTGAGGACCTGAGTGGTTTGTAGGGCATAAGTCACTGACAGCCCTACAAGCGACGGATCGATGTTTTCGCGGCCAAGTACAGCAAATAGACAGGCAAACAGGATGACCAAACTACCTACAAGTTCCAATCTAATTGCTAACCAACGATTAGCAATGATACTTGGATACGAACACATCTGGTTATAGTCTACTTTGTCTTCGTTCTGCTTCGTAAAGCCTTCCTGTTTACTATATGCCCTAATAGTCGACTGTCCAGTAAGACTTTCTCCAAAGTGAGAGTAGATAGGGGATCTCGTAACGGATTCAATTCTTTTCAGTTGCCTGATCCAAAAAAAAATTATTAAAAAGTGAATTTAGAATATGTTTTCATATAACAATAGGTCAAGGTACTATTTTCCTGACTATTTGTTTCTCAAAACAAATTAATATCACAAATCACAAAGCTTGAAACACTAAGTCCATAAAAGGTGTTTGCAGAATTCATTAAATACAAATTCAACAAAGATAAGACGACTCACCTTGAAGTTGCTACGTAGAAGGTTTGGATGAAGTAGTAGAAGATACCGATCGGTATGATAACACTCATGAATATTGGGGTGGTTATACTGATAACCACAAATATGAATACAACTGAAAATACCATCAATATCCAAGATCTAATCGACATTGGTAGGATATTATCAGCAATATCGACGTCTTTCGAGAATCGATTCATGATCCTTCCCAGAGGAGTTGTATCGAAGAAGGACATTGGTAGACGTAGGGTATGGCCTAGAAGCTTATGGTGCAGAGTTTTCGCTGCATTTAGGCATCCTATAGCAAGGACTACAGTACTGAAGAAGAGAGTTATCGCCTGTCCTACACCTAGAGCTCCATACACACCAAGGTACATATCTCTGTTTGCGGGAAGATGAGCTTCTTCGTCTTCAGCCCAAACAGCTAGCCAAAGATTTGCTCCCGCTGAACAAGCCTGATTCAGTAGATTCATAAGAAGGGCCCAGAATGTCATCCATATACCTATACCCTTGAAATACTTTATGTAAACAGCCCAACTGACTTTTCCCGTTGCGGATTCTTCCTTTTCAATAAGAACTGTTCCCGCTTTCGGAACAACAATTTCATTTTTATCTAACTTGCTAGCTCGCTTTCTCATCGAACCCTTCTTTGATCCCCTGAAAATTAAATTATTAATCATAAGTCATAGGTATTTAAAAGATATTTGAAAAAAGAAGTTACAGAAATTTAATACTAACTTTGATGACGCAGATCTCACTGAAAGTGCTCGTTCAAGAAGTTGCCGACCTTCTGGTTTGATAGCTAGAACATCCTTGATTTCTTCTAGATCTTCATCTTCCTCCATCTCTTGAATATGTTGCAGCAAAAATTCTGAAAATGCACCCTTCTGAGCCAAAAGCTCCTTATAATTCCCACTCTCGCTTATTTCTCCATCGCTTATGACAAGAATTTCATCCATATGTGGTAAGTAAGAGATTCCATGGGTGACCAATAGTCTGGTTTTTCCGGCCAACAATCCTCGAGGACCAACAACATTATCAAAAATGTGTTTGCCAACATGAGCATCTACAGCGCTCAATGGATCATCCAGAAGATAAATGTCAACATTACTGTACACTGCTCGGGCTAGAGATACTCTTTGCTTTTGCCCTCCAGAAAGATTGATACCTTTCTCACCAATTTCCGTTTGATCGCCACCAGGAAGCATGTCAATATCCGATTTCAGAGCACATGCTTCAATTACCTTGTCGTAATACTCACGATTCATCTTCAGACCGAAAAGGATATTATCTTGAAGAGTAGCATTTTGAATCCAAGCTTGTTGAGGAACATAAGCGATAGATCCGTCTGTGTTTACCTTTCCTTGCTTCTTCTCCATTTCACCCAGAAGTGCACTGATCAAGGAACTCTTTCCACATCCAACTGGTCCAACGACTGCTGTAAGTGACCCCTTTGAGACTTCCATATTGACATTCTTCAGAGTGATTTCTTCTTCTCCCCATGTGAATACCCCGTTTTCAACAAGGAGAGCACTCCTATGAGGATTATGAGTGACGTTATCAGGATCTAGTTCTTCACTGTTCATAAACTTATTGATACGTTCGATGGAAACTAAAGCTTGCATAGACATTGTTATGATCATTGGGAACATCGTCATTGGCATACGTAAAATGTTGAGTAAAGCGAGAGACATGAAGACAGTGGTTGCGTCAAGGTTGTTGTTTTCATCCATAAAGACGTAAGTTGTAAAGCAAGCCAAAGATACCAGGAATGGTGCCAGAGTCCATGCGAAGAAAGTACCAGCACTGTAGTATGCCATCCTTATCAAGACTTTCATTTCTTTCTCACGAATATCTTTGACATTCTGTTCAAAACTTGGCTCCCACGCATAAAGCTTAAGAACTTTCATACCACTTAGAATTTCGTTCATTATCTTCACTCGATGGTCTTTTTTCTTCATTTGATCCATTTGCAAGGCTCGCAACTTAATGGCAATCCATGCGTTGAAAGGTATCATTAGGATCATCACGGCCAAACCAGCGAAAATTGCAGCTCCTAGAAGATCGTAAAGGAAGTACAGGGCGAGGGCCATAATCAGAGGTCCAGACCACAGCAGATGCAAGTAAGACACCAATTCAAAGAATCTGTGAGCATCAACTGCCATTAGATTCACAATTTCACCAACAGTTGAATCCTTCTTAGCAGAACTGGATACTCGTAAGGCTTTCCTATATATGGCAGAAATCAAGGCACTACGAATTCTAAATCCCACCACGAATGTTAAGTGGAAATATTGTCCGTTGAGGAAAAGTGTAAGTAGGGCTGCACCAAACATCAAGAAAGCGTAAAATAATCCTCTCCAGAGTGGTTCTTCTGGACTAGCTGTAAAAGCGATCAGTAGCCTAAAAGTATGGATAGATTTTAGTCATAATATAAGTACAACTTTATTATAACTTACCCTAGAAGCTGTGGTGAAGCGAACGACAAAAGATCGATGATAAGCTTAAGGACACCAGCAAACCAGAAAGGTCCTCCAAAAGCTTTGACCATAGCTGGAAGAACGGATCCATTGGTTTTCCCATGAGGCTTATTGTGACTGGAAGATTGAAAAGCTGTTCCATTGCTATATCCGTTCTGTGCATTTTTCTTAGCATTAATATTGGCATTTTCCTTGGTTCGATTTTTCTCCACACTTTGGTACCAGTATTTATCAAAATCAGGAACAAGGCTTCGTGATCGATCATCTGTGTTTAGATCCCACATATCATCAATTTCCAGGGGCCTCCTGTATCCTTTCCATGTCATTGGATCAAACCACTGGAAAAAGAGCTTCCTCAGAAAACTCGATGAAAGTTCAGGACTTGGTTTTCCGACTTTGATACGATCTTCGGGTGGTGCATCAGAGAAGCAGTTCAAGAGTAAGGCAATAATACAGAGACTGAAGTGTGTTATCATACTGCCATATTGGTATGTATGAAAATCTATTTGTTCCTCGACGGCATTACCATCTGGATCGAAATTCATCAGTTGTGAACGGAACCTAAATATTCCGAGGAAGACAATCATAAACCAGAAGAGGAACATGAGTCCTGATGATCTTATGCCTTTCTTTTTGTGAAGCAGCATCAGGGTCGATGCTATCAGGAAGGTAACCATAAGGATCACAGGTGTCACTATGTGAACTGGATAGATCCCAGGCTCTTCGGCTATCCAGAGATCAGTTCCTATAGCAAGGTCAGCTGTGGCCAGAGTAAACAGAAGAAAAGTTGTAATGGTTTTACCCACATTCAGAAAGGTCCAAGGAATTCGGCCGTGTTTGCTTGTGGCAATAAAATACAGCTCCAGCGGTGTGAACAAGATAAGAAACCCTTGAAAAGATAGATATTTTTATAAACACTTGATTGTTCACCAGAATCCACTTTATATTACTTACCACATGGCACCCATATCATAACCGTCTTGTGAAAGCATGGCGTAAAGTCTGGGTTTTCCGTTGCCCACGTGAGATCGTCGTCCTAGGAATAAACAGGAATAAAAATGAAAATCCTTAAGAGTTTCATCCTGAAAAGTTCCTTAAAAACGATCTCCAATCTTTTGTAAAAGAACGCCGATCACTGTGGCGGACGTTGAACAAGATGACTGAAGCAAATTCAGAATCTTGTTTTGAAACATTTCTAGATTTACCCTAAATACATTCCTAAAGTACTTATGATCAAGGAGACATAAAAGTCTAAACCAAATACCTTCAGTCCGCAACCTCAATAGGGCGACGGAGTAGAAAAAAATTATTGAATAAATGAGAAGTTTTGTGTATTGTAGCCAGTCCGTTTTCAACCATTTGTAATTCAAGTTAGGTGAATCATATATCCTTAGTGACCCTGACGACGTCATTCCAATGGACAGTTAATAAATTCATCCAATCCACCCCCCCCACATTTCCCAAAAGAAAAAAACCTGATAAGAGGTATGAGACAGCAAAAAGCGAAAATTTATCGCCCACACTACCTCTCAAGTGCACATCTTCGAGAACCAAAATATTGGAGTAAACTTTATAATGTACGAGATAAAATACACCAGGGGCAGAGCATTAAGTTGATTGAAAGCAATATCATTGAATAATTCAAAAATTGATGAATCATTTTTTTTATTATAATATAATATTACAAACTTATCAATTCGGGTAATTCGTCATTATCGGCATTATAGACAGGAAAAACGTTTACAGGCGTATTGTAAAACTAAATTTATCAAATCATTTAAAAAAGAGGTGCATTTATTATAAATGATTTTTTTTAATAAAAATTACTCCGAAACTCAATTAGGTTCAAGATTACACAAATTACAAAGAATATTCAATTCAATTCAATTCAATTATATATTTCTCCTGAAATCTTTCTTAGTTGCGTCTGCCGCCGACTTACCACTACCGATCTCATCAGGTAAACGACAGAAACCCTCAATCATAGATCGTATATGCCTATGATATATGAAATATATAGGGGAGACTGGGGTAAAAGTCACAAATCGAAAAATTCAAAATTCAATATATTCCAAGATAAAAAAATAGCCTCCATAGACCTTCTTCAATGTTGTAAGTTTTCTGGAATTCGAACAAGGAATTTAGAAAAAAATATCGAAATTTTTAGCCCTATTTTTGAAATATTTTCCTTGCAGAAGATATCAATTATTACCTATTTATTTTCCAAAATTGATGCACTAGTGAATATTTTCTAAATGATTTGGATTTTTTGAATACGAATCCGCTATCTATTTTAGAATTTTACAAAGATTCTTTTCTCCAGATATTCTTTTATAGAAAACGACCAAATGGGGTAAAAAGTAACAAAAGGTATGGAGCAAAAAGTAACAGAAACCGAAGCAATTTCTGATGTCTCACGGCTAAAAGAAACATCATTACGATGTCTCGCCGCTTATTGTTTACATTGGTCAAACGATTTGTAGTCTTTTGTGTGTTTTTCCTAAAATAGCTTGAAAAGCGCTTTTCTCGTTTTCTCGTTCAGATAAAGAAAACGGTGTTTTACAAAGGTGTAGATGAATGAATTTTCTATGAAAATGTGCCCCTAGGTATTTTTTTCAAATTTACGAAAGCCATTAATGAAACGAATCGAAATGTGGTAATACCCCATTTCTGATACTATTTGCCCCAACATTTTTAACATTAGTCACAAAATTACATTTTAGAAATCGGCTCGATAAACGTATTTCTTTACAAAATAGAGGAAAATGACTTTTACAAAGTTAAAGAGCGGTAAATTTCCTATAAAACTGCGCTAAATAGAAATTTCTAAGGCGCTCGAGTTGCTTGTAAGAAAATAAAATATCCGCTTTGTGACTTTTTGCCCCAGTCTCCCCTACTCTTTCATTAAAAAAAAGACTAATAATAATATTTCTTTCCGTATTACCGTAATACTATTGAGGAAATGTTTACCACCCTTCACTGTTCAATAAATGCTATTTAAAAAAATATTCTGTATTTATCGCTCCGGTATATTTCAGGAAAATTTCAAGAAATCTAAATTCAAAGCCCTTTCTTTTCTCAAATGTTTGGCGCATGACTATTTGACTGTTTCGTACTCTTCTTTTTCTTTTGAACCTCAGAACATATTCAATTTAATTTAATTGAATTTTGAGCGTGATACAGTGCTATAGACATATATGCACAACAAGCGCCTGGAAAGTTGGCCTTTTTATATGGAGCTATTTGAAGCCAATTTCCTAAATTGATCTCGGACTCAGCTCACAGTGTTCCGAGGGAAAAATGTATTTAAACAAAAATTTAGTATATTTATTATTTATCCCTCCATACGGTAAGGTATCTTATAATGCGAAAAAACTTCTCACTTTTTAGATATTTAGCGTAACGGTCGCGAGTGCAAAAAAAATCCCATATAAATTTAAATCGAAGTATGAGAAAGTGGCTTCAAATTTCAGGCAACTTGCCAAGGGCTTGATGCAAAACGTTTGAGAAAGAATGGGATACGAATTTTGCTTTCACGAAATTATCCTGATCTAAAAAGCGTTCCGATGGAATTTACTGGTCAAATCAAAATTTTACTGACCATATAAACCAATACTGCCCTAATTGTTCAAGCCAAATATTTTTTCTCACTATCCTTATCGCTCTAGCTTACTCATTTTATATTAAACCAGTATATCTTTTAAATCCATGACGTCAAGAGCACATTTTTGTATTAGTTGACCACCCCAATCGAGATTATTAAGTCAAAATATGCGAAATTATGCATTTTTAAACCATAAATCTTACGAAAGAAGCTCCATGAAAAATTCCGAATAAGGAAATGGTTCAGTCTTTAACTATCTTTAACAACTTTTTCCGGGTAAGATATCATCTCACTTTTCTTGAAAGATTTTTCAACATTGTCACTCCACTGACCATTTATCAGCATATTTTTTATCAAAAAATTTTTGCACGTATTTGAGCATCGATATCATTAATCGCTTGTGGTTGTGTGGGTGGGGATGATGAAAATTCAATTTTCCTGAATTTCACAAGAATTTACAACACTGAGAGAGATGAGAATATTTATTACTCACCCAAAAAGGACCTCCACAGAAGTCTTGCATTGTCCTTGCTCCAATCTCCCTTTTTGGTGTTGAGATAAGATGGCTTAAGTATTACAATGAGACGTAGAAATCACTGAATCACTATACGTCAATCTAATTTTATTTGTCCTTCTGGGACAGAATAAAATGTTAGTGTCCTTTTTGGAAAAGTATTGTCCACAAAGGTTTTACACGAACTTTTCAATCAGTTTCAGGTATTTTGGGTCATTGCTGTTGTGAGAAAACTCACAATTTCTCTGTGATTACCACTTCACTACAATCAAGATCAAAGATCACAAGATTGGTCAAAGACGAATGTCTGCAAATATCACAAGTTACAACGAGGACCGCGGTTAAACAAACTAGAGTAAAGCGATGAAGCGAGCTTTTTATATGAATCGCCAGTGTGTTGATAGTGCAAAAATCCCATTGTCATGTTATGAGATGATAATAGAAGTGATAAGGTGGGACTAAAGAGGTGACTGAGGGTGACGGGGGGATTTTTGAAGATAACTTTATATCACTCACACTGAGAGAAAGTGGTGTAACAAAAGGGAAAATTGTGCTATTTCATCAATACTTTGCAGATGTATAGCACTACATTCTATAAAATGTTTCGCGGATTCTGCTGGTATTGAATTAATGTATCAGAACTGACTCAGACTAACTTTTATAGGAATTAGTATTTATACGTCAGTGTGACTATCCAGGGCGGAAAACAAGCCCCTAAACCTATTCCCAATCCCAAGTGCATTGTATTCAATTGGATATGTACATATTCTTTAAAATTCAAATAGTTTTAATGGTGAGAATACTAAAATAAAATCGAAAAATCAACAGAAAAGGAAATTTGTTTAAGAAACGAGCAAACACCACCGTAGCGTCTCATCATCAACCACAAATTTGCGTCATCATGGTTTTGTGAATGAATGCACAGTTAACACGTCTCGTGAATTTGTTCATTCACATTTATATATAACTGCATTAAGCCTCTTAAATATACATCTAATCACGTAATTAGAATATGCAAATATTTGTTAATACCGTGTACTGCATTCCGTAAACACAATGCAACGGGATATTATATAGGACTGACAGAATATATAAGACAGATGCAGAATTTGAAAATTACCAATTGCCTTTAGAATTGGGTTATTATTCTATTTAGATGATATTTTATATCAAATTTTCTCTATCTTAAAATTTTGCTTGAGAAGCATGATTTTAATTTCGTCACTTAATGATACAATTTCGATTTAAGTGGCCCCTTCAAGCAGTGTGACCGATAAAAGTCACGCTTTTGGTGTTGTGGCACAATTTTTTATAGATAAATCGCCAATTTAATCAACAATTGCCGAAGTAATAGAATTCACTGAAAAAACTAATAAATGTTATAATAATCTTTATTCTTATATTAAGTTATACACTCAATTACCTCAATATACTCAAAGCTCACTTCCAAATCAATATTTTTACTCAAATCAACTTTATAGACATCGCAGTGAATGGTGATGATAGCAATATAGAAACATCTAATTGATTGTCAATGTAAAGTGGGGCTCAAGCAGTCCTAGCCCAGGAGCAGATGAAGAGACAACAGGTATGGCTGCACAAGAAACAAAGTTCTGGGATGGCCACAGTATAATGAAACATGGAACCTACCCTCCAGTCACTGGACAGATGAAGTTGGTAGTTGGTAAGAAATGCATTGCTAAAAGTGAACAAATACAAAACTGCCTCTATCCATTTATTTTTGAAGTTTGCAAAAGTGCGATTCTATCTCACTCAATCGAATCAGAATTCTTTGAGTCAAAGAGCTCAGTGTTATTGCCAATCGAACCAATGACAACCCATTCCGCTATCATATTACTACAATATACAGTAGCAAAAAACCATGAAATGGGAATTCTTATCATTGCAATAATATCAATTCAGTTCTGTTAACAATTATCAATCAATAAAAAATTTTCGTCGTTAAAGTATTTGTAACTATTACAATTTACATTGAGAATCTATCAGTATATTTTACGATTTAAATGGAACATAGGGAAACTTCACTAAATTTCGACCAGTTTGAAATTTCGGTCACTTGTTCCTCAAAATTTCTTGAATTTTTAGCTTTTACATAGACACTCTAGAGCCTATGCAATGCAAAAAATAACAAAAAATATCACTTCAATGAACGAGATGATGTGAAAAAGACTTTGAAGGAATTCCGGAAGGGCAAGAAACTATAAGAATCAAGGTGACCGAAATTTTGCCCAAAGCTATGTCTATATTTTTATTCATTTTAAAATGTAATTAGGAATTTTGGTAGAGTACTGACGACAATGAGCATAAGATCTTGGACATTGATCTGAGGCCAACTCTCCTGATCTGAGATCTGAGATCTGAGGACATGGATCTGAGTTGAGAAAAAAAATCTACTTGTTTGAAGTTTAAGTCGTCCGAAGGTAGTTTAGATTTATTAACTTATTAGTAAATAACCTAAAAGCTGAACTGAAAACTAATAGAGATAATGAACAATAAATTAATAATAAACTTTAATTGCTGATATCTTACCGCTTTATTTCTGGTTAAAATTGGTGTAGTCGTGTTGAAAGCTGTAATGAATATTAAAAAAAGCAAAAAAGTTTCATATGGGAACAAGGCTTCCAAGTTTGCTAAATACTATAACTTGTTACTCAGATGCTCGGCTCTTAAAGAAAACATCATGCACATGAGTTCGAGGATTTTACTAATTTTCCATTTAACTTTTTTTTAAGTTTATAAATTAACAAATAGTTTGAAGTTTGAACTGATTTAAAATCCACTCAAATGATAGTCCAGTAGGGGAAGACTTTAGGTCAAGGAAATGGAGTCCCTACGGATGCGTTAAGGGGTGTAATCCTTTCAGGACAGGAAAACACAAAATTCTTTGCCAAAGCTTTCGACGCTTCAACGCGTCTTCCTCAGTGGTCAAATCTGTGATTTGTCTCTTAAAACTTGTTCGCACTGTCTATCCACTACTCCAAATGAGGATCTACAGGAAAACTTGGAAATTCATAACGGGTACTCCTTCTTGGACATTGATCTGAGGCCAACTCTCCTGATCTGAGATCTGAGATCTGAGGACATGGATCTGAGTTGAGAAAAAAAATCTACTTGTTTGAAGTTTAAGTCGTCCGAAGGTAGTTTAGATTTATTAACTTATTAGTAAATAACCTAAAAGCTGAACTGAAAACTAATAGAGATAATGAACAATAAATTAATAATAAACTTTAATTGCTGATATCTTACCGCTTTATTTCTGGTTAAAATTGGTGTAGTCGTGTTGAAAGCTGTAATGAATATTAAAAAAAGCAAAAAAGTTTCATATGGGAACAAGGCTTCCAAGTTTGCTAAATACTATAACTTGTTACTCAGATGCTCGGCTCTTAAAGAAAACATCATGCACATGAGTTCGAGGATTTTACTAATTTTCCATTTAACTTTTTTTTAAGTTTATAAATTAACAAATAGTTTGAAGTTTGAACTGATTTAAAATCCACTCAAATGATAGTCCAGTAGGGGAAGACTTTCAGACTTCGCACACTTCATATTCCTTCTATCATTAATAATTAATCAGGCCAAATTGTAATATATATTCAATAGCTTGTCTTAAGTCACACATTTCCTGAAAATATTAGGTCAGATTTATTAAACGGATACAAAAAAAATATATGAAGTGTTCGAAGCCACAGTATGTGCGAAGCTAAAAATACTTCCCCTTTATCTTAGAAGTAACACAATTTATATTTTGGATAAAATAGTTATCGGTTGATAACCGATTCAATATCGGATATTAACCGATTCGGATAGATTCAAATCTGTCAGAAAACCCAAAAACTTTCGAATGAAGCTGGATACGGTTTCATTTACTTGCGAATTACTGGAGTTTTTTAATTTTTAAGTTTGAAAAACCGTTTTTATAAATCAATCAAAAGTATTTTCGAATTAGACGAAAAGATCGCCTAGCAAACCTCTAAATTACGTTACAAAATTACAACACACCTATTTTTAAACACTAGACGAGTCAAGCTTCTATAATATATTTCCATAATGAAAATGACATATGAATTTTTCAGAAAATGTAAGGAATATGACTAGAGCTTATGTAAAAAAATAATTGTGGAAAGCTTGCGTCATTCCAAGGTGCCGCACTTTCCCCTATTCCTTGCGTAAATATTTAACAGTGAAAGTTTTTACTTCTCAAAATTAGGAAATTAACGACCAAAAGTTTTTTTTAACTATTTTCAATTGAATATATTTTATATAAAAAAAATTAATACTCACTTGATTTTAGCCTTTCGACACTTTCATACTGAGGCGACTAGTACTTCCCACGACGAAAGATAAATAAATGAGATTGAAGTGTGAAATAAAAAAAGGAGTGTTTCTTTTCAACAGATTTAATATTTCTTTCTCACCTAAACATTTAGTAATTCTAATAATTTCTCTTTCATGATTTGATTACCTTCTCTTTCAAATACAATATGATTTAAAATTTTTTATATTGTTTCACACTAAGTAAGGCCTCTGTATTGTGGTTTCTTTATCTTTCACTTCATCAAATTATCTACTATAATCCCTTAAAATGTTAAAATAAACTTCTTATATAAGATGATGCAATTCAATGTGTTCCTTCACACTACATTGTGATAATAGTTTTTCTTTCTTTATCTAACTGCAATAACCATATTAAATGGGTGGATTTGTATTTTTCCTTTAATATTATTTATATTTAATTTAACTTTTAAATTTTTCCCAACTATTGTGATTTTCCGGGAGTTTCATCGGAAACTTTGTCTGTACGTGGAATCCCTTTAAAAACCATTACTTTTTTTCTGCCCTGTAATTGTGCTTCACTTTTTCGCTCTAACAAACACCATTATTCTCGTGAAAAATATATATATTTTCTCTATTTTCTCTATTGCTTTAAAGTGGTTGGTTGTGGTTTTCAACGAACTTTTCCATTTGTATAACTTTCGTGTGATTTGTGGCCCCTACTTCAAAAGTTATATTATAATTATTATATTTCACGTTATATCCTTTTTTTTTGGAAATCTTCTCGACTACAAAACACTTATGCTTAAGTTTTATACATGCTCAAGTGAAATAATTAACAATTCTCTCATTAATTCAAACTCTATATACTCCAAATGACATGTATTTGTTGCATTTAGCTATATAATTTTTAAATACGATTTTATCTAATGAATATGCTCATTTCAAAATTATATATATTTTTTTTTTTAGTTTCACACAACTGCAATGCATGAATATAAAGTGGTATTCATAAATAACATCTGTTATTTGTTCATTTTAACAATAGAATTTATCAAGTATGTAATAAATTTAATCTTTTATCGATGATTTTTTTTGTCTGTGAAAAATTTCAATGAAGTTTCCCCAAAAAACGGATGATACTTTTTATGTCTCATGCACCATCAAAATTATTATTATTCGTTTGGGAAATCGAAACGATTTTGATAAATTTCATTGGGTGTTGTTATGAACCAGGAATAATATAAAATAAAAAAATATATAACACATTCTTTTGTTTTTGAATAGGTTTTTTTTAATTGTTGTCCTTGATATGAATTTCAGATATCAAATAAGAAAACTGTTTATCGTATTGAATTGTTTGAAATTTAAGAATTATGCTGCCCTATGTTAACCGATTTTATCAAAACTATTAACCCTCAAGTAGACGCAGTAACAGTGAAATTTAAGCGTTCCTAAGTTCAAGATAAAATATTGATCACCAATTCTAAAATTCTCTATTGTTTTTCTTGACGATTTTTGGCTTAAAACGTAAAATATTTGCAGATTTGTCAAAATTTGTGGACCATCGCTAATAGTGTTTCAGTATTATTTTTTGGAATATGAGATAAAATTGAACATTCTCATAAACAACAACAAAAATGTAAAACCCAATTTAGCAATTTTAGAAGCACTATCAAACTATAATATACTCAAACTGAATCAGTTATTTGTACTGTAAGGGCCTTGACAGACCTGAGGATTAGCCGAGAAACGGCCTAGCATAATTATAGTAGAAATAATGTTCAAACTACATTTCCGACATTTTCCACTGAGTCGTCTCTCGGCTTAAGTCGTAAGTGTGTCTAGGGCATAAGTCCGAATGACTTTGTCCTCTTCGGGTAACTTCTCACCCTTGCTGTCCATAAGCTTTCCTTTAATTCGAGGACTTATTAACGGTACTCGCCGATCTGGTCTGCCATGCTTAGGTATATTTTGTAACACTAATCGGTTTCGTGGCTTATCCTGCTGTTATTATGAAAACCCAAAGACTGAATTGGTACAGAATGCACCTTGTCCTTAGGGTTAGCCCTCTGAGTGGGAGGTGAAGGGTGTGAGTCTTTAAAAATAACATAAAACTTTAAACTTAAACATTAAACTTAGGGGAAAGCGCGCTACCTTAGAATGACTCAAGCTTCGGACAATTCAATTTTTTCTCAAAGTTTCTTATGGATTTCACCCACAGATCTTTTCTGAAAATTTGAGGCATTGAACTAGCCATTAAAATATAATACAATAATGGGTCAAATTAATTTATAACATAACGAAAAAAATGAATTGTGCGAAGGTAGCGCGCTTTCCCCTATATGTCTTACTATGGTGCACTCTTAACAACTATCAATTGATCCTGAGCTGAGAATACGTCAATGCGTTCTTAAGAAGAGTAATTTTGTCAGCCAACCTTCACCAGTCGTGCTACTGTGCCCGTTTTCTTATGTACCGTAAGTGCGGGTGACTTTGACCCCCTCCTACACGTAAGCTTTTCTTTACTTTTAAGACTTAAGGATGGTCTTTACCGATTCGATCTACCATGTTTGATCAGTGAGAACCGTTCTTAAACATTAGAATTATAGAAACGCTTACGAACAGAAGGTGGTCAAAATCACCTGCATCTACGGTACCAAATATAATACAATGATCTGTAAACGGATAGTTGTAGTTTCAGTAATACCCAATAAGATGCAAACATTGGTATTTTACCAAAATCGACTTTCTTTCTAATAGGGAAATTCTGTAACGATATGACTTTATCACATGACAAATTGTCGTAGTTAATTCAGGAGCAGGACAACATTAAAGCTCAATGAACATCGAAAGCGAGTTCTATGAAGCTCTTTATTACCGATATAAATCGGATTTTCGATTAGTTCTTCTGAATTACTAGATAAAAAAAATTAAATTTGTCATATGACATTGCCATACTGTTAGAGAATTCCCATACAGGGGTTCAAAGTGTAGCAAGAATTGCTACGGGTCCACGTCAGAACATGCTGGAGCATCCTTCATCGATAGCCATCCGGGATTGAGCCCCCATTGCTCATACCTAGAAGGCCACGAATCCAGCGTCCACCTCGCTTCACAGGTGAAGACCGACTGAGGAGCCGATTCGATTGTGCCTTCGGAATAACTCGTCGAGCACTCACAATCCCATATAGCGGGATTATATCGATATCGTAACTTGAGGTTAGCCGTCATTACAGCACCTCTCAAAGTTACCACCCCAGCTGGTCAGTGATTTGATACCATTTGCTTGGAAGAGTCTTCGTCGGGACTGGCTTTCTTCCTCTCTATCTTCTTCTTTTGAACTCAACAGTCCTACTACAAAAGTCTTTTTTTTAGAAAAAT
This sequence comes from Phlebotomus papatasi, assembly GCF_024763615.1. Classification (NCBI taxonomy): domain Eukaryota; kingdom Metazoa; phylum Arthropoda; class Insecta; order Diptera; family Psychodidae; genus Phlebotomus; species Phlebotomus papatasi. Next base: position 75,475,208 of record NC_077224.1, read on the forward strand.
ATGTGAATAAAAATTATCCAATCATATAAGAACTTAAGACAAAATGCTCGAGATCTACAAGATGGAGAATTTTCCAACTGAATTTGACATTTCTGTCCGCCAATTTTAATAATCGTCAAAACCTAAATGTACCTATTCAACTGAAATTTTAGTACGTTGTAGGTGATGTAAAGGCCTATTCAGTACGTATCTATGTTCCAGTCTAAGTCAAGCAATTGTATAGATACAGGCGTTTCAAGTTGAAAATATTGACATACTCACGAATATATGTTGACAGAACTATGGGACGCGGTTTTTTGAAACTATCAATAAAACGACAGCAACTTTAATGTAAAGTAATAAGACCTAACAAACCAACAAAGGGAAAACTGATGATTTTCCTTGTAACAACATATTAATTGGTTTTATATTAATTTTATTAGTTGGTTTTATATTTTAATCTTAACGACCAGGATTTGAAAATGAGATGTCATTTTTTGTATTCATGCGGGGAAAGGAATAGAGTTCTTGTCAAAAAAGTTAAAGCTTCGATTTCCGGGTTCTGGGCTTTTGAGGGCTGTAATAGTTTATTGTTTTGGGACCCAGAACTGAAAAGGCCTTGACATCAGCTATAACATACTAAAATTTTGTGCTTGTGACACAAAATATTCACGCTTAAATATTTTTATAGCGTAAAGTAAGAAAAATGGACAGTCAGCGGCATTTACGGTAGGGGAAAGTACTCTCCCTTCGAACGTTCATGCCTTCGAATAATGTGATTTTTTTTTATTTTTCGTAAGAGATTTACACTAAATTATCATGGAATTATCAACAATTGATGATAAGCGAACTAATATTTAATAGAAATGTGTAAGTCTCTTATGAAAACTAAAAGAAAATTCACATTATTCGAAGGCATGAACGTTCGAAGGGAGAGTACTTTCCCCTATATCTTTATATCAGCAAGAACCTTATAGACGAAGTAAAACATACAACATCTTCTGAAGATTGTTTATAGCTTTGACTTTATGCAATTATTCTTGATAGAAGGAAACTTATTCAAATGCTTTTCAAATTTTTATTCAATCGGAATAGTATTGATCCAATTATCTTAATCTCTTTCCCAAAATTTTGGAGCTTGAAATAACTTTTCAAAATGGTCAAAATAACTTAAACATGTCGAGAATATAGAATTGGCAGCGAGTTGAACTATAATTATCTGAAGGTTTTATCGTCGACTCCCCCATTGTTACTTGTTTTATTTCAGTCAAAATATAATCATTTATTATTTAAAATAAAATTAAGTAAAAGAAATTCCGTATTGAACTACAAATACAAATCTTAGATTTAATAATATTTTATAGAACCAGAACATATCCTGATTTCTTTTCATTGAAAACAGACTCAACTGGCCTCTTGATGGTCTTTAATAGAATTAAAATAAATTTAAATATAGCGCCACTGTGATGTTTTTTGTGTTAAAATTCGTTAACTCTTTCCGGACCGCAGCATATGCTGCAAGCCAATTTCACCATTTTTTAATCCATAATATCTAAGCTCAGGAATTAATTGAAGTTCTACAAAAAATATCTTATATTTGGACATCCTTATAGTTTGTAATCAACCACAAGAATTGAATTTTTATCAGTTCTGAATAATTAAAAAACCTTGTTTTTCGCAGAACATTCATATGCTGCTTTGGGTACTCAGAGTCCCAAAAGAGACGAAAGAGTTAAGACTGAGGAAAACTTTAATATTAGCCCCAATATGTTATGCCAATTGCAATCACCAACTGAAAGCAACAGCCCAAAGTAAATAATAGGCCTGCAGCAAATACTGCTTAAATAGCTATGGTTAAAGCCAACCCTGCTGATGGAGATGTCCCCTCAAAGGAATTACATTGGGCAAATTAGGTAGCTGCTGATGACCATTCGCATCCATTTTCAACGCACTACTCATGGGGCCCGACAGAAGGGGCTCAGTAGGACAGATCGGGATGACCAGATGTCCTGCAACGCTCTCATCCGTTGTCGAGGCCGTGAGAGTTGCACTAACAGCATCAGCGGACACTGGCGCATCCTGACCATTTTGTGGGATAGATTCTGTACTCTCGTTGATAGTTGGTCTTGTGGGGACACTTGAGGCCCTTTTCAGAAGCTTCTTGCTGCTTTTGGACACCCCATCGTGCTCAATGGGAGGCTCAAGTACAGGACTGGCATTCCGGCTGTTTGAGAATTTCTTCCGACGTCTCTTGAGAGCTGCCAATGCACTGAAATGGAAATGATGCGTTGTGCTCTCTTTACCCATATCCCTTGATGGTTCGACATCTGGTCGATCTAGACTAGGATTGGAATCAGTTGCAGACTCCGTGACGGCTTCATCGGATGCAGGACTATTGCTATGACTTGCAGAGTCCATGCGGTTGCTGGTGTTGGGTGGAGCATTGCAGACAGAGTCCTCACTCCGAGAACGTCCGATGAAGCGAGAAACACTTCCCGATTTTGCCGCCTCTATCAAGGTACCCCATCTACGTTTATGAGATCCCCCAATACGTTTTGTGTGAAACTTGGGAGCCAGCTTTCCCAATTTCGATGCAGCACTCGGCTGGGAATCACCAAAAGAACTCTGTGAGGAACTAAACTGCTGCATGGGATTATGATGAGTTTTCTTCGGTGTAATCCCTGGCCCAAAGATATTCGACAGAGGTGAACCAAACATCTCGTAATGATGTGGATCTGAGTGTTGATGTGGTAAACCACCTGAAGAAAATTCAGCTACTGGTGGAAGCTGAGAGCTCTGCTGAGGTGGAGCAATATTGAATCCTTTCATAAGACGTCTCTCCTTCTGACGATTCTTCTTGCCTCCAGCTCCAGAACCCTGTCCTGATGCTGTACTCGTATTCATGCCACTATTCTTTAATATCTCCACCAATTCACACCGGAAGGCCGATATGTCCTGCTTAATCTCATTGACATCATCCTCCGTGACGCCTTGAGATTCAGCTTTACGTTGCTCTACTGTAACGTACCTCCTCACTAAGTTCCGCATTATGGTTTGATAGATGAAATCTCGCTGATTGGCCTGTTTAGCCTTTTGCTAGCCAAAAAGAGACACATGCAGAAGATGGGAGAGAGATAGGAAATCCAGTTAAATATACATAGATTAAATTGTCTCTCAAAGTGTCTAATACCCTTATTGTTCGCATATGTTCCTTCTTGACGGATCTCGAGTGACCACAGAATTTCCGCTTGATCCACTGGAAGATGTACCAGAAGGATTTTGGTGTGGGAATGACGTTAAATGGTGGTGGACATGTTCCTCCCTCTTCAAAGTAACTTATCCAAAGGCGAGATCTTGCAAATTTCCACTCAATGTCAGCTCGTTCCTGTATAAGATTTGTAAGCTTCAACTCTTTGGGAATTCAAATTGGTTCAGACTTGAATTAAATATTTAAATTTTAAGCGATTATACATAATATACTCAAAAAAAGTTAAATTATCTACACTGAAAATAAAAAGGTTTGTAGCAACTAATCATGTTAAAAAAACAGGATTAACATAATTTGAATTAAATGAAACGAAAATAGACATGGAAGTATTTTGTATGGTTTTTAAGAAAGTTTTTGACATATAAACGAGAAATACAGAGAACAAAAGATTTGGAAATTCTAGGAAAACCTTTCCTAATAATTTCCCTATGAACTGTATACTAATTTTGATTAACTATTTCCAAAATTTATGCATTTTTGTGTACTATAGAATTCTTTAATTAAGCTAAAAGCTAATCCGTTGTTCGTTAGAGAATTTTTCAAAGAGTTTCCCCTCTCCTGTTTTTTTTAACCAAAATTACCACCCGGGTAATGAATGATCAAAATTGATAGGAAACTATGCTCAAAAGCTAGCCGATTTATTAATTTTCTAATTAATCAATAAGTCAGAAAAGTAGGGTAAATAAAATCTATCTAAGCTTAGAAAATTAAATTCTGATTAAACTAATAAGTAAGTTTCCTGTGTTCTGATGAAAAAACTAATGAATAGTCAGACAATAATATAATAAAACAAGAAAAAAACGAAGAACTCGAAACCATTGATAAATTTGAAAGAATTGTTAATAAATAGATAAATTTTATGGAAAGAACTAGAAAGAATCGAAAAAAATAAATAGACAGAAACAGAAAAAACACAACAAATTAAATGGTATTTAAAAAAATAAATAAATCTGACTATTTTATTGGAAACTAAACTTTAGAAAATGTAAAATTTCTTATATTTGTCCCACAGATGTTAGACTTCTAGTTCAATTCGAGGAATTACAGCTTATCTTCCATAAAGTTTTTTCTTTCAGTTTATTTTTATTTTAAAGTTCTTCATCGAGAATGTTTAATTTGTTTTTCAAGCCAGCCTCAGTAAAAATGCATAAAATTACATGCCACATTACTGCATGAAGTTTATCAATTGCAATTTTGTACTACTTAATTTAGTTATAATAACTGTAACCAACACCTCTCGAGGATCATTGTATGAATCAACAATTTCTTAACTTAATACCTATTATGTCAAGTTTAGATCAGGAACAAATATTAATTAAAAATTTAGCTTTTAATGACCATTTAATAAGCACATGATTTGTTAGTAAATAAGCTAGTTTCTATGAAGGGTATCCTAAAGACGATTTGAAAATAGAGCTTTAGTCTAATTCTCGAATGTCGCGAAATCAAGAAAAACAACCAATTTTAATAGTTTCTCGAAATATAGAGGACCATTTACACTTAATATCTAATCATAAATCAACACTTTCTCAAAAACTATCTCTTAATAAGAATTTACCGAAGTTAAGGGGAAAGCTTGATTTCGAAATACTAAATATTAGTTTATACATACAATTACAAGTACTCAAATTATTATTTTCGAAAAAAATATTACAAAATGTCGCACCGATGAGAATGGAGCACCTCGTCGTAGAATTCTCAAAAAATTGAAATTCTAAAAGAATTTTAAATGTTCAGAGTCAAACCAAAAAAAAAAAAAAAAAAAACTGGACAAAATATTCGCTTTATCACTCACAGTAAAAGATATTAAAAATATGTTTTCAAATACCATTTAGTTTCAAATAGAAGATAATTTAATTCTGAAGAGAATAATCATTTATTTATTTTATTCGGTTCATTTGTTTATTCTTAATCTTTCCCGCCAAATCAAATTGAGAAGTGGAGAAAACTCACTTGAAATTTTTCAAGTGTCTGCCCAAACGCTTGTAAATCTGCTCAGTGCTCCATTGCTTTCGCCTCTGTATCTTCGGAAATAATTCGAATTGACTTCTGAAATTTTTATGATATAGGGAAAACAGGGGCACCACCAAACACGGGGTAGCATCAAACACTAATTTTTATTTCTAAACAATTTGGACTCTCTCGACCATTTCTTCATTGGACAACCATCCCTATAATGCCTATAAATTTCTATAATTCTTGTCCTCTGAAGTCGGATGTATGATTAAGAAATCGCAGTGTTTGGTGCTACCTTATGTTTGGTGGTGCCCCAGTTTCAACTATTCTTAGATGGTTTATCTATCAATATCAATTTAAACCATAAAAAGGAAATATACCACTTTTGACCTTGCAACTCAAGCTTCCCCCTTAAGCTAATATGACTACACCTTAAGTCCGAAATCCGTATAATTGAAATTTATACTCGTCCCATGGTACCATTTGTCTCACAGTTCACGTTTCGTAAATCAGAAACGTTCTTTACCAAAAATGTAGAAGCCTGTTCTTCTATAAACTATTGCATTGTAATATTTTGAAAGTTGCGAGTATTTTCCTCTCGATGGAACGGCACCAAAGAGAGAATGAAGCTATTTACACCCTAGTCCCCGGCGAGTGGCCTTCAAAGTTGAAGCCAATTTCTTACTTTCATATACAAATGCGTATGGGAATTTTTCTGCACTCGTGATCGTTAGGTTAAATATTCAAAAAGTGAGAAGTTTTTCCGTATTACAAGATACCTTTCCGTATGGAGAGATAAATATACTAAATTTTTGTTTAAATAAATTTTTTCCTTGGAGCACTGTGAGCTGAGTCCGAGATCAATTTAGGAATTGGCTTCAAATAGCCCCATATAAAAAGTCCAACTTGCCAGGCGCTTGTTTACACCGCTTCATTAGTTCGGATTGAGTTGTTCCAAAATCGGATTTCGGATCATTAAGTCTCAATCTAAGGCCACGATCTAAACGGTTTCCTTGAGGTCATTTAGACTGTCGCATTAGATTCAGATTGAATTGTCCCAAAATCCGATTTTGGGACAATTCAATCTCAATCAAATGCGGCGGTGTAAATGGCCTCAATGTTTATGAGCAGGGAAAATCAGTCTTGGTTAAGAGTGAGAAAGAGGATCCATTGGGCTAGGCCTGACAAGATGGGTAAATAGCGTATCCCAAGGTCCAGGCCAAAAAAAACACTTTTTGAAATATGGGAAATATGACTTGAAAAGCAAATTTTTCTTAAAAATATAGGAAAATGGTCTTCTCAAAATTCAAAGAGCGGCAAATTTCCTACAAGAATTTGTTAATTATGGATATCGTATTCTTCTTTTAGCTTGCCAGTAAATAATATGACCGTTTTGTTGCAGTTTGCGCCATAGGGGAAACTGGGGCACCATCAAACACGGGATAGCACCAAACACTGCGATTTTTTAATCAGATATTCTACTTCTGAGCACAAGGCCTATGGGAATTTATAGGCATTATAGGGATGCTTGTCCACTGAAGAATTGGTCGAGATAGTCCAAGTAGTTTAGAAATAAAAATTAGTGTTTGGTGCTACCCCGTGTTTGGTGGTGCCCCAGTTTCCCCTATTTCCCAATTATATTTATTTATAATTTTTTTTTATTTCGACTTATATTAAAAAAAACTAAAGTTACAAACATTTCGTTTCGTAAACTTTTTCTTTGAAAAATAGTAGATAATAATAAATCTGTGATATTGATAATACCTTAAAAAATGTTATCAAAACAACTTAATTTCCTTTTGAACGGAGTTTTTTTTGTACCCGCTTTTAACAAGGACTGTGATTTATGACTTTATGGCTTTTCTTATCATTTACTTCTCAACAGTTGTAACATTTCTGTATCTTTATTTCAATAAATTTTACTGCCGTAATGTAAATATTTGATTTAGAAAAATGATTTATGGTAATTCAGTGAAGAAATCAGAAGCATAAATTTATGAAAGCACGCTTCAAAAGTGTTGAAAGTGTCTGGAGAATATTTCTATTTCCACACTGAATTTTTGCCAGAAGCATAATATATAATACTAATATTCTCAAAAGATGTTTGAAGTATATCTACTCACCGAAATTAATTGATATGAGTGATTCATCATGGCTATTAGAAGATTGAGGAGGACCACAATATTAATCACAGAATACGTGCCGAACATGAGCATTCCCCAAAATCTCGTGAAGATCTTAATTCCATCCAATTCAAAACTATCCAAGTCCACAAGGCCAAAGACAGCCCAAAATAGCGTCTGGGTTGTTTCAAACAAACTGCAAAAATGTTTACAGCATATACTTTAGCGTTTATCTCACTTCAGAGGCGCGGTTGCATGGTTAAAATGAGTAATAATAGATAAGCTCTATGATGTGGATGAAACCTTAATAAATTTATGATGCAGCACCATGGAGCACATGGGTAAGATGTGGTAGTAAAAGAATAGTTAATTACTTGGCAAATCGACGCCAAACGATGCACGCGTTGGGGTCTGCCGTACCATTTATCACAAGACTCGTAGACTGTATATTGTCGACGCAGCGTTTCTTCTCCAGATCCGCGTAGTACCTGTGAGGAAAATGTTAAAGAAAGTGTTTCAACAGGAAAATATTTTGGAGATAGCGAAAATTGAGTCTTCCACCAAATTGTTTTGTACTACATTCACCTGCTCGCAAACTTGTGAATGGAATACAAAAGTCAGTAATGAAATGGTTATGGGGAAAATTTTGTTCATTTAATTGCACAAGCTCACCATAATAATGTGAAAAGAAAACTTTAAATGGTTACAATGTAAGAATTTCTTTTAATAATTTTCGCGGAAAAATTTTTAACAGAAGTTTGAAAACTTTTCACAATTATGTTTCTTTTTTCTTAAAGAGAGGAAAATTTTCATCTGAATTTTAATGGATGTTCTATAGCATAGTAAAAGCTTTACAGTAGAAAAATTGTTCCACTGAATTCGAAAATAATATTTATAAGAATAGTAAACTCAATTAAAACCGAAATGACTGTTTGAAATTTATAAAAAACTTTGTTTCTTTTTGATCCCCCCCCCTTACCCTTGATATAGGTCTGAAGCCTATCGGCTTATTGTTACCAAGATCCCATTACAACTAAAACACTTAACAATTAAACAAATGTCCTTAATAAAAATCTATCAGTATCAGTTATATTCTAATGTCGTTGCTATTTAGGAACGCCACAATCTTTTTTTAAGGGTCTTGGAAAAAGAACTTTGTAACTAATAAAAAAAACTTTTTAAAAGACAAATTTAGAGAAACTGTGCCAGTTTTCGGACAGCTTGGAATATCGGACACTTTTCTATTTCCCAAAATTCCAAAAAAGAATTCTTTATTTTTCTATTTCCGTAGATTGTAAAATATTGGAAGAGTGAATAAGAATGATATGTCGTACAAAAATCTTCCGGAGAGTTATAGAAGGGCATAGACACATCAAAAGCCTGATATCCTATGTAGAACACGAAGAAGTATCTATATATTAATTCATTTGTATAACAAATATGATCTAGAAAACATGTTTACGTTTCAAACAAGAATCCTGAAAAAGGAGAATCACAAAAAATCAATTTTATTAAAAATTTTACATTTAAAGCCAAAGACTTCGGGGCTTATATGCAACATTTACGAAATTTAGCATAATTCCCAAAAACTTCCCTAAATGATTTCCCTTATTTTAGCATTTTAAAAGAATTTCGGTTCGACAGAATGTAGCAGGAAATAGACGGAGACACTGAACCTTTCTTGATTTTCACAATTTTTTTGTCGTAGAGAATGTCGTAGAGAATAAAATTGTGAAAATCAAGAAAGGTTCAGTGTCTCCGTCTATTTCCTGTTTAGCATTTTATTTCATTTTGAAATTCTTTCAACCTTATCTTTTAAAATTCTTCCCTAATTATGGTTTAGATAGATAAACATTTATGAACATAGAAATCTAAAAATACTTAACCGTAAAAAGATTTTTCTTTGCATTTTTTGCTTATTATCAATAAATTGGAATTTTAATTGAGTTTATTAATGAAAAAGACCTAAATAACCTCAAAATAGCAAATTAATTTTTCAATCAAAAGGCATTTGTTGTTTGTTTTCAGATTTATTACCATTTGAAACTGATTGCATACTGGAAAGGAGAACGACTTTCAAATAAATTTGATTATGACTTAAATTGGACGAAATGGGTTGAGAAATACGGATTATAAAGAATTTGCTGCGTTTTTTAACGATTTAAAATTTCCAAAACAATTTTAATAGATTTTATAAAATCTAATTATGTCGAGAAGTCTTTGTTTTTGAGATTTTCAATTCAACTAGGGTGGAGTCTACACTTATGCATGTTATACGCTTATGAACAACTAGCAAAAATCTTAAAATATTACATTAAACAGATTTTGAAAATTAAAAAAAATGTTAATCACATCATAAATTAAATTTTATGACTTTTCGAAATCTGTTTGACGTAATAACTTAAGATTTTTGCACACTGTCCATAAGTGTATAACGTTCATAAGTGTAAACTCCACCCTAGATGTACCTACTTTATTGACAATAAATTAGAAACGTTTTAATGATTTATGTTACTTCAAGATTATCTTTCATACACCATAATTTATAGAGAAATTAAAATGTTGGAAAGTTTCATGGAAATCCGTAATCAAACATTAATTATTTGATAGTATTAATTAACTTATCCTAAAAAACTTTTTGTAAAATGGTAATAAAAATCTATAAAATAGTATAAAAGTATATTTTACACTTCACATTTTACGGTTTTCTTGATAAGGAACATTATGTACATAGATCTCTATTCTAGGACCAGTATTTGTATATGGAAAAAATCATTTATATAGAAATTGTTGCATAGTTGACACATAGAGAAGAAAAAACATAAAATCCCTAAGATCCAAAATTCCAAATGAGTCAAATCTCGAAGAGCTAAATTTCTGAATGAATAGAAATTCCGATTGATCGTAATTCTGGATAGAGCAAAATTCCAAAGAACAAAAATCCCGGAAAGGGTCTATATTTCAAACAGCCAAAACCTCGAAAAGGCCAAAATTCAGAATGAAACAATATCCTGCAATATTAAAATCCCAAATGAATCGAAATCTCGAATACTGAAATTCATGAATAAAATCATAATCCCGAGTGATTTCTCGTATTTATCAAAATTTCACAGAGCCAAAATTCGACATTGCGAGAACTTTCGAAGCCCCGAAGAACCGAATAGCAATTTTTTCGGGATTTTGCTCAAAAAGCGTTAGATTGGGTCGAAATTCTAGAGAGCCAACATCTTGAATGGATATTTTTGGAATGCAATATTTTGAAAATCTGTAGCAAAATTGAATAGATTTTTTGAAATGCAAATATAATAATAATTTCATAAAATAAACGAGAAGCATTTAACAAATCTATAATTTGATTCTACTGGGTTAAAATATTCGAGTTATCCGTATTCAAAATTAATTAAAAATCTATATTAAATTGCAGGGAACTCTTGTGAATGTAATTTATAATGAATATTATGGAAATTTTAATTATTCATAAATGTGAGTTGTAATATTGAATTAACATATTTTAGGTGAAAGTAACTTATTCATTATATATAATATTGCTGACCATTCTAACTACCAAATTCATTCGAGAATCTGTATTTCCAAAAGTTCTCTGAAATAGAAAATTTAAGGAAACTAAAGAAAACTCACCAGAGAAGTTGATTGAGGCCACTGCTGAATGCAAAGAGAACGAGAACGTAGAGGAAGAAGAATTTCATGATATCCATGACCATGCGTGAGAGTGAAACCTGAAGTGGACCCAGATGTGGATTCACAGAAAAGATGTAGACAAGCTTGAGGGAGCTGAAAATGTTGGCAGCACTAAATAATCCCTCAGAAATCAGCATTGGATCCCAAGTGTCCCATTTTTCACGAGGCAAATCGGCAGCATATTTATTATATGCCATCTCCTTTTGCACCTGCAAAGTCAAAGAAGAACGAGAAGCATAGCAAACATCAGAATTTCCGGATATCAATGATTTAGAATAATATCCCTTTTACCTGGAAATACGAAACAATCCTTAAAGCCACCGTGGCTACGTAGAGTGAATTGGTGATGAAATCGATGACATTCCACATATCATTGACGTATTCCTGCAAACCAACATCCCACAGCTGCTTTACTTCACTCCAAATTAACCCACTGACCCAGGATAGGATCAACCACTCCACAAAGGTCGGCGTGGAGCCTCTCTTTGTCGGTACTTCGTCTTGCTGAACTGTTTCCGTCTCCCAAAACCATCCTCCGACAACCGATTCAATGCGCTGCGACGCCAACATAAGGAGAACTTGTGGGAGAAAAGCAGAAGAATTTCAACCCTTTTGAACTCTGGACTGGGTCGACCAGGGTCTAACATGCCAGACACAATTTATTCTCGGAAATTGAACCCAATTTTGAGGAATTTGAGGTTCTTATATTTTGACCAAAAAAAATCCTATCACAGCATCAACGATTGATGAGGAATATTGAGTATATCACTAAATCAAATTCGTCTCGGAAAATTTATGGAAAAGGGTTGAAACATTAACCGAACGTTTTTTTTGTGAACTTCTCTTTGTGATGTGTGATTGGCTTTACTATACATGTTGATATATGGGAGCAGATAAATTTAACACAAATACACGACCCTACAAAATTTGTTTTAGCTCTAAATTGTGATTAAATAACAACATGTTCAAAAAAATTATTCAGCTATTGCAGTAGAAAACAAAATGTTTGTAATGAAATATAGGGTAAGTGTGCCAAATTCCGGCCAGCTTGCAATTTCGGCCACCTTTTTTGTTCCTTGAATTTCCAGGAACTTTAGATTTTACGTACTCTAGAGATTATACAATGCAAAAGAATAGCAAAAAATGTAGCTTCGACGTGAAAAAGACGTGAAAGCTTTCACGACGGATGACGTGAAAAAGATATTGGAAGAATTCCCGAAGGGCAAGGAACTATGAGAATGAAGGTGGCCGAAATAGGGTACCAAAGCTATGTCTATATTTTTATTCATTTTAAAATGTGTTAAGAATGATTTTAGAATAAATAAAGACGGTAAACTCTTTACAAGGTTCTAAGCAACACTCTTTAAGAAGAAAGAATAAAAAAATCAATTTGAATTTAAAATATTACATTTCAAACTTGAGACTTTGACGCTTACATGCAACTATGCCGAAATTTGGCACACTTACCCTAGATCTTTTAACTCTACAATAGATTTTTTTTTTAATTTATTTTTTTCATTCCTCCTACTTTAGTAGTGTTGCTTACAACCTTGTAGACAGTTTATCGTCCTAACTGTAAAGGTAAAATATAACTTGTTAAAAATTTCAAAATATGATAAGATGTGAGGTAAAAGGGATGGCAATGCGTTCGGGGCTTTGCGAGCTGCTCGAACTCCCGAGAATTAGCTCTGCCTTATAATATTTTTTTCGCAAGGTTTTTAGATGCATATAAGATTAATTTCGATTAATTTGCCTACAAATTACTACAAAACCATCTTGAAGTTGAAAATTCTTCAAGAAGAGGGTATTTCAAAAAAAAAACATTAATATTTTAATTAAATTAATTTGATAAAATCAGTTGAAAATTAATTCCTGTGGCCTTGAATATTCAAAGACGGGGAATTAACCGATTAAATGTCATCGAAATCCCTAAGTCGATATTGAAACTTTTGAATTTTATATGGGTTAAAAGACTGAAGAAATACGAAAGACAGTATTTCCAAAATGGAGCTATTATACCGTTAATTTCTCGATCCATCACCGATTTTGACCGATGCAGTAGGGTTCAGAATTACAAGACCTTTTTAAAAACTGAAAATTTGTATAAATCCGTTGAAAAACAATCCCTCCAGGTTGTTTGAACTTTGACCAATAATAATGCAAAACGGTGAATTAATATCTGAAAGGTATCGATTCGATCTTTAAATATTCAACTGGACTAACTACACATAACATATCCAAAAATCATTGAAATCGCTTGGGCCAATTTTGAGATAAGTTAAAAAAATCATGTTTTTGGAGGGGATGAAAGGGGTCGGGACGATTTTGGTAAGGTAGTTCGCTAGAGAATATTAACTTGTGGTGGGGTTACCGAAAACCGGAAGTCAGTATCTCTTACCGTTTAATAGCCGGGATGGTTAAAATTTGAAAAAAAAATGGATTGTGGGAATTGCTCTCTCTTGGAGTGAGAGCAGTTAAAAGCCAAAACCCTTAAATTTTCATAATTAGCAACACTAATCATCTACGTTTTTAAGTCAAAAGACAAACTCACGATGTAAAGATTGGGTTTGTCGGGTTTTGCGATGCAATTTTTGGGTTTCTCAGAGTTCGTGATACAATTCTTGGGTTTCTCGGAGCTTTTCTCGGACAATTTACAAGGATTTCTCAATATGAGTTTTATCCCTTGCAACACCCTCTGAGTATAAATTACGTTTTTAGTATTTCAAAATAAATTTAAGTGTTGTTTAAACCTAAAATTTAATATCTAGTCTTAATTTGACAATGCATAATAAAAACCTCAGGTAGAGAAAGCGTATTGAGAAAACGTAATAAAGGACACTCAATTAATTCTAGGTATAGTGCTTTATATTTTAAGGTAGCCCATATCCAAGGCAAATTGTATACGATCTATAGGGTGCAGTTAATCTGAACATAATTCATTTATATTTTATTAGCAAATCATAATATTTAAGAACATAATAAAATTTTCGGAATTGCACTAAGAAAATTATAAAATATACTCAGAAGAATCTAACTTAGTTATTAGTTAGGAAACTTTATCCTAACTATTGGTGTTAATAAGATTTTGAACAAAACAAACTTCTCTTGAAGATGGTTTATTTACCATGAAAGTACTCAAAAGCTTTTATCAATAGAAAATTTGTTCAAGGATTCATTACAGGTTCTTTTCACAGAGAAAATTGATGTGACATCTTAAGAAAAACACTGTTCTACTTTAAACATGCAATAAGATGTTGAGCCAGGGGATTTCCATCAAGGAAATTACTTGGAGAAGTGTAAAAAAAATAATTTGATTTATAAATTCCCAAGACATCAAAAGATACTTTGTGCCAACCGAAGGCATCCAAACCGAGGAATTCACTTGGTATGGAGGAGTGTTTCAATTCAATTAAAACTCTCCACCAACCTCTCAGGGGTTTGGGAAGTTGGTGGTCGAGGACGCGGTGAATATCATCAAAAGTTTGGTAACTGCATGGAAGAAGCTACGTGTGACAGGAGGAGGCAGGAGGATGGAAAAAGTTGGACATGATACGGAAGGAAGGAGTGTTGGGGATGTAAAATTGGACCAGGCACTTACAGAGAAATGTGAGATACGAAGCGCTGTTACAGATGAATTTTATGAAGGGTTTCCTCATGGTTTGGCCACAAGTGGAATGTGGTGCAATGATGTAGGCAATCGAGAAGAGCGGGAAGAGCATCCCTGAAAGTTCAATCAATAGAGAAGAAAGGACACAACAAAAATTATCTTCTGGCAAAAATTAAAAATGATTAATGAGGTGGCTGACAAAATAAACAGTATCAGTCACCTCTGTTCTCTGTTTTTGCTCACCAATTCGAATAATTTCCAGTGCCTGTAGGGCCATGTTTTTCCGTCTGAACCCTGGCAATCCCTCATACCAGATGCTGGCCAGGAGCTGCTGAACATTTGGGTGAGCGACAAACTGTTGACGAGAAAAACAAGGCAGACAATAGAAGAGTGATACTGGGACAAAAAATTTACAATTTAAATTGACGTCAACCATAAATGTTTATTATTACATTCTCCTTCTTCATCCATCAATCGTTAGCTCTCTCCTATTTTTCTGCCCCAAACAGCAGCCAATTGGATCGGACCATGAGAATGTCTCTTCCTCATTAGCATTGAAAAATATCCTCCAACATGACGCTCCATTGCGTCTCGTCGTTTGGGGATCAAATAACGACCATCATGGAGTCAAGGAATGAGATGGAAGAAATTGAGAAATCATTTACCACATCTTCCAGGCTACCCCACCATGAAATGTTGGTAACGCCAAAGAAGAAAAGACAAACTCTGACCCGGGGATGCTGAGATAAGTGATTTATTCGCATTTATTGCCCGGAGAGAGACCATAATAAATTGATGACAACATACATTTTAACGGCTTTTTGGTCCAATGATTGATTTCAGCTTTTCTAGTTGAGGATGATTAATGAATTTCCCAAAAACCACTTTATTCTTACACGTGCCACTTGCGGATGAATTAAAAAGCATAACAAATAGATCACTCACTTTCTTCTGACGCAACTTGATGGCCAACTTTAAGCGATTGAGATGCATTCGCTCGCCATGCTCAAATACAGGTCCCGTAGGATCATGGTTGAGAAGCACTTCCAGCTCATGCGATGTTCTCGTGTGATCGAGAAGGGCAGTGGCGAAATCCTGACACTGCTTCCGCAGCTCTTGATATTCATTCTATGGAATGAGTTAAAATTGTGTACATTCAGCTAATTGAAATAGCATTGTACCCCAGTAACAAAATTGGATAGAACAACTCAGCTTCCTCAGTTATCAAACCAGGTAAATTTTGGTAATTCTTACGTCAGCATTACGAAGTTGAGTCAAATTTTTTGATTACTTGTTATGAAAAGAAAATATGTGTGACAAAAAGAAATAGAAAATTGACACACATTCCTTATGTTCAGTAATAAACCTTCCCGATTTCAGAGGTCTCTCCATTTGAGACTTATGCCCTAGACACACTTATGAATTAAGCCGAGAAAAGGCTTAACGTTAATAATAAAAAACAATGTTTTGAAAAAATCCCATCAGTCTCCCGGTAACTCAGCCATCTCGTGGCTTAAGTTGTGAGTGTGTCTAGGGCATAACACTGTACCAATTCGAAGTTATGTCAGAGGACTTACCTAAAACCCATTAGAAGTTCGAAAATTTGAACCGACGAGTTGCACAAAAGCTTATAAGTTCAGCATAACTGAATTTAATATATTATTTTTAAATAAAAAGAAACTATTAATTTAAATGCATAATATGTCAATTTTGGAAAAAAAACTTACTAAAGAAATATATAAAAATTTATACATCATATTATATTGTATTTTTTATTAGAGAAATAGATACGCAATAATTTTATGCCATTCAATATTAACATTTCGAAATATCTCATTGAGAAAATTGTACTGGTAGTATTGGAAATAAAATGTTTATGTTTTGAAATTAAATTTAAATTAAATGAAAATGAAATTAAGTGAAATTAAATCGGCACGATATAAAACTTTCTGTGCAAAACTTTGTGCAAAAACTTCGTATAACCATTCAAGGAGCAAGAATGTAAGCAATAATACGTATTTCTATCTCTATAGGGCTAGTTTATGTATCAATTCACGATTAAAATAAGTAAACTAACTGTAGAAATTATTGATTCGAAACCGATAAATTTGCGTATGTTATTATAATGCGATAGATGCTAATAGTTTAAACACATTAACCCATTCAGTCAATGTACCAGAAATACTTGAGATAGAATGTTTCTATTTTGTGATTAGTTTCCTACAGATTAATAGATGAATCTTTCGAAATGAAAAAAAAATATCTCTTATGGGGTCGTGGGGAGCCTCTGTCAAACACACGTCTTAACGGTCACTGAAATTAAATTCTGTGCATTAATTCATTACAAACTCTAATGCTTTAAATAGAATAACTATCCAAGAATACAAATTGGCAACTAGAATTCAAGTCAAGAAAGAGGAAAGAGGCCAATTTTAACAAATTCGACGGGATATCGTATTTTCCGTCCGCCATTTTGAGCAAAAATTTTGCATGACCTTCCGCAAAGCAAGAAAACAATAACAAAATGTATTTTCATCTCTGTCGGACAATTTTTCCCAAGTAATTAAAGAATTAAAGTTACTAAAAACCCATTCCCGACAGCAATTTGGATAAAAATTGCCCAGGAATAAATAATCTAAAATCACTCAATTTGCGTATGATGTATAATACCATGGTAAGGAATGGGTTAATGTGGTTAGGAAGGACTCTTCTTCATGATGATTGTCCATAAGAATTATCATCACCCTGACTCATTTTAATAACGTGAGAATTAATGTAATCATTTTTGTAATAACTTTCCACTGTACTATCGTCAGATTTTGCTACTGGGGTACTTATATTAAGTATTTCTAAAATTGTGGCACATTTAAATATTATGTGATAGCTTCAACTCACTTTAAACTCATGTTCCAGGAAGCTCAATCTGCGTAGCTCCCAGGAGAGCTCAAAGGCCGTTAGAATTGGATCCTTGGATGATAAGGCGATGAGGCTCGGGCTAGCGAGTGCTCGATATGCATTAATGCGAGAACGGGAGTGTCGAAGGGAGTCCTCACCACGGGATGTGACACAGTCATCACAGCCACAGCGGACGTCGTGTGGCATTGGTAACACTGATCCCCTGTCCAGGAGAATTTTGATTATCTCGTAGTTGTCTCGATGTGCGGCTAGTATGAGTGGTGTGATGTCTGGGGTAAAGGTAGCCGTGTCTGGAGATAGGGACTCCCAACTCTGCAAACACCAGAGAACACAAAAAAATTGAGTATACAGAAATTGAGCATAAATTTGGGTTGGAGTATGAAACGGGAACCAACATGTTTTCCACCTTGTTGCTGCTTTGTATCCTCATGGTCAAGAAGAACCTCCACAGCTTCTACAAATTCCTCAGAAATGGCATGCAGGAGGGCATCCTTCGTGTCAACATTGTGATTTATAAGCAACTCCACCATTTCTAAATTCTCGTTGTCAATGGCCATCAGAAGTGCAGACCGTCCCAGAGGATCCATGCAATTGATATCAATGTATCCTGTATCCTGAGCTCTCTGCAGCATCCTGTTGCACCCAGGCAACAATTAGTAACAATGAAGCAATTAATGCAATTTAGCAAATGGATTAAATTTCCATCAATAAATGGACACGATGAAATAGTAATTGATGATGGGTGTGTCTAGACGAAATTTGTCGCCTTTACCACCCTCAAATGTATTCTCAATTTAGAATCCCATGCAGTATATGATATTTTCAAAATAAAAATCGTCACTTTAGAAAAACTTTCAAGACCATTTAATTCGAATTCTCAGATTTTTCCCATACTTGTGAGAAATATAATACTTGCCTCCGGGAACTTGCAACATCTCCACGTTCCACAGCCAGAAGGAATTTTTTCTCATCCAGGGACAACTGCTCCATTTCCTGATGAGGTCTTTGACCACTTTCCTCTTCCATCATACCGTGTATACTGTGTCTCTAAGGATTTTTTAGTACCCCAAAAAAGTAGAAGAACAAGAATTAGACACATATCCTTGTGGAGGATACACAAGAGAAATGCAGGGAGACAAATTAATGGAGATGGAAAAGTCTCAAATAAAACCATCAAGATATTCCCTTTTTTTCCAACACGCACCCTAATAGAAGCGAAGAACTCTCGGAGGAAATTTTACACACGGAAAAACAGACAAATTATCCAGAAGGGCATGTCATTCAGGGAATAAGGTACTCTCCAGAGACTAGAATTGCTCCACTCTTGATTCTTAATGAGATATTTTTTTCCTAAGGTATGCTACTTCATTGCTTTCATTAACAATCTTTTATGGGTGATAAGGGTTCAAGAAATCTGGGAATTGTTAAACAGATTTGTTGAACATTTTTTGTCTCTGGTTGTTCAACGCAAAAAGAACCAGTAAATATGCACATAAAAAATATGATAAATATTCGCCAAGATTACTCATACTTAAATACAATTAAGATTCAAGATAATTTCTTAATAAAATGTTTATAGAAATCTATACATATCAATACAGTAGATTTTAATCCTAATTTAAGAAAAATCACGTGGAATTATTAAGATTCTTGAAATAATTCTACTTTGCTTTAAAAAGCTAAGCTTTAGAAATGGTTACAATATTCAAGATTGTAAGTAAAAATCGAACTGTGACAGTAGACAATTTCTAAAGAAAACGACAATTAAGAATTACTATTTAAATACATTAAGATACTCATTGATTTAAATTTAATGCTTCTAAACTATTTTTTTTTAAAAATATTTTTGCCAATATGAGAGAAATTTTTGAGAAATATAAAAACTAATTTATTTTAAGTATCGGTCCCTGCAAACTGCATACTTTTCCATCGTTGGATAATGTGCTGGCGTGATGGATATTCCATGGGGACGCTTCCGGTAATTGCATCAAAGCCACAATTGCAAAAAGAAAATTTAGAAAAGCAGCAAGAGATCTAATTATTATTAGTAAAGACCTTCCCAAGTGATTACTGCTGGTGATGAACCTCTATTTTTCTAAAAATAACGAACTTCACGAAATCAAAAAACATAGTCTAGTCGACCACTGAATAAGGTCCACATCCAGACCGAAAGCTCTGGGCAAGATAGGAAATTTGTTTTTCTTCTTAGGGTGAAAAAAATTTCCACTGGCGATTACCGGAAGTGTCCCCATAGAATACTTTTCCATCTTTCTGGAAACACTTGGATTCATCGGAGATGAAATGATACATCTTTTGACTAAAACTATTCATACAAACAAATTTTTCACTTTTTCAAAATTCGGCAAAGTGCTGCTCAGGTACCTACGTCACGAGAAATCAACTACAACAATTGGCTATCGGAAACAGCTAGATCTGAAGAATAGAGTGGGCTTAGTAAGGGCCTTGACAGACCTGAGGGTTAGCCGAGAGACGGCTTAGCATAATAATATTTGAAATAATGGTTAAACTTCACTTTTATCATTTTCCAAAGTCGTCTCTTGGCTTTAGTCGTAAGTTTGTCTAGGGCATAACAAATCTAATTTTAGCTTTTGGCATTATACTGGACCAAATAAGTGAAGTACAATGCCACGGAGCATTATCTATTGCAATATTAATCGCTAACGTTTTCGACCGATTTTGGACAGTTTTCGACAAATACATACTCAAAATTGATCGGTAGTAATGCCTATTGAAAGTATTGCTTGGTTTAAGCAACTCCGTATAGATGATTCCCCGTCGGTTCCATCAAACCCTCAGCATTGTCTTCTTACAAAATTCGGTCGTAGGGTAACGTGTGGTATTTGTGGACAAAGTGCTTTTCGGGACATAATATGGGTATTTCGGGCCACATCAAAAATCCCATAAAGATTTGTTTTCTAATTATTTTTAAGTTCTATATGAAATATTAAGCTCTTTACGTATCATATAAGCATAAAACTTCTGAAATTTTATTTTATTTAAAGCGTGAAATACGCGTGAATTGTGAGCGTCACATTTCACTTTTTACAAAACCTTCAATGTGGTCAATTTTGCAGATGTCAACACAAACAGTGCTTAGTTTTTTTCAATTTAAGTCACTTTAAAAGTGAAATTTAAACAAATTTTTTATGAAAGAGTGAAGTTTAGGTCTTCTACCTAAAGGTAAATAATCAGGCTCAGTGAAATTTATTTGCAAAATAGCGACTTTAGTCTGTCCCGAAAAATACCACTATTATTTCTTTACATTTTTTGCTATTTTATATAAAAAATAATGCATTTTTCAAAATTTTTCGATAAGAATCTTATTCTAGATAGCATAAGGAACATATATATTTGTATCAACAAAGAAAAAAATAATTTGAGAAGTCGTTAAGCTGTTTGAAACTTGAAAGTGCTAAAAAGTGTCCCGAAATACCACACGTTACCCTATTTTCGATTTTGATGCTTTGATAGGGGGAAGTTACGATATTTTGGAACTGGAATATTCGAGCCAAACTCGTTTACCATCACCTGTATAAATTCTATTCTGGAAACTTTTTCTTTCATATCGCAAAGCTTCAGAAGAGAAACTTTAAGTAAAATCGTTACGTACCGATTTTCCTCCATTTGGATTTTTCCATGGCATGCAATCGTTTAAAAATACCCAAATAGAAGACCTGAGTATGTACGAAGACTGAAAGCCTTCTCCTTGAGTTCATATATAAAACATAACTTCATTTCGTTTATTAGATCACTATAATTATTTTCCACTCAAAAAAAAACCCTATAGCTTTTTAATATTAGTAGGAGGACTAATAATCCGATGCAGAAACGGCCAAAATATTCCTTATCAAGAGATTCTATAATTTTATGAGTGATAGTTAGGTAGAACAACTAGAGATTGAAGCGATGCGATGGCTTAAAACTTCAATAAACTTTAATTAAAATTTAATTTAAAATAGAAACTTAATAGTGCTATCCTAATTTAAAAGTAATAAGACCTCTACCCATTAAAATTAAAATTAAATTAGTGCTTAACAATAAAAATATAAAATACATTTTTCTTATTCTCTTTATATATACATACATATATATCTGTTCTTTTAATACATATACATACACATTTATCTAAGTGATTATTCTCTCAGCAGTCAGAATGAAATAAATTCCAAGTACGCTTTAAAAATTCCATCTTCTAAAACCTTCCGAAATTGTTGATTCTAAAATAAAGCTCTTGAACCATAATAAAGCACAAGAATCTTAAAATTATATCCACACAAAAGAATTCCTAAAATGTGTCCCATTAACTTACAAAGGACATTTGCAAACACACTTAAAAAAATGTCACCAAAAATTCAAAGCTTTTTTTCCAAATGTCCACTAATCTACTGAATTATTGCAGCTACTTAACATCCCAAGATTTACCGAGAGGAATCCCATTAAGTTTTCTTTAAGCACTTTTCTTGATGTTTCAAGTCTTGTGAAGGATGTTAGGTAGCATTAATATTCATGGCTAAAGGACTTCCAGACCCACATTTTATTCTAAAATTTGCGCAAAACGCGAAAAAGGATAGGGATAGTCTGGGACTGGTCTGGGCCCAAGGACGAAATTAATTAATTGAGGAATGTACCTCTGAGGGATGAATCTGAAATATCTGATACCCTGGGTTGTTATGGGAAGAGTAATTGGACTCTGTAGCAATTCTAAATTGTATTATAATGTCTTGTTAAGAGGGTACGAGTGAGGTAAAAGTCTTGTGGGTGAAATTTGTGAAAATATATATTACAAATAAACTTGAACTGAAGAATACTCCAAAAATCAAAAACCCTCCATTTAGGTTTAATTTTCTTCTTTTCTTTTGCTCAGGTACTATAATGCACCCTCCTCTTTTTTTGTCTCCCAGCACTCTCGAAACGACAAGAAGAGATTACCCAACCGCTTGGAGGCATGTTACAAAACGCACGAATATTTTTCCCAGCACGAGGAAAAACATTTTAAAAAGAACCTCTTTTACGGAAATCTAGAATTGTATATCTCCCTGTCATTGAAGCACAATAAAAGGAATAGAAGGGAGCCACTTTTATGAATATACTCATTTATGCCAGAAGGGGAAATAGAGAAGAATAAGATGAAAAAAGGGAGTGAAAAAAAGAGTGAAAATCTCCCAAATCAACCAAGAAAACAGGCTTTTATTTGAATGAATATTTTAAGAATGTGCAAATGGAAATCTAAATTTATGTTTGATATGAAGGCAAGAAATTGAAGTACGTTTCTCTTGATAATTCAAATACCTTTCCGTAGCAGATATTGCTCAACATTTCTCAAGTAACTCAACTATATTAAGGATATACGCGACCAGCTTTGCAATAACTCATACAAAAAGTTGGTGAAAATTCGAGAAAATCCTAGAGAGTAGTCACGAAAATTTGACTTAAGCTAATACCATCTGAATTATATAGTAAACATGACAAGATGATAATGTGCAAATGAAATATTCAGGATTCGAGAGAGCAGTACAAAATTGAATTGATCCGTGAAGCATTTCTGCAGTAGCACGTTGTCACAAAATTTATTGAATGAAATACGTTGTCATATTTCTCCATGAATTTTGTTACTCATCATTCTAACTCGTAAGAGTTTTTTTTTTAGTATAATTCCAAGCCCTGAAATTTTATCAAAATTTACAAATTTCTCTTATAACTATAAAATTAACAAAAAATTACTAAAAAATGCAAATTAATGAAATACATAAAGAGGGCGGACCAATTCACGCTTTAGAAAAAGATTTGAGCAAAATTGTAATCGCCCAAGCTTTCGTCAGCTCAAAGAAACTTGACAGAAGAAAATCTTTTAAAGCTTTTAAATCACTGCTATTAGGATTTGCTTTTAATTCTAACTTAAATTCCTTTTGACTGTTATTTCTTCGCCAAGGGTATTAAATAGTATTAAGTTGTTTTGGCTTCTCAGTACTAACAAAAATATACGCCATGAATCTTGGCAAAATATTTTCATTTGCGGGAAACTCTGGGACAAAATCGCGCAAACTAGTCATAAGAGTCAGAATAAATTTTAGAAAAGTTTTCCGTTAGCCTTATAAATAAAATGCTTAAATGAATTATAAATATCTACATTTTTGGCTAAATCCTAATACGGGTTTCAAACTAGTAGTTTAGTTCAGTTTTTGATTAGGGTAAAGTAATATAATTTGGAATTAGTGTTACAAGTTGGACAATTCGCCGGTACAAGTTGGACAGGGATTTTTTCATGATAAATACAGTACTATTTTTTTATAAGCACAAAGAACCAAATTATAAAACTAAAGCATTAAAAATATACAAATAAAAATGAAGTACTAAATTTATCAAAAAAAAATCCCTGTCCAAATTGTACCATTTGTCCAACTTGTACCACTGTCCAACTTGTACCACTTTACCCTAGTTAAATTTGGTTAAATTACAAACACTTTTATTGGTTTTTCAAGATCTAATAGATCTTGTTTATATCCAAACTTAAGTTAAAATACTGAGAAATTATCAATCAGAGCAAGTGACACTCAAATCATCCAGTTTTTCTCAGTGGAGACAGAAAAGGGACAGATAATCCTAACCGGCTTATGTAGGTGAGATTCTTAACGTAAGCTAACTCGGAGTGCATGCAAATTCGATTTGGAGCTGAAGTTGGGAGACGCCATTCAGTTATCTTGAATCAAATTCGTGAAATTATGCAAATTTTGTATTTAAACCAAAATATCAAGGATTTGGATGAACTGGCAGAAAAGTGATATATGGGTGAAATGTAGACCAGAATGTTCTCTATAATTTTTCCATAGAACATGATCTCATCGATTACTCAGAAGCCAAGATAATCGAGGTTTTTTGTTTCTTAACTCGTTTTTTATCCGAAGCGCCCCAAGTAGTCATTTGTTGAACTTCAACTATATCAAATAATTGTTGTATTCTGTGGGATTTTCCATTTAAAACCCTATTTTAAGTGTCTTGGTGGAGTAGAGGCAGTCAAATTGGCATCTGAGTGATTTCAAAGCGTTATTATGGGAAAAATCAATTTTTTCACACTTAAACGGCAAAATCGGAGTGATAGCGTAGTCTGAGCGGAAAATGATGTATGGACGAAATGTAGAGACAAATGTCCTCTACAATTACGTCGAAGCAATCATCAAAATCGGTTCAGCGACAGTCGAGATAATTGAGGTTATGTGATATTGAAATTCGTTTTTTGACTGTGGCGCCCCTGGTGTTGGTCCCACGAAGTTCGAATGTTCTAGAAAGTTGTAGTATTTGGTGAGATCTTTCGTTTAAGCCCTCATTCATCAAAATCGGTCACATAGAACCGGAGATATGATTTTTTGAATTTTGTGAACTTTGACCCCTCATATCTCCGGTTCTATTGAAACCACAGCGCGCATACGCACCATTTTGGAAACGTCCTAGACTGGACTACAACATACTAAAATTTCATTAACTTGCACAATGCCGTTTTTGAGAAAAGTGACTTTGAATTTCGATGAATTTTGACGCTATCACAGCGCCACCTGTAGTGACTTTTTGAACTTCCATCTGAAAGTGCTCATCGAGACGAAACCAAAAAGGTAAAATTTAGGTCGATATGTTAATTAGAACCGGAGATAGAGGCCGGTCAATGTTCGAACTTTGACCCCTTATAGCTCGGGTCAGGGGTTATGGATCGACTTAAGGTTTTTTTTGTTTGATAGGTATAATCAACGGCTACAACATACTAAAATTTCAGCCCGATTGCATAAGGAATTTTTGAGTTATTTAACTTTTAAGATTTAAAAATTTTCTTTTTAATAATAGCGCCCCTAGCGGTGGTTTCATGAACTTGCGATGTTAGAAGGGGAGGTGGCATTTCACGAGAGCTTTCCAAAAAGCCCTCATTTTTTAAATTCTGACAATTAGAACCGGAGTTATGGCCATTTTAAGAAATTTTTTTTGGACCCTTATAGCTCGGGTCAGGGGGGCCGGGGGACCTTAAGTTTGGTATTGATGGAAAGCTCTAAGGCCCAGCTATAACATACTAAAATTTGAGCCCGCTCGATGCCATAGGGCCGGAGCTATTGAGAAAACAAAAAAAGGGGGGTCTTCAAAATGGCGGAAGGAGGGGTGGGGGGTCAATGCACCATGTTGCAATTTTCATACGATATTTAACCTTTGCCGAAAACCGCAAGTCGATATCTTTTTTAGTTTAGGAGCTATTAAGCTCCAAAGAGCGGCCGGCCGGACGGCCGGCCGGGAACGTAACTTAGCCCCCCATATATTCGTGATCAGGAAGTGGCGAAACACATTTTGGCCAAGTTTGAGCGCGATCGGAGGACATGAAATTTTGTTAGGATTATAGTAGGTGAGATTGTTAAGAATCTCACCTAATATTCCTGCCCCGACCCAGAATCGAACTGCGAGAGGTCTCGTTAACTAGACGAGTGTTCTACCAACTGAGCTATTAGAGGGCACATGCCCTGCTTGACTTGCTACACAATCTTAACTAATTGCATTGTGCACTGCAATCGCTTACTCTAGGGGTTTCGAGATTTGGAAACGATGTGGTGCGTACAATTGAGCCGGCAGCTCATGGAGAAATCGTGAGTCGTTAATAGCTCAGTTGGTAGAGCACTCGTCTAGTTAACGAGAGGTCTCTAGGTCGATTCTGAGTGGAGGCAAAAATATTTCCTGTCTCCAATGAGAAAAACCTGGATGATTTGAGTGTCACATGCTCTGATTGACGATTTCTCTGGCAATTGACGAACTCTGAATATTAAACCTAAAATATTTTTATAAAATTTATCAAAATGGTACAACTTTAATTTCGCAAAAACCTTCTCTCAAATTAAGGCTTCTTTAAAAAAAAGTGAAAATTCGAACCTTTTCAATGATATCCCCCCTTTTTTATCTTATTTATTTATTATTGATAGATTGTTCCTCAGGAATAAAAATGAAGTGGTAGGAAAGAGTGTCAAGAATGTCAAAGAAAATGACAATCTGTTAGAATATATAAAATCATTTGAAAATCTTATAAATTTTTTATTGCTTATTGTACTTTACAAAAATTATTTTAAAAATTAAATCTTATAAGCGGATTCCGGCCAAATTCTCGAAAGCCAAAATCCTGAATTAATGGGTCGAAATTCCGAATGAACCAAAATACTGAAAGCCAAAATCTTGGAAGTCAAAATCTCGGGATTTTGGCATTCGTCGCATTCGTGATTTTGGTTGTCGGGATTTTAACTTTCGAGATTGTGACTTTCAGTATTTTGGCTTTCGAAATTTTGGTCTTTTTGGAATTTTGGCGTTCGGGATTTTGGCTTTCGGGATATTGGCTTTCGGAATTTAGATTGGAACTTTTTCTAAGACATTACAAGACATGGAGTAATTGAATCGCAGTAGAAAGTCGTATTTTCGCATTGGCAGATCTCTTTTTTTTTTGCACTTCTGTAGCTAGGATGTTTAACCTAATTCTTTAAGGTCTCGAAATCATAAATAATAGGCAATAATAGGCAACATTTTCATTTAATATTAAATCCTAAATCAAAAGTTTTAACAATATCTTGTCTGATACGAATTGGAGAAATTAAAGCCATATATGGCGAATTTCAAGTCTGAAGCCCTATAAGGCTTACCTAGAACTTCTTGGGGCAAATTTGTTTTTGTTGTAAAGCATTAAGATAATACTATAAAAAATTAAACTTACTTTGACTCTTTTATCTGCAAACTTTTCAATAGGGATGGTGTAATGGGGCAGCGGTATGTCAACTTTTGTGTCCTGACCAGACGTCCGACGCACCCTGGAGATCATTTCGGCCAGGGACGTCCGTCTAGATGTAGCTCGTGATCCTCCACTAATGTTATCTAAGTTGATATCTCCCACGGTGTCTTCGCTCTCCCCATTTTCGTCTCCGCTTCCTGCAAATTGCGAGTTTATGTTGCCACATGGTCAGCAGGAAAAGAGAAGAAGGACAGAAAGCACAACACATGAGCCATTCAGGTCAGTAAGCTTTTTTTTCTCAAAAGTCAACCCTCATTTTGCAGTTTATTCTTCATCAGAGAACTTCAAACAAACAAAAGAAGGCAGCAAAAAGAATAAAATGGATCGATTTTGTCATGGAGATCCCAGTCAAAAGAAGAGTATAACTACAATATATTTATTTTATGAAACAAAGAAGGATACACGAAGGATGATATTCCTCTGAAGTTTGATATATAAATTTTATTATTGAATTTTACTTCACAACTGTCTTTACCAGTCTAAAACTTTTCAGTGTTTCATCCCAATACTATCATTCTGTTTGCAACTGACGCTTATTCTCACGTTATTTATCAATTGTGGGACTTTTGCAGAGTTTGTGAAATCCTCGATAGGAAAAGCTTGAGTTTAATAACATAGAAAGAGGAACGATAAACGATATGCAAACTCAATTGGCACAATCCACACAAATTTTTAAAAAAATATGTATTAATGTACATAAACCATTGATCTATGTGTAAAAAAAAATAAAGCATGAAAAGGCTAAATGAAAGAAAAATAATCGTGTTGGTGCTCAAAAAAGCTCTCAAAAGCACATGAATTGCACGAAATTTTTGTGTGTTATCTTCTGCAGAAAAAAACTGATACATTTTTGAGACGAATTGAACACGCAGTGTAAGAATTTTCACACATTCTTATTAAACCAATTTATTGGCCTATCAACACAAAAAAAATGATTAAGCTTACACTTGGCTGAAGAAGCAAGAAGAAAGATCGTTAAAATTTAGCGAAACACAAACACGAAGCTCTTAAAAACACCTGAAAAGAAAACAAAGTTCAGCATAAATCAAAATCCCCAGACCACAAACCAGAAGAGAGATAGAAAAATAAATAGGAAAAAAATGAAAAGAAAAATCGTGTCGTGTTTAAATTGATCGCAAATTGAATATTTTGGGGCAGCAGATTAAAGCACTTAGCATGTGTTGTGTGCCTTAACTGCCTTCAATTAACAAGAAAAATAATCAAATTGTAATTCTTTTTTTAGTTAATTTTGAAGCGAATTTTGTAAATGAACCAAGATTATGACTTATTACTATATTTTAATAAATTTCGATTTTTTACTATCATACATTATTTTGCAAAGATTAAAGAATTTCAGAAGTGATAATTACACAATCCATAGATAATGAATAGCTAAAACTTTTTTTTTAAAGCTAAAACCTTATACTCTATTTTAAAAGAATTATTTTTAAATATTTTGATTATGTAATAGAACCAACTGTAAATTTTTTTTTGTGTGAAAAAGAAACAAAAAATTGGTGTGTACAAACCAAAGTGATTCATGATTTTTGATGAAATCGAAAAAGTCCGATGAAATCCAGAATTTTGACTAATTTAAATATTTTATTACTACTAAAATATTACAACTCTATTTTTAAGAATATTCTTTACGTATTATAATAAAATATTGTATCCCTTTTCTGAATATTATCAAGAGGACCTAGATGTTAAATCTTAAAGTAAAGGCAAAATTGAAAAGAAATTAGGGTGAGACAGTTTCAGGAATGTCCGAAAATCAAAAATATAAAATCTTTTGACAATAACCAAGTCGGAATGTTTTTGGGTGGTTGTTGGACTCCGTAAAAGATGTTTTCTATCACCAGTGTTCTTCATATTTGGGCAAGACGACGTAGTGTAGTCAGGTGAGCAGAATGCGATTGGTATTGTAAATTTCAGTTGACAGATTTCAGGAGACGTGGTTAAATCGGAAGAAATGGTAATCTCGCGACAGCCTGTACAATGCATTATACGTGTTAGCGCAGTCCTATTGAAATAAGTGGAGAAGTTTTAGTTTCTCAGGGTGTTACTCACGAGTGATGGTAGGTTTCCCACCGAACTATCGTTGCGAACGTTGCGAATCGATCGAGCTGCTGCAGTAATGAGGAAGCTTGGCGAAAGCGTGGTGAGGAAGGCCAAGCTTAGTCTTTCGGCTAAATTATCTCTTTTCAAAGCTGTGTTTATTCCTATTCTCAATTATGGTCATGAGCTAGCCCCCATCAAGTGGCTTCCGGAGTTCAAGCCATCTTATGTCTCACTCACACTTAAGATTCAAATAGGATTTTTCTGCACTCGTAACCGTTACGCGATATATTTCAAAACTGAGGCGAGTCTTGTTATACAAGACCCTGAGCCTTGTGAAGAGGGATAAATATGCTAGACTTCTGTATAAATACCTTTTCCCTAAGTGAATTGTGAGCTGAGATCCTGATTAATTTATTTGATCGCGCCAACATTCCCAAGAAAAATACGTGGTTTTTAATATGGTTTAATAGAGAATTACAACTCAATATTAGTCCATTATCACTTGTTAAAACACTTTCACTCACGAATAGTACAATTTTCGTCACATTTAGTAATGCCGTTATCAATAATTTTCTAATTTTTGCATTTTCCCACCGCACAGTTGCAAAAATCGGATTTAGATAATTACCGAAGAAAGAAGATCGCGAGTACAAGCTGCCGAGATGAGGTACCTCTGAACGGTTACGGGAATCACTCGTCCAGATCGAGAGAAGAACGATGCCGTTCATGAGGAACTAAGAGTCGATGAGTTCTTCTTCGGGTTGAGAGATCAAAACTTCGATGGTGGTCATCTTTAACGCATGAATGAAGAAAGACTCCCCAGAAAAGCTATGAAACCCATTGTGAGGAGACCTCGACCTCGGAACAGATCTAGAACAAGATGGCTGATTCAAATTCAGAATCCTGCCTTGGGCTACTTTGAGATCGAACCCGAACATCTTCCTGAAGTGGCGGAGGATCCACAGGCATAGGCTGTGTAATACAAACCACGACCCCAATTGGAATAGGCATTTAAAAATTACGAAGATGATCATAATGATATTCGGACAATAAAATATACAATACGTTTTAAAGTGTTCATACTTAAGAGAAACTAGAATGTTTTAATTAGCTTGAATATAGTTCATAATCGTTTGATAAATAAGCCTTAAAAAACTTCAAAAGTATGAAACTGCCTCACTCTCCTCCATATCCGAAAAATACATTTTCACTGTGATATAACGTAATAAAAATATGCACCGCCTTTGTCCAAACAACTCCGGGAGCATGGAAGAAGCATCCACACTACGGGAAAGGCGCTCCTGCTCCTGGGCGGTCTACACATGGACTTAGCATATTCTTCCAACACGGGATACAACAGCAATATAACATTATTACATTGTAACAAACATCCCGATACGATTAATAATAATCCTCCACATCTATTTCATTATTTTCATTTTGACCTAAACAGCATTTTAATTGAAGTTATTCTTTATTCAGGTAATTAAGAATACTCATCAAAATAATTTTTATTTTAATGGCTTTTTTTCAGAAACTCACTAAATAAGCTTCTAAAGAGGTTAAAGAACTTCCTTTGAAAATTTAATCATCAGACTTATTTTTTTTACCACGTTTGTATGCCTTATTTCAAATATCTCAATGTCTTTTTATACTACTTTTGAAATAAGACTTACTTCTCATATAAATAATCCGTAAACGAGAGTGAAGCTGTTTCACATGAAACAACATTCTCCATGGCTCTTTTGCTAAACGAATATGATCTCCTTTTAAGGTAATTATATCTTGTTTCTTTCACTTGGAGATAGGTTGTGTACAATTATATTGCTTAATTACCTTAAAATAATTATTATAAAAGCCAAAGTCAAGCGAGTGTTCAAAGCTCCCCTATGCATTTTTTTTAAGTATTTCAACTTTTTAAAAGTTATTGTTATTTTATTATATTTTACAATTTATGTGACTTAATGTAGGGGAACGACGTCCTTGATGCGATAATTTTATACTCCTCCTTTTCATAATAATTTAAATACTATTAACCAACAGATCTGCTCATCCTTACCGGTTAAAACGGTATTTGCCCGTTCTTCTATCGCTGAAATTTCGTTTGACCCTTTTATAAATTTTACAATGTTAACTAAAGTAAAACTTTAGGTTGTAACTACTTTTATATAATGGCGGAAGAAATCTTAGCACTTCCTCATGTATTAAATTTATATTGCGTGATTGGCAAAAAATAAACTTAATGCGGTGTGACTATAGTTGAAAAATTTTATGTTGAGTGAAATTTTAGTGCATTTTCATTAAATCAGCCAAATAAATTGAAATTGTGTGCACTGACTGTGCTAAGGAAAATTAACTTTATAAGTTCCCTTTATTATAGGATGTGCAACTTGTGGGTTCTCTTTAGCTCACTGCACACAACTTTAAGCCCCTATTCCTTGGTAATATGCTACATGTATTAGCACCCCTCAAGGATTGAGTGATAGTGTTTCTTCAATTGTGTTATTACAATTGTGCGGTGTATGCGCGAGAAAAGGGTGTCTGTAGGTCGACTAGCACGAAGGTGGAAGGAAGTGCATGAGCGAGCGCCCCATTTTTGGGGAGGCCGGTCGATAATCCTCAAAAGGAAGTCAATGCACCTTGTCGCGGTTTATCTGCGCGCTTTTTCTTCAATACTCTACGTATATGTGTACCCGTCTAAATGTGGGTCATGCGGTTTTATGAGTCCCGGCTTTTGATTGATTTTCAATTATTTTCCTGATTCCATGCCATTCACCAATTTGAATACACCATTGACATTCTGTTACAAAAAAAAAATCGAATTCATTTCGTTGAATATACAACATGTTCGGCTGTTTTTTTTTACAAAAGATGAATTTTACGTTATGCTCCCAAAAGCATCATACCAAAAAATTGATTTTGTTCTAGAGATAACCAATAACTTACCGGGATCTCGTGTGTGTTGTCCTGGATCCTCCCATTCGGAAAACTGCAATAAAAACAAACAAATTTTCTTAAATTATTATTTTATTTTGTTTATAGTAATTAATTTAGTCGAATTCAATTTCAACAATAGATAGATTTTATCATAAACAAATTGTGCTGCAAATATGAGCATTTTTGCGAAATGATTCTTCTAACAAGTACTATTTTGCTGAAAATCGAACTATAATAAAATTAAACAAGAGGAACAAAATCTTAAATAAATTATGGTCAGTAATTCAATAAAACTGAACTACAAAAAATTACTAGATCAGTAAATGAAAAAGATATGGCAAATCATCCCAATTTAGCGGAATGCTCGAACTCACGAGAAGAGCCCTTGTCGGTTTTCTACCCTTTACAGGGCATCAGTAAATGATTATATAATTAAAAATTATGTAAAATGTACATATTTTTGCATGATTTGACCTTTCATCTTGAGGTAACCCTAATACATATTGACTGTAAAATTTTTACATTCGACATTTAAAATATTCTGTATGAAGGAATGAGTTGAGGTAATTGGAATCCTGGATAACACATTAAGTGCTTATTAAGTATTTAATATGTTCTTAACACAATGACTTAATTTTAAGGCGTTATATAACATCCAACTACTTAAAAATATATCGACGCTTCCATTGCATACTATGCTATCTCAGAATGACAACATTTCAGGGGAGCCATTCGAAGTTGGCGATTTCCTATGCTGCCTGTGTAATTTTTTTTCGAAAAAATGGAATATCTCGTTACCCGGACGTCGGATGACCACCAAATTTTCACCAGTTGTAGATCTCGGTCCTAGGATTAACATATCTCACGGAGTAATATTATTCTAAGTCGACTTAGAATAGTATGGAATGGAGCCGTCGATATGAAAACGATGCATGTGCCAGCGCTTTGTTACGAGTAGAAAAACTAATACGGCATGACTCAGCCTTAACATTAAGTACCTAGTTAAGGCCTTTATTAAAGTAGTTAATTAAGGACTTTCTACTATGCACTTTTTAAGAAGTTACCCAAATGCCTATTTTTTTTTTTAATTTCTAAATATAAAAGAACCACTTTCATATACCATACAATGATTTATTTGCCAGTCAATACGACACTGATCGATATTCTAAACACTATTGAACCGGATGCAAGTACATATACACTCTATGTTATGCAGCTTTCGATTATGTCAGACGCTCCTGATATCCCTCTGTAGAAATTCTAGATGTGTTTGGAACAAGAAAACCATTAAGATAGAGGATTGAAAATGACTCCCGAAAAACGAGTTAATGAAACTAAGATATCAGAGTTTTATACTCTATGTGGTACTTTGCATTTCTGGATTATAGTCTGGTGGGACTAGAGAGAAGATTTATCAGAATCTAGAAGCGTCTTAAGTAACTTAAACTCCGGGATCACAATCTAAAGGGAAGTCTTAACAAAATACGAGACACTATTTTTACAATTTTAGCTTTCGGTTAGCACGTTGGGAGCATGAAAAAAAGATTCAACAGACTTTGGATCGCTTATGGCCAAAACCAAATTTCTATGAATTTCAAGTTGCTGCGACTAAATAGAAAAGATGCTCAGTTAAACTTACTGAAGCAAAATAGACGTCATAGGTTTCACTAATTTTCATGTCATGATGATCCATCTCTTTCTATCCAATGATCAATATGTGGCTATCGCATTTTCTGTTTCAGTTTCCACTTTATACTGCCAGATGTCACTACTATCGCTAAAAAAAACATCCTTAATTAAGTACTTAATAAGTACTTATTAAGAATTTATTTTATGCATTCGAAGAAAGTTCTCATTTAAGACCATATACAGTACCATGCCTTGAAATGCAGTATTGCACTAGTAACTGCTCTCCTCGCGTTAGCCGTGATGTCCATTACTGATTAGGACTAATGTAGTCTTGTCGGAAATTTCAAATCTTTAATTAAAACTAAAATGTTTAAAAGAGCTATTTCTTCGGTCAAAGGCCAGGTCAACCCAGGTAGATGAAAAGTGCACCTAGGCTATCTTTAAAACATAGGTCTAACGTAGGAGGTCTACGTAGATAAGATTTTGTATTGGCATCACCTAAAACATAACGTTGATCTTTATTATATGGGCTTTAGACCTGACATGATACTTGATCATATGGATTATCTTCTCTAAATTAGTCTATATTTTTGTCTTGAAAAATTTTGGTAAAATTAGTAAGTTAAAATAAGGATTCAGATAGCAAAAAACAAAAGACTTTCATGGAATAAAAGAATTTTTAATGTAGAGAAAAATTCAGTTTTGACGACTGAAAAGTCAACTTTGATTATAATTCTAAATTCGTTCAGTAAAAAATAATTTCTGTTATTTATTGAACAAAAAGGTTCAATACAGGTCATTAAAAAAGCAATTTCAGTCAGCAAAAAATCTACTAGGAGGTGAGTAATAGCAATAGCTCCCACATGTATTGATCAGAAAACTTTCAGGAAATAAAAATTTACATCCCTTTTTTTCTCAAACGTTTTACATATGTCTATCCCCCTGTTTGGCATTCTAAATTGAATGGTGTAAAATGAAACTGGCCCTTTGTTAAAAAGCCAAACATATTCCTACATAAATTGCCGATATCAACGACAATTTTCAGAGCATTGAGAATTCGAAAACTAGTTCAAGACAAAGTTTGAATTCATTTGAGAAACTTTTCAAAAGTTTTCTTCGACTTATTACACATTTTGGTGAAGCAGAAAAATTGTACATAAACCAAAACTTGCTTATTGAATTGTATTGCAAAAAAAAATCTTGTCTACCGAATAAATTTTTCATTGCAAAACCCAAATTCACGTTAAATTCCCGTGAGGCATTCGAAATGAAATTAACTTTGTGAGGTGTCATGAAATCATCACGTATTAATACAACTTTTTCTTCTATGCCCAATTTCTCGTATAGAGTCATTTAGGGGGGTGAAATCTGTGTGTGGACAAGAGTATAGATGAGAAAAGAGGGATTTTCTCATTAGGACAATCCCCTGTTTGCCTAAATTCTCACTCCATGCTAGGAACATATCCACAAATTCCATGTCGCATTTGGAGTGGCAATTTTCTCTCAATGTATCCTCTATATTTGGTTTCTTGGAGATGGAAAATGTTGAACAAACTAAGTGATATTGTCTTACCATGTCGACAAGGTGGTTTGGTCCCTCGTGAAAATTACACGAAACGTCTCGAAGCAAAATTCATTAGATGCTATCAGGCATTGTGCTTCATAGGCACTATCTAAGTGTTGAGACATTCTTTGAAATCTAGAGAGAATATCGTTCTCATTCATCCAATACTCTAAGTTCGTGTTTTGAGCATCTTTAAAAGTTCCTTCTAAACTCCAAACGTGTGAAAAGTACTGTATATATGTAATATACATGATTATTGCCTCCCATACTCCCATACTTAAACTCCTTGAGAATTTCACAAATGATCTCTCAAAGCTCTTGAATTTATTGGGCACTTAAAGTGCCGATTGAATGGTCATGATCAACTTTTTACGACTTTATGGAAAGTTTCACAAGAGCATTTAAACTTGCAGAAAAAAACTAAGTAATTCTTCCCAGAATTACGTTCAACATCTGCCATTCATCAAAAGTTTGATTGGACCACAATCATACATCCGTTTCGAATTTTATTGATTTTTTATTGATTTTTGCTCCATATAAAAAAGTAAATTATTCAATTTATAGGTAAAATTATTCCAAGAATCCTTGTGCGCACTGCATTGCTCTTTTTGGCAAACGTCCACCAGAAAAACCTTCCATTCCATAATTTAAGAATTTAAGAGAAATATGACATCACGAAATATTTTTCCTTCATAAAATTTATCTCTAATATACGTTTTATTTACTGACTCTTAAACGGAATTAGTAAATAAAATTATGGTTCATCGTGAACATATTTGTTCATCTAATAAACTTTGAATTTATTATACAATTCAATTTAAATGACAATTTAGAACAAAAATTTTTGACATGTAATAATAAAAATTCAATACAATTAGGAATAATACATCAGTATGAATTAATTGTGTTTTCTTCATTATTTTATTGGATTGTGAGTTGAATTTTGAACAGAAAGAATCACATCAGGGTAGCTGATCTAGATCTTGAATTTTCACATGTACTAAGGATAATAATATTTATTAAACAAGATAACACACTTGACGTTATTATTCATCTAACGATATAGGGCTTGTCCGCTACAACAGCGACAAAGAATTCGCTCAAACACTGGAGTGATATAGTATAGTAATTTTTCGATAGTATCGACTGTCGGTTCTGAAAAATTGTGATGATAGCTGCATTTTTTGTAGCGAATATAAATATTCATCAACAGTCACATTCTATTAAGAATGGTACAAATGGTCCCACAATGCTTAAAAATCCGTCTTTCACTAAATCTAAGTGATACGGATTTATAGATACTATCGAATCGATAGTATCGGAAAGTTATAATTCCGCCCATTATTTGTACTACATTCTATTGCCGAGATAACTTAAAGTATTTTCTATGTAAGGACTAAAGATCAGCTAGACTTATAGAATTACACTAAATTAATTTAAACAAATGGGTAGTACATCGAACGCACTCTGATGTAAGTGTACCGAGTTCATGACTCCTCTAAGAAGAGGAAAGAGTAAATGATTAAGTAATCAATATATTAATTCCCTATAAAAAAAAACTACTCTATAGGTATGACAAAGCATCCCAAATTTTGCGAAGTGCTCGAACTCGTGACTTAGGTCCTATAATCGATTTAATCCGATTAATAAATCACTCAAAAGATCCTCCAGAATAGTTTTAAGAGTAATTGAATTGATTTTTTTTGACCAAAAATTACTTATCGAGTAATAACCGTCTCATTACTGGTTCAGAACCGATTTGAATCGATTTATAAATCCCTCGAGACATGGTCCAAAATACTTTAGGCGTATTATAAATAATTTAGGGATAAAAATTAGTTTATTAAGGTGGAAATGTTGATTATGAAAAAATCCAGAAATTATAGTAATATACTGCTCTCTCGGTGAAGTTCGAGCAGTGAAAAGTTTAATCAAATTACCAAGAAAAGTGTGTCAATAGATTCTTCCATGTGAAATGTGAGAAAAAGATTTGTCAAGTTGGGAAACAACATCCTTTTGTTAAAATTTTAACAAAATCCATTTGCCCGCTGAGAACAGATCTTTACTTTCAGAGTATAAGAATAAATTCATGTAAAATAAATCTTTCTTGAAAAAAATCCTAGTTCCTCCATGGAATGTAATGAGACATTATTTGTAATTAATTATTTAAACTACATATTTATAATAATTAAATATTAATATAATGTATTGTTTATTTTATCCTTTTCTAATTCAATATGCGAATGTATAATTAAAATGATGATTTATTTTGCCTCTAATTTCTAAATTAGGAATATTATTTGGTATTAAATTTTTATATAAAAATGGTGTGCTGAAAAATTAATTCCAATAACAAAGGAGAAAGCAACAATTTCCAATCGGACTCACTTAGATCGGGTAGTTGTAGTAGGGATCTGTAGGGGAAACTGCCCATGCTTGATACTATTGGAAGCTTCGTAATGACTAAATTTTTCCCATGAGTCTCAATAAACGTGACTCCTCAATAATTTTAAAAACTGGCCACTTTCCCATAGTTTTTAAAATATGGTTGCGATGAGTCACATAAATATTTTGAAACATAGAAAATTTAGTCATTACGAAGCTTCCCATGGTATCAAGCATGGGCACTTTCTCCTAACAAAAAAAATGGAAAGGGACAGGTCAGATTACTGCGCTACAAACCTGAATTAGAAAAAAATGCTACATTTCTTTTGAACTTATTAAGTTTATTAACCTTGTAATTTTCAGGAAAATTTTTGATAGTAAAAAATTAAATTGGGGCACTATAAATTTAAAATTGGTCAGTAATAGCTTCTCCACGGTAATGGTTATTATTATTAATCCTATCGGAATATTTATTACAATGTAATCTTGTTTATATGTTACTGTTGTTCTATCGCGTATTGGAAGAATCTGCTAGTCCGCTTGTAGATCTGCCAAGGAGCGCCTTCCCCATACTGTGGGGAAGAAGTTCAAGTATCTCGGCATCTTGGGGTGTTATTCACGAGTGACGGTAGGTTGCACACCGAACTATTGTTACGAATCAGTCAAAGCTGCAGCAGTAGTGAGAAAGCTTTTTGGAAGCGTGGTCAGCAAGGCCGAGCTTAGTCTTTCGGCTAAATTATCGGTTTTCAAAGCTGTTCCTATTCTCATCTAGGGGAAAGTGCTCATGCTTAATACCATTGGAAGCTTCGTAATGACTAAATTTTCTATGTTTCACAATAAATATGTGACTCATCGCAACCATATTTTAAAAACTATGGGAAAGGGGCCAGTTTTTACAATATATTGCGGCGTCACATATATTGAGAAACATTAGAAAAATTTAGTCATTACGAAGCTTCCAATGGTATTAAGCATGGGAACTTTCCCCTATGGTCATGAGATTTGGGTAATAACCGAAAGTATAAGATCGCAAGTACAAGCTGCTGAGATGAGGTACCTCTGAGCGGTTACGGGAATCACTCGTCGAGATCGAGTGAAGAACGCTGCCGTTCGTGAGGAACTAAGAGTCGAGTAGTTGCTTCTTCGGGTTGATAGATCACAACTTCAATGGTGGTCATGTTTAACGCATGAATGAAGAAAGATTCCCCAGAAAAGTTATGCAAGCCATTGTGAGAAGACCTCGACCTCGGGGCAGACCTAGGACAAGGTGGCTGGATCAAATTGAAGATCTTTCGTGGGAGCGCCTTGGGATCGAAGCCGAACATCTTCCTAAAGTGGCGGAGAATCGATAGGCGTGGGCTGTTAACCTTTATGTCAGAGGCCCGCGACCCCGATAGGGTTAAGCGGTTAAAAATGATGATGAATACGGTTACACAAAAAATCGAGGTACTGCAATGTTGCTCTTTCGGTAGAGTTGGTTTAGTAAAATAATTCTATTTATATTATTTTGAGAAAGCAATTACAATTAAATTAAATTAAAAAATTTTGTCTGTCAATCATTGTAGTAATTTATATTGAAAATCACATTAAATTGGTTTATAAATAAATATTAACTTAATTTTTGATCTCCAAAAAAAAGGAATGAGGATATAACAGAATGGGGATGCAAAAGTAATCGGGATTTCGTGTTCCAAATTAAATCAATGAAATATATCACACAATGAATTAACTCCGTTGGAGAGGAGATTCTCAAGTAACTTCTCACTTTCACTTCATGGTCCAGTCATTGATGTTCCATGAAGTGGAAAATACGATTTCACTGACTTCTGTTGATGTGAATTTCATTCTGGAACATTTTCATTTTATTGATGACTATTTCCATGAATGTCATCTGTATCTGTCCTGATTCTTAATCAAAATGTATTTTTTAACGACTATCACGGGAGATATTTTCTCACTCTATTCAACGAGGTAGAAGCAAAAAGGTATAGATATATTCCTGGTCGAAATTTGCATTAAAGGTTTGTATAGCAAATGGAATGAATGTTTTCTATCTGGCCCAAAATGTAATTCAAAGTGGGAAATGGATCTACACGGTAAAGCCATAGTAAAGTGTTTTTGGGATGGTGGAGTCACGATTTTTTATACAGTCCTTGAGGGCGGACGAATGGAAATGTGTAAAACGCCGGCTGAATGGAAATGATAAATTTTCCGTGTTTTATCGTGAATCTCAAATTCACTCACCAACCCAGTGTAACTTTTTGCACAAAATACTAAAGAGTGGCACCCGAAAAGATGGTTGATTCTGGGGGAAAAGGGGTCAAAATTTCGTGGAGAAGCAATAAAATGACTCAATTTTTTGTGTCTTCTCTTAACGGGTTGATCTTTTTATGGTTAGGGGGGGGAGTACAGTGAAAAATTTTAAATGCGATAGACAATAAAATTGGCATATTCAGAATCTAATATGTAAATTTTTCCTATGATCCCTATGATGGTCCTTTTCGTCAATAGAACACCACACTCCCTTATGGCCATAAAGCACCCTTGTGTATTGCTTAAAAACTTTTCTTTGGCAAAACATTGTACAACTTTTGAAGACCTCTTTGACAAAAGAAAAATAAACGAGTCACCGGAGTTTGGGACAAACTTTACACATTCCTGCATGATCCAATTTATTTTGATGCCACAGAATTTCATATGCGTTTACATAGAGGCACTTCAATGTTTGTTGTTTGGCAGAAAATTTTGGTAATCTATTCAAATCCCATCCCACCTCCATCCCTACTGTCGTCCGTCTTGATGTTTTATGTTTTCGTACAAAATAAAATTGTCTCATTTTCAATATTATCATGAGCTTGTCAGATACACACAAAAACCACCCCTTTGCCATGACAAATTTTTACGTGGATGAATGAAGATATAAAGTTTTTCGTTTTACAGAACAAAAATTCCCATGGCTCTAAAGATGACAGTAAAATGTTTGGCAGATGGGAAACAATAGCATTTTTTAAGGGAATATCAAACGGCTTTCCATATTACGCAACTATAAAAATATCTGCTCAACAGTGCAGCTTAATCCACCATTGTCTACCATATGCATAGAAATGCACAGTACCAATAAAATATTAAATAAAAGCATTCAGCTGATCAGAAGCAGAATAAGCGTCTTAACGAATTAAACTTTTAGGGCAGAATCACATTGACAGTAAAATGCTCACCGTCACCGTCAAAGCCCTCACCGTATTTCGTTGATTTACGCATTTTCATTGTAATTTTTACTCAAATTCTCAATTAACGTGTTGCATTATCTCATACTCGGTGGCACTAGGTGAAAATAATATAAGGAAATTGAAGAAATAAAACGAAAATGCGATAAACGGTGAGCAAAAAAACTGTACGAAAAACTGTAGCAAAAAAATCCTACAGTTTTTTTTTGCTCACCGTTTATCGCATTTTCGCTTTATTTATTCATTTTTCTTATACTATTTTCACCTAGTGCCACCGAGTATGAGACAAAGTAATATCATAATGGAAAATTTGCGTAAGAATTGCAATGAAAATGCGTAAATCAACGAAATACGGTGAGGGCTTTGACGGTGACGGTGAGCATTTTACTGTCAATGTGATTCTGCCCTTAATACTTAAAAAAAAACTTGGACTAAAATCTAAAGATTTTTGTTCTCATATAACATAACAATTAAAATATTTTTTTCTCTATACCCTATAGGGTAAAGGCTCACAATTTTGTCCAGTCTGCTTATATGCATCGATGTTCCAAGTTTGAAGTGCGATATTTTCAATACTAATTGACTTTTATTGTTACTCTCTTTTCAGAAGGGTTGTTTAGAAACTTGGTAAGGGTTTATTGTCTTTGTTTTTACTAAAATTAGTCTTAATACGTTTAAAAATGAATTGATATGTAGAGGTGAATTTGGCTCTTATTTTGGACAACTTGGTTATTAATTTGAACAACTTGGCTATAAATTTGGACAGCTAATCCGCCTCGACAGGATGGCCATTGTTCTTTATTTCATGAACCAATCCTACCAAGTCCTCTTCCTGTTCATGTAAGGGAAACGTAGAATGTCACAGAAGCCCGGAAACTTTTCATATCATTCATTAAAGTGAGTTGACTTTGGTATTCCAAGTAGAAAGAAATCACTTTTCTACTTCTTAGGGTAAGTGTACCGAATTCCGGCCAGCTTTCCATTCCGGCAACTTTTTTTGTTCCTCGAATTTCCATGAATTTTTAGTTTTGCATATTCTACAGATTATACAATGCAAAAAAAAAATTGTAACTTTGACAAACGAGATGATGTGAAAAAGACGTGGAAGAATTCCTAAAAGGCAAGGAACTATGAGAATAAAGGCGGCCGAAATAGGGCACCACAGCCATGTCTACATTTTTATTCATTTTAAAATCTATTAAGAATGATTTTAGAGAAAAGAAGGGTGATAAACTGTCTTACAAGATTCCGAGCAATACTCCTTAAGAACAAGGAATAAAAAATTCAATTTATATTAAAAATATTACATTTCAAACTTGAGACTTTGGCGCTTGCATGCAACTACGCCGAATTTTGGCACACTTACCCTAGATCTATTAACTCTACAATAGATTTTTTTTAAATTTATTTTTTCATTCCTTCTACTTTAGGAGTGTTGCTTAGAACTTTGTAGATAGTTTATCGTCCTTGTTTTCTCAAAAATTATTCTTAATAAATTTAAAAATGACAAAAATGTAGACATAGCTTTGGTGCCCTATTTCGGACACTTTCAATCTCAAAGTTTCTTACCCTTCGGGAATTCTTCCAATATCTTTTTCACGAGATCTTGTTTGTCGAAGCTACATATTTTGTTATTCTTTTGCATTGTATAATCTCTAGAGTATGTATAAACTAAAAATTCATGGAAATTCAAGGAACAAAAAATGTGGCCGGAATTGCAAGCTGGCCGGAATTTGGCACACTTACCCTAACTCTTGCAAATCCCGAAACGGATATATTTTGCAATTTTATATTTTTCCTATTTTATCATTTTCTTTATTATTATTTTCTATTTTCTTATTCTCAAAGTTCCCCATGTCCCGAGGGAGATGTCATATATGGAACTGCTCACGTTTTCATGAAACATTGTTACACTGGGAAAAAATGGGGGTGCGATTAACTTTTTTTTCGTCATAATTTTAACACTTTTTAGGTGTAAAAATATATCAATATTTTTTAATGTTAATTTTACACCTTTTAAGGGTAAAATTAACATGAAAAAGGGTAATTTAGCACACCTAAAAAGCATAATATTAGTTAGCATAAGCTTAGTCGAAAGTTCTTAATTAAATACTTAAGTGAAATACTTTTTAAATCCATAATACAAACTATTTACTTAAGGACTTTTACGTAGGCCTTAATTGAGTACTTAATATAATATTAAGGTTGAGTCATACCATATTAGCTGTTCGCCATAAAGCACTGACTTTTGTTTATCTTATTTTCATATATTTTTTTAAGAAGTTGGATGTTCAACGATTTCTTAAAATTAACTCATTTGGTTACGAACTTACTAAATACTTAATAAGTACTTAATGTGTTAGTTGGGTTTTTATAAACAATTGTTGACGGCAGTTGAGGGTGTTTGTGGATTGGAGAAGGTCAATTAGGGTTTGATCAATGAAACCGGAGCATGGAACTTTGTCTTCAGAGCTCTTACGGAAAGAGGTTACCCCAGAGCGTATTGAAATATTTTGTTCTACTAAAGTTAATAATACTAGGGTGAAAGGAACACCTATTGACACTTTAAGAACTCATGTCAGGACCTATTGACACCCTATGCTGTATCATTTGGAATACGAAATTCGAATACTTATCCTTATCGTAAAACGTAGATTAATGGAAAACGTTATATTACTAAGATTTTATTGGATACAATAAATGAATTTCAATATTTTGACAAAAGTGCCAATAGGGGTTCCCTGTCGAAGAGATGTTCATTCGACCCTAATTTTGAAAATTCAAAAAGAAATAGGTCCCAATAATTAAATAATAAACAAAATAATAAAAATAAAATTTTAATTCAGTCAAAAATTACAAAATTAAAAAGAACTG
Organism: Phlebotomus papatasi; assembly: GCF_024763615.1. Classification (NCBI taxonomy): domain Eukaryota; kingdom Metazoa; phylum Arthropoda; class Insecta; order Diptera; family Psychodidae; genus Phlebotomus; species Phlebotomus papatasi. The sequence continues at coordinate 75,519,247 of NC_077224.1, forward strand.
TACAATAATATCCACTTGGATATTACAATATCCTATTTCTTGTATTATAAAATTTGCAGAAAAAGCTTTCTTTTATGCTTGAAAAGATTTGAGTTACCCTTCCATATGCTTTTTAATTCATGTGATAATCTTGTGTCATGTTACATTACGCTTTGAACAGACCAACAACCCTAAATGCATCTTCATTCAGTGAAACTTAATCTCTTTTAGTGGTTTGCTACTAAGCTTCCATTAATGTTTATGGTAAAACGCAATTTAACTTTGCTCCATGAACTCCTCTGCGAAGACCAGTAACTTTATGCAAACATTCTTTAAGATATCTGGCAAATATCGAAATTCACATCAAAATTGGGAGGGATTTACGACTCGGTGGCAAATGTAAAGTAAATGTGAAAAGCGATGTCATAAAACATGAATGCAATTTCCATAAGTCAATACGAAAGCATTTTGTAGCTTCAATCAGCCAATATTGTATAATCTGCGTTTTATTTATCTTTACTAAACATTTGTTGTCAGAAGCAAGGTTATATGTAACAAAATTTGTACGCAACTGAAAATCAATTTAATGTCTTGCCTTTTATTTGTCTACAATTCTGTTTGTTGTCTGATGATCAAAAAACCAAGTCAAATAATATCAAAAGACACACAGTGAAATTTCTTTTGAAAGAGTATTGTGCAACATTTCAAAAGAAACGTGCAGAAAAGTAAAATAGGATGAATTTTCCTATAAATTGTGCATATTTGGAAACATTTTGAATGGAGTTTCCAACATTGCATTGTTTAAATTCAATGAAGAATAAGTGTTCCAGCGCTCTGTCTGCAATTTTAATGGTGTCGTGAATAACCTGTAGAGCGGCTTTTTGTGCATTATACGAATATTCCCGAAAGATGTGCTTGCCAAAAGCTCTGCCAATTTCTTCTTGCAAACGAGAGAAAATTCGTGGTGCTTTTGGGAATATTCACAGTAGCATCGTTATAGTATGAATGTCTACCAAAGGACTCGTAATCTTGAAATTTATCCAACATTTTGCCTCGAGATTTGTGCTACAACGAATAGGAAGAGTCCTAAATGCACAATAAGTTCTCGACCAAAAGTCTCTAATTTGTCGACTTGGTTGAGCCATTTAGTGAATTAATAGGGGTAAGATGGATACTCAAAAAGAACTAACACCATAAAATTCTGCAGCATGTGCAATGCTGCTCAATTTCATGAATCAGATACTTACAAGAAATGAGATTCTGTCCACATACACGTCTCCCCTATAAAGTTTCTTAAGTACCATCAACTGCGAAGTCCGTACGTTAATTTTTTTTTGTTTAAGTATTCTGATGATTTCTCTTTTCCTTCCCCTCAAAACATTTCCTTTCACAGTTTTTGTGTACATTTTGCATCGCTTTTCATGTCATAAATTACAACGAGGATGATTACTTGCAACACCATATACAATTTTACAGTATTTGACATGGGTCCGGAAGCAAAGGAAGTTTTCCCACAATGCGATTATTTAGTTGAAATGATTTGTGTTTGCATTTGGTGGTCATGGTCGTTTCACTCCAAACACTGAAAATCTACGAAATAAACAGACAATAAATAAAAGCTCTAGCGACGTGGTAGTTTACCCATTCAATGTATCTAAATTTTCCTAACACCAGCATCATTTTCTGTGAACTTTATCATTTCTCGGAAAGTGTTCTTGGAACGGTGTCAAAGTCAGTGACCAGATTTTTTCTTCTATACTTAATTTTCAAAAATTGTACACTGTTTTAAAAAGCGAAAGATTAAAATATTTTATCAAAAAAGGTTCAACATAGTAATTTTCCATCTATTCGATCGGTGAAAATCATCCTTAAGAGCTAGAGCTAGAATAAAGAACGGCTTACAAATAAGGTAAAGTACCCTCACTCGACTCGACCGGTGGGTAAATTTTTGAATGTTTCATGGTCAATTTCTATGAATTTGTCACTGGTCCGTATTATTCATGGAATGATTGACCTATTAATGTTAGGTCATACGCAAAATATTATATTATAGCAAATATAAATACATTTAATAAATAAATCTACCGGTCGAGCGATGGTACTTTATCTTATCAGGGAGGTAAAGTCACTCACGGAGACAAAAAAAATACAAAAGGTAAATTTAATGCAGTTTCGGTTTCATGGGGTGTATATAGTGGACGGAAAAAATAGATCTCTGTTGTTAAAAATATATTTAGAGCAGATGAAGGAGACATCCTTCCTAAAAAAAAAAAAATCAAGTTAAAAATTGAAGAGAAAAAATCAAGAAAGGTAAAAATTAAGGATTGTAAAATCTACTATCCACATATGAAATTTAACCTTAAAAGCCCCCTATATTCTAACATATAGATAGTAGATTTTACTAGGCGAGTATTAAATTTACTTGCCGGATATTAGATAATGGAATTCAATTTGAGGACAATGAAATTTACTATCCTGATAGTGAAATTTACAGTCTAGCTAGTAAAGTCTACTAGCAAGATATTAGAAACTAAGAGAATCTCGAGGTAAAATCTGAAGGATGATAGTAGAATTTCCCACCCAGCAATTATAATTTAACATCCACAGGAGCAGTAAATTCTAAAAAACAAGCACGTACATATAATTATGATTTCCGGTTTCCGAGCGGGGAAATTAGTATTTGGGAAATAAAGAAGACATGTTTCTTCTTTCGATGTCCACTTTATTCTCTCTTTCTTTCTATTGATACATGATATTTATATGATTGCTCTCCCTTCGATCTTCTTTGCCTTTTATCAGATATCTATTTTTAGAATTTTATGATTATGCTGATTGGAATTTTGCAAGATGTACAGTACAAGTAAATTCCTGTTCAACACTGAGAAAAAAGGGGGTGCGATTAACTTTTTTTCCTCATAACTTTAACACTTTTTAGGTGTAAAAATATATTAACATTTTTTAATGTTAATTTTACATCTTTTTAAGGGTAAAATTAACATGAAAAAGGGTACCTTTAACCCCTAATACACATAAAAAGCATAATATTTACACCGATTTCGGATCAATACTGCAGGATAAAATAAAAATTTCCGGAATGTTATTTTAACTTAAACATTTTAATAAACATTCTCAGACAAATTAATATAAACATTTCCACATTCATAATGTCGATTCAAAAATGAGGACACTTAAAATATGATTTATGATCGTGAGATCCAACTATATCTTCTATAATTTTTGACTGACCGATATAATGTCCGGTTTGCTGGGTGACTTTAGTAACAGCTTTTAAAATTTCGTATGGAGGACGGTAAATTTTACCATATTAGGTTTCTCGGTGTTTTTGTTACTGCTCGAACTTAAAGATAGAGCATTAAATACAATCCGTTTTTTTATCAAATTGTCACAGACCTAGAATTTTTTAAGGTGCTGGGATTTTTTAAAATTAATTTTTAGCCTCTCTAGTCTAGTGAGCTTATTACTCAATAGATTTGGCCATGTTTAGATTTTCTGGAATTGGTGTTTCAAAATCTTCTAACCCAGCTGAATAACTAATAAATCGATAGTCAGCGTCAATGATTTACCTTTCTCGAATTAATTTTTTATTTGTCGATATAATAAGTTCGAGCATTCTGCAAAACTGTAACGCCTTGTCATCTCATTATAATATTTATGTTAAAAATAAGAAATGTATTTTGTTACTTTAGAAATTTCTAAGAAATCAATCGCAAATTCTGAAAAAAATCGAAGTAACAGATATCGAAAAAGTATGCTATATTTGCGGTATCTATGTTAAATATTTCGTCTTCAAATACTCCTTAGCATAAAATTTGCGGAAGGACATTATATTTCTGCGTTTTCTGCAAAAAAATAAGTGTTATATGTTCAGAGAACAGAGGGAGTCGTGCTATTGAGCCACAACGATGCCACAGAATAGTATCTTAACAGAGGGGTAAAATCAAAGAAATTGAGCACCATACCAAAAAAAAAGATGCAAAGAGATCAATGCCTTAATGGAATTTCCGTATCGATACGAAATCTGAGACCATAAAAGTATATATTTGAAGAAGATGTGACTCGAAAGAAATACATAATAAAGTGTTATTCAGCATTTGTGTACTTTCACACTCATATACAGTTTTGACTTTGATGATGCTGGAATGGAGAAAACATTGGTCTTTTATAAAAATATGAATGGTTCTTCCTTTCTTTATCGTACGTAGGAGGAAAATAAAGGAAAAAGTTATCGAAGGGTTATGGATGTGCATAATGCTCGAAGTCGTGATTTTGATTCTATGGTCTGCTAATTGGTTGCAACTTGAGTAAAATTATGTAGAAAAATTAAATTCATTTATAAGTAATACCGGGATTGACGATATCAGAATTAATGGCATAACATGACTAGTGATACACAATTTGCAGAACTTGTCCATCATTTCATTGGAAGTCACTTCTGTAAAATCATTTTACTGCTCTAACTCAGGTTAGGAGTAGTAGAGTGGAGTCATCACTTATCGGCGTTGTACACTTACGGACAACTTGCAAAAATTTCAAATTTTTATGTAAAACAGATTTCAATAAATCATAAAAAAGCAATTTACGTTAATCTATTTAGAATAAGAAATTAATTTTTTGAAAGCTGTCCATAAATGTATAACGTCCAAAAATGATGTCTCTACTCTATATAATCCAGTTTTTCAACTTGTTGCCAGATTATAAGTTAAACGGTAAGAGATATCCGCATCCAGTTTTCGGTTACCCCACTGAAATACATAATCTTAACGTAGGGGAGACTGGAGCAAAATTTGTCAAATCGAAAATTTCAATATTCACTACTTTCTAAAATAAAAAAAACTGAGGCTTGAAATTTTTATTATAGATAGCCTTCATGATGGATAAAATTGGCTCGACGCGATTCTTTACCCCCAAAATTCAATTTACGCATTCCGAGTTGCAAGCAACCCGAGTTGCACGCATTTCTAGGTCACCTGTAAAGAATCTCAGCTACCATAAGCTTATCTGGGCTTATCACTGGTCATTTGCTATTTTAAATAGTCTGAATGGGGAAGGCGAACAAAAGAAAAAAAAAGTTCATTGAAATCGGTTAATAAACATTAGAGATAAAGTCCGGTCCATATGGATATAGTAAGGGTCGGGGTACAGTGAATTGGGGTAGAGACGGATGGGACCCATTATTTGAAAGATCGTGCTCTCAGATACAATATAGGCTAAAATTTCATCGAAATCCCTTTATAAATACAGAAAATGCAGTCCGGTCAAGACATTTTTGATTATAGCTCGGGTCAGGGAACATCGAGGGAGGAGTGCGACCCACCGTTGGAAAGGTCTCTACCTCAGCTACTACATACTAAAATTTAAAGAAAAAGCATCGTCTAGTTTTCGAAATATTCGATATCGATTAATCGAAAAATCGATTTTTCGATTAATCGAACCTTCGATTAAATCAGATGAAATTGGGGTGTCATAAGGGTTATAGTACTCGACGAGAGCTTTCTAAAACACCAAAATTTTTCCAAATCCGTTAATTAGAAGCGGAGATATGACCATTAAAAAATTCAATTTTTGATCCCTTATAGCTCGGGTCATGGGGGTCGGGGGACCTTAAATTTTGTATCAATCGAAAGCTCTTAAGCCCAGCTATAACATACTAAAATTTGAGATTGATCCATGCCACAGGGACTGAGTTATTGAAAAAACAATTTTTGGGGTGTTCCAAAATGGCGGCAGGGGGAGGGGTGGAGGGGTGAGTCTGACATTATCAACTTCTAGCCGTCGATCGACATTTAACCTTTGCCGAAAACCGCTTGTCGATATCTCTCTCCGTTTTCTTTCCAGAAGTGATTATACGACAGACGGACGGACGGGACGTCCACGAAAATCGATTTTTGGCGCATATGATATTCGTGATCTATGAGTGTCAAAACGTGTATAACCAAAATTTGGGCCCGATCTGACGAGGTCGGATTTCACCTGTGACTACAAAAGCTGAGATTGTAAAGAATCTCAGCTAAAATACATTTTTAATTACAGATATTACAGATACAGATATTACAGATACAGATATTACAGATTACAGATATTTTTTGTAGGACCTCAATTAATTCCTGAGCTTAGATATTTTTGATTAAAAAATGGTGAATTTGGCTTGCAGCACATGCGGCGGTTCAGAAAGAGTTAACTCTTTCCGGACCGCAGCATATGCTGCATGCCAATTTCACCATTTTTTAATCAAGAATATCTAAGCTCAGGAATTAATTAAGGTTCTACAAAAAATATCTTACATTTGGACATCCTTATAGTTTGTAATCATGCACAATAATAGGATTTTTATCAGTTCTGAATAATTAAAAAACATTGTTTTTCACAGAACATTCATATGCTGCTTTGGGTACTCAGAGTCCCAAAAGAGACGAAGGAGTTAACACAATCCAATGAAAAGGGAAATTCTTTATCCTGAAATTTTTTTAGTACTTTCCTGTTCTCAAGTGCTTCTACATTATCGACTTTTCTTTGTGTTGTTTCCTGAGCGTTTTTCTCTGTCCTCGGCGTGTTCTAAAAACACGAAACAGTCATGACAAAAACCAACACAACGAAAAGTCGATAATGCAGGTAACTTGAGAACAGTAAAGTCTTAAAAAATGTTCAGGAGAAAGTTTTCACCTTTTCATTTTTCATTAGATTAGCACCACTACTCCACCTTATTTGTAGTAAGAACTACACGGATAGTCGAACATAAAGTGACATGTTTTTTATTCATTTAAATCACAAGATAATATCAAAAATGGGTCCTTTGGGGTGGAAGGTGATGAGATAATATTTAACGATCGAAAAAATCGATGAATTGTATATGTTATATTGCTCTCTTTCATTGTATGGATTTGGAGCAATAAAAGAGATTGAATAACAGAGACTTAAGAATATGCTTATGGAATTTCGATTGTCTCAGATGTAACATCAAGTTCTTAGAAAAGATGTAAAGAGAGATATTTTGGAAATATTTGTTCCTGGTTTTGGCTTTGACTCACTCACAGATTTTCTTATTATTTCACCTTATTCCCCACACCCATGATTTTACACAGAAATAATTCCTTCTTTTTCAATCCAATTCTTGAATTTGGGGGATATGGGTGAATGAAATGAAATTCAATTGTATCTCATCGGACAACCCAGTAAATGTTGAGGAAATATCTGTGGGAAATGTTATATGTGAGCAAGATAAAACGGTGGGATAGCTGTATTTAATGTTTCAGAGATCCACACAGCAATAGCAATAAAAGTCAATGGCAGTGATTGCAATTTTATGAGATCGAAGTATGAGAGAAGCTGGAAAAAGTTTATATCATCAACAGAACAAGACTCATTTACAGTGGAGCCAATAATAATTCCCCATTTCACATAATCACTCAGAACAATTTGGCATGTGTCCAAGTGGACAAGAGTATTTCTTTCCTGGTTAAAGCAACTTTTCCATTAATCATACTAAGATGAGTGTTTTTCCAGGCAAAATTCACAGACAGAAAATTTGTATCATTTTGTTTGGCCTTTTCATACGGTATCGCTTTATGCTTTGGTAGCGTATTAAAATGTCAATGAAAGGTGAAAATTGCCGGCATCACCTCTGTAAATCCACACGAAATTCAACAGTTTCCATCAAAGAGCGCTTTCAGGGGTTAATTTCAATTTCCATGAAGCGTATTTTATCAGCTACTAACAGAATTTTCCTCTACACTAGCGGTTTAGTACCAATTTAAACAGAATGATAAATCAGCTAAAATTCCATCCCAAAAACCATATCATAGAATTAATCCGAAATTTATCTTTTTAATTGAACTTCTATTTTCCATTCAATGATGTTTTATTACATTTTCGAACTAGTGTCAAAATTGGTTCACACGTTAACAAAAACAAGTTTTTTAAGTGCTCGAGTGAAAAATCCACCAAAGGAAGTCACAAAATTAAACAAATAAAAAGAAATAGTAAAAAGAAAATTGTTATTAGATGGGAACATGGGTTAAAATATGACAAAACGAATATAACCTTTTTTACCAGCTTCCAAAAGACTTGAGAACGTTATAATCCGCATATAAAATAGAAAATTTTCTGATCTTGTTCTAACTAATTTTTCTAAGTATTGAAAGGAAATGTGGCTGGGCAAATATTGACGGGAATGGAATAATTTGTGGCGTTCTGATTCGACATACATATCCACGTCAGTCAATGAAAAGATAGAGAATTATAGAAATTTTATTCTCCTGCAATTTTTTTTCTAGACCGTTTTCCAATATCTTAAATAGAAATAGGTGTGATTCGAAGGAATCACACCTAATTAGTTTTTAAATTAATTTTCCAAAAAATATTGAGAGCCATTTTTTTCTGTTAGCTGATAAAGGTAGAAAAAGTCGAACTGGCAATTTATTTGTCCTATAGGGAGATAAAAGCTTCCAGGATTCGAACACACTTTGATTTCGAACTCTTCATATTTTTCCCATATTCCTTTAATGAAATTGACTATCTATGGCAATATATTCTAAGGGACAGATAATCCTAACCGGCTTATGTAGGTGAGATTCTTAACGTGAGCTAACTCGGAGTGCATGCAAATTCGATTTAGAGCTGAAGTTGGGAGACGCCATTCAGTTATCTTGAATCAAATTCGTGAAATTATACAAATTTTGTATTTAAACCAAAATATCAAGGATTTGGATGAACTGACAGAAAAGTGTTATATGGGTGAAATGTAGACCAGAATGTTCTCTATAATTTTGCCGTAGAACTTGAACTCATCGATTACTCAGAAGCCAAGATAAGCGAGGTTTTTTGTTTCTTAACTCGTTTTTTCATCCAGAGTTCCCCAAGTAGTCATTTGTTGAACTTCAACTATATCAAAGAATTGTTGTATTCTGTGGGACTTTCCATTTAAAACCCTATTTTAAGTGTCTTGGTGGAGTAGAGGCAGTCAAATTGACATCTGAGTGATTTCAAAGCGTTATTATTGGAAAAATCAATTTTTTCACACTTAAACGGCAAAATCGGAGTGATAGCGTAGTCTGAGTGGAAAATGATGTATGGACGAAATGTAGAGAAAAGTGTGTTCTACAATTATGTTGAAGTAATCATCAAAATCGGTTAAGCGACAGTCGAGATAATTGAGGTTATGTGATATTGAAATTGGTTTTTCGACTGTGGCGCCCCTGGTGTTGGTCCCACGAAGTTCAAACATTCTAGAAAGTTGTAGCATTTGGTGAGATCTTTCGTTTAAGCCCTCATTCATCAAAATCGGTCACATAGAACCGGAGATATGATTTTTTGAATTTCGTGGACTTTGACCCCTCATATCTCCGGTTCTATTGAAACCACAGCGCACATACGCACCATTTTGGAAACGTCCTAGACTGGACTACAACATACTAAAATTTCATTAACTTGCACAATGCCGTTTTTGAGAAAAGTGACTTTGAATTTCGATGAATTTTGACGCTATCACAGCGCCACCTGTGGTGACTTTTTGAACTTCCATCTGAAAGTTCCCATCGAGACGAAACCAAAAAGGTAAAATTTAGGTCGCTATGTTAATTAGAACCGGAGATAGAGGCCGGTCAATATTCGAACTTTGACCCCTTATAGCTCGGGTCAGGGGTTATGGATCGACTTAAGGTCTTTTTTGTTTGATAGGTATAATCAACGGCTACAACACACTAAAATTTCAGCCCGATGCACAATGGAATTTTTGAGTTATTTAACTTATAAGATTTAAAAATTTTCTTTTTAATAATAGCGCCCCTAGCGGTGGTTTTATGAACTTGCGATGTTAGAAGGGGAAGTGGAATTTCACGAGAGCTTTCCAAAAAGCCCTCACTTTTTAAATTCTGATAATTAGAACCGGAGTTATGGCCATTTTAAGAAATTTTTTTTGGACCCTTATAGCTCGGGTCAGGGGGGTCGGGGACCTTAAGTTTGGTATTGATGGAAAGCCCTAAGGTCCATCTATAACATACTAAAATTTGAGCCCGCTCGATGCCATAGGGGCGGAGCTATTGAGAAAACAAAAAAAGGGGGGTCTTCAAAATGGCGGAAGGAGGGGTGGGGGGTGGGGGGTCAATGCACCAAGTTGCAATTTTCACCCGATATATAACCTTTGCCGAAAACCGCAAGTCAATATCTTTTTTAGTTTAGGAGCTGTTAAGCTCCAAAGAGCGGCCGCCCGGCCGGCCGGCCGGGAACGTAAATTAGCCACATAGGGGAAGTGCTTATAATTTTGGACAGTCTGCATATAAGCATCGAAGTTCCAAGTTTGAAGTGCGATATTTTCAATACTAATTGACTTTTTTTGTTACTCTCTTTTCAGAAGGATTGTTTAGAAACTTGGCAAGCTATTTATCATCTCATTTTTACTAAAATTAGTTTTAATACGTTTAAAAATGAATTGATATGTAGAGGTGAATTTGACTCTTATTTTGGACAACTTGGTTATTAATTTTTACAACTTGTCTGTAAATTTGGACAGATAATCCGCCTCAACAGGATGCCCATTGTTCTTCATTTTATGAACCAATCTTACCAAGTCCTCTTCCTGTTCATGTAAGGGAAACGTAGAATGTCACAGAAGCCCAGAAACTTTCCATATCATTCATTAAAGTGAGTTGACTTCGATACTCCAAGTACGTGCGGATTCGCTAATTCCCTGACCTTTCCGGGAGCCTTTCAAGGCATTTCTCGCTACATCTCTTTCGTAGAGATGATGTTCCTTTGTTTCTCCAGGCATTTGTCCAACCTAGTCATCACAAAACCTAACTGTGTTATCACACTTGCACATTAAAATTTTAATATGATTCACATTAATTGTCCCTGGTGAGAGTACAAATGTGTAATTTGTGTGTTTGAATCATTATATTCTAAAATTTGATCTATTTGTTGATAAAGAGGAAGACTTGATCCGCAATATTTGATATAAATTGATTTATAGCATTAATGCGAAAAATTAATCCGATTTTCTCTTTAATTTTTTAATGTGAAAAATATTTATGATTTAGGTAAATTTAAACTTATTTTTGCAGGCCAAGTCCACTTCTTTATTAATAAATTGAAAAACCCCAAATATTAAGTGACTCAAAGACACAAATAACATATTTAGATGCTCACAAGCGACAATTAATGTGAATCACATTAAAATTTTAATGTGCAAGTGTGATAACGCCGTAAAACTTCACGAAATTTCGTGAGAAAAACACCTGTCCAAAATAAGAATCATCACCTCACTGGTGAATGTCTTAAAAAATTTCCCATTTTTCACACGAAAAATATAATTCACAAGGCAAATCTCACTTCAGGTCAAATTGTAGAGCGTATGGCCTATTCGACGTATGTCAACCCAGTCGACGGCCATAACCCACCAATCCTAATTCCTCATTCCTTTGACACGCCCAACCCCTACCATCCCTATGGGTGCTGAAAGGTTGCTTTGGGGCTCTTACTGTTAGGTAAATGTCCTCAGTCTTCAGTGAGTGAGCATCAGTCGCCGTGGACGGTTCACTCTCATGAAATGAAAAATGGGTGGCACCTTCAGTTCTCCAATTTTCCTCTAAGTTTGTATTCTTCTATTTAGGTGAGCCCCATCTGGGCTTACAAAATGTACAAATCATCAGTAACGTGAATCAATACAATATTCAATGAATATTCAATAATATTATTCAAAAACAGCGAACAAACTTTGTTAGTACTTCACCAAAACTAAATAAGACTGAAGTAAGCCACGAAGTTCTGTCATATTTCTCGTAAGCAATTGCTCACACTGAATTTTCAACAAAGCAATTTCAATTCAAATCATATTCAAAATTTAACGTATTTAGTGTCAAAATCTTCCAAAAAGAACAAATATTTAGATAGAATTCATTTTTCATCAAATATTGGAATAAAAATCCATCATTTTAATCAATTTATTTTTAGTGTCCAATGTTATCTTCAAAGTGTCCAAAATAAGAAACTGGACAAAATTATGAGCACTTACCCTATATATTCGTGATCAGGAAGTTCTGAAACACATTTTGGCCAAGTTTGAGGTCGATCGGACGACATGAAATTTTGTTAGGATTATAGTAGGTGAGATTGTTAAGAATCTCACCTACTATTTCTTTAACCTTATTGTTTGATGGATAAATTTTATTATGTAATGGAAATTTAAACATAATTACTTTTGTTCATAAAACAAAATGAGATATTTTGTGAGAAGAAATTCCAAATTTATCTTGAAACAAAGCATAGCAAATAAACAAACTAAATGAGCAACGAAAAGCATTAAGTATATCTGGAATTCTTCATTCAAAATTCCTCTAGACTTTGAATAATGTTAATCAGCATGGTATCCAAGAATTATATACAAATTTACTAATCTCATTTAAAATTTAACAAGCATATCAATTTACATCAAAAGAATGCCTACAATTTAAAATTATCTGGTTTGAAAAAATATGTCTGTTAAAGGTATAAAAGTATGATAACAAGGGTTTCTATCTTGTGTTTTGTCTTGGAAAAAAAGTATATAAATTCTGTTTTATCTTTAGAGCTACCTTTAGCAAATTGAATTATATTAAACCTTTAATCCTAAATTCTTTCATCAAACTCCATTGAGAGGCTTTAACCTTTCATTTTTTTTGTTCGTAAATTTATGAGGAAAAAAGGATTTCCTTGTAAGTATGTATATCGTAATATTAAATAAAAAAAGAAGAAATCACTATACCTTGACTTTGCGTCCACGCCGTGCCGCAATGGACCTCGACTGGCGTCTTAGTGCCTCCAGTGAGCCGTTTGGCTTTTATCTATCCCCTGAGAATGGACGCTTTTCGCACCTCTTTTCAATTCACAGTATCCTCTATATTCACTTTCACAATTTCACCCTCTTTCTTCACCTTTGTTTTTTACTATAGCACCACTCAAAAGCTTCCGCAAACGTTACAATCCAGGAATTTATTTTCACACCACCCCAAGTCCCTGTTTGATATTCCTAGGGAGTGTTATGTCAATATTATTGGGAACAAAAGTGAAAAAAAAGGAAAAAAAAGAAAACCTGCCACTGACACACTTTTCCGCATGCTTTCAGCACTTTCACCCAGAGCCTTTCAGTTTCTGATGGTTTTATGGCTGGGGATGAATGCATAAATGAGTTCTATGCAATAAGCATAATATAAGCTTTTTTTTGTGCTCATCCACATGAATGACAAGGGTGCTGTATGCTCAATGTTTGCATATAAATTTTTGCAATTTGACGGGAGTGTCTCTGAGAGCTATAAATTAATTGAGTCACCCATTTTAACACAATTACTAATTAATTGCCCTGTTTACATGAGAAGTCACCTTTTCAGGAGTTTTTCGACCAATATTTTACCACGTCAATTATCGAGGTGGACTGAGAGAGATGGGTCAGAAGGTGAAATATAGCTTATAGCGATAGCTATCTAAATGGGAGAAAGTGACTTTGCCACAAGAGAATTCTAACATCACGCCCAAGATTTAATGAAAACTCCCAGGGGTTATTTCTTCATACTCACTCAGAATTTATGCTACAGACATTACATAATTTATCAGGTATAGATTTATGCTATCCGGTAATTAATAACTTCATTTTATTGATCTTTTGAGAATCTTTTTTTTACAAGCAATCGAATAAGGTGTGAGTTGAAATAAAGTTTTGATTAATATTGGAAATTCAAATCCTTCAATATGTCTAATTTTAAACATACATGACATACTGACCGATAAACGTGTATATTATTCAGAATAATATTACATAGTACTGTCAGATAATTTGGCATTAAATAGATTTAGACGTGCTCTCTAACTAAATTCAAAATACTAAATTTGGAATTTGATTTTAAACATCATAATGATATACTTATTATATTACAGACTAACTACAAATCAAAATTAATAACATGAGTGTTCTTTGAAGCTATAAACAAAGCTTGTAAAGCTAGATATTGATGGCTTTAGGGTCTGTCATGCTAATTGCAAAAACAAGCTACAATAACTATAGCGCACATTTTACTTTAACAGAGGTTCCCATGAGATGAAATGTGGCAAATTATATTCCTTGGCATGATAAAGGGAACCTAAAACAGCGTTTCAGGGAAGGATTTCAGGCTTCGCACGCACACTGACTTCGCACACACTCTAGTTTCAAACACTGTATAATTCTCCCATATTCCTTTAATGATTCTGACCTACACTGAAATAAATCCTAAAAAGTTAAAATAACATTCTGAAAATGTTAATTTTACCCAGTAGTATTGATCCGAAATCGGTGTAAATGTTGCCCTTTTTAGGTGTATTAGGGGTTAAAGTTACCCTTTTCCATGTTAATTTTACCATTAAAAAGGTGTAAGCATTAAAAAATGTTGATATATTTTTACACCTAAGAAATGTTAAAGTTCTGAGGAAAAAAAGTTAATCGCACCCTCTTTTTTTCTCAGTAGTGACAATATATTTTAATAGTTAATTTTATGTTACACATTTTCTGCACTGAGAGAAATCCAGAAAAGTTAAAATAACATTCCTGAAATGTTAATTTTACCCTGCATTATTGATCCGAAATCGTTGTAAATATTATGCTTTTTTATGTGAGTTAAAGTTACCCTTTTGTCATGTTAATTTAACACTTAAAAAGTTGTAAAATTAACATTAAAAAATGTTATATATTTTTACACCTAAAAAGTGTTGAAGTTACGAGGAAAAAAAGTTAATCGCACCCTATTTTTTCTCAGTGTTAAGAAATTGGTCAAATTGGTCAGTGTTCGAAGTTTGAGTGTGTGCGAAGCCTGAAAACTTTCCACTATAATGCTCCCGATGAACGTTAACCTTTTGTAGCCATTACACATTTTGCGCACTATTGTTCGTAAATGTTCGTAAACACACAAAAAATGTTCGCAAAATTTCGTCGTTTGTTCGTAAATTTTTGTTAGACAAACAAAAATGTACAAACATAGGGGAATGTTGGCATGGTTCGCACAGAGTGAACCTTCAAACAAGGCAAATTTTCTCTTTATTTGCAAAGAGCTAGTTCGTTATTTCTTAGCCATAAGATAGATAATAATTATTAAGGTCATGAAACGAGATGAGAAATGGTATGTCAGCTCTTTGCAAACGAAGAGAAAATTCGCATCGTTTGAAGGTTCATTCTGTACGAACCATGCCTACATTCCCCTATGTTTGCAAAATAACAAAAAAAAATGTCCGTCATATCATCATGTAACGAACAATGTTTGTGAAAAATGTACAAACTATTTTGTGAGTTACACGATTTACGAGCATTTCGTAAGTCCACAGTATAGGTATACACAAACATTTACGACCAATTTTCGGAATTTTTTTCTGTGTGTAGTGTGTACAGGATATTAAGAACAATAGGCTTAAAAATTGGGGTCAGAACAAATCATAATCTTAGACTTCTTTCAGAACAAAACATAATTTTAGATGGCCGTAGAAAATACTTTTTGGGTCATCATAGGCCCAATCATTGTGAAAGGGTTAAACATCAAAAATTCGAAGGAATTCCTGCAAGAAATATCAAAAATAGGAAAATAAGGAAATTTATCTCTCAATTTTGAAGTAAATAAGTGTTATTAAATTATGGGCTTTAGAGGTTGATTCACGTTCATCGATAAAAAACTAAAATTTCAAAGCATCGAACTGAAAATTAAGAAAATACAGAAAACGAAGCTCAAATGAATATTTTGAACCTTCTTAAAACTTTTTTTTTGTAATTTTAAAACTAATCGAGAAGACCTTTGAAACGTATGAATGGGAAAAATCTGTACCAAGTGAGCAATATAGGGTAGAGTCATCACTTAAGAACATTTCATTTATGAGGTGCTTGTAGATATTTAACGTTTTTGCCTAGAATTCGAAAAATTTGAAAATTACCATTTTATGAAATGTTAAATGTTGTAATTTTTTCGGAATCTGTTCTAGCTAAAGTTGAAAATTTCTGTCAGCTATCCATAAGTGTTAATGACTCCACTCTACTTAATCCCCTTTGTCAAAGATTGTTTATTGTTTAAAATTTAATAAAAAACTAAAATTATAACATTAAAGACCCCTTCCTATTGTAAAATGCATGCAACGTGCTGTTTATGATCCAAATCATCTATTTAACGACTTTGGGAGAAGTGGGGCACCTTTGAAATTGGGATTTTTCCCCTATTCTTAAATAAAACTGAGATTTACTGTGGTATAATTTTGTTGCAAAAACAATTGGAGAAGCTAAATTACATTACTATATGGCTCAGTTCGACTTAAACATAGGAGAAAAATCCCAATTTCAAAGGTGCTTTACTTCTCCCTGAAGCACCTTCCCTTAAATGCAAGAAAAATTAAAGACTGAAAATTATAAAAGTTTATTTTATGAAGCATTAATTATTATTTATATTTTTTATGTCAGCTATTTCCTCAAAAATAATATACAGATATTTAAGTTTACGATTTTACCACCACTGACTGCAGCAGGTTGACCAATATCATAGTAAAAGTGTTAAATAAAAATAAATAAAACGGAAATCATAAATTATAAATGACCAAAAATAGTGAAATATTCTTGGAAAAGTGAAAATTAAGAATCTATAAACTGTCTTGTTAATTACAGTTTGACGAAAATTTAAAATTTAGCGGGCCATTTTGAATTATTTACTGGCTAAGCTTTTTTAACTGACGAAAATGCTATTTTTCTTTTAACAAATTTTATTTATATTATAATTTGGATTGCATTCTCCATTAAACGCTGAATTGATAACTCAATTTCATACAGTTTAAAAATATAATTTACATTTTTTTTGTGACAGTATAGTTCGATTAAACTATTTCATGAAAAATTGTTATCGCTTGTATTATCCTGAACCAAATGAAAATTGCGAAATTTATAAACAATTTATATAACATTGAGTATTCTGTATTTATGTATAAACTTTCGAATTCTATTCATTTTTTTGCGTGGCATCATAAAAATACTCTAATTGCAAATTAAAAACGAATATATATGTTTCTTTTTCATCTTTTGTATATCTTCACATCAATCTCTTCTAAATTCTATCTTGGTGAAGAATTAATCTTTCCACCTTTCAACCGCATCTGGTACAGTCATTGGGAAATCCACAAAACCCTGACAAGAAGAGCGATTTTTGATGAACTTTCATGTCTCAATGGAAATAATTCCAGGGTGAATTTCAAAAGTAAAATCAAATTTTCGTGACATCAATTGTTTCCGATGTTGTGAAAGAAAACTCAATTGATTGTACCAGGCGTCTCCATCTCGGTAGGAAGTCTATTGAATTTTATAATGTTTTTTCCCTATTTTCCGATTACCCCAGTAAATCGGATTTAGGAGTTGGTGAAATTGATTTTATAGGGGAAGATGTTGATTTAGAATGTGCCTTGGTCAATGTGAGTCTTAAGGGGAGTATTTGTGGTACAGTTAATTAAGCAAAATACATGAGGAATACCAGGAGTCTTTTAGTGAATGGCTGAACGATGGGTGACTAATTGGATGCTGTGAACTGAGAAGTAGAAGCTTAAATTAAATGGAATGGGACTTAAGCAGAAAGTCAGTCACACCAATCAGTTCAATGTACTACAAAATACAGTGTAGATTTTATGTGAAAATAGATTGCTAAAGGAAAGCCCTAATGCACTGCCTTATCACAACTCAAATAAAGAAATTCTCCTTACACTATCTATCACTCCTTTTTTTCACTTTTCACTTTCAGACACAATTTAGAGCACTTTTTATTGAGTTTCTTTTCTTCCAATTGATTGAATAAATTCACTTGATCCAGTTAAGAGATTATCCTTCTATTGGGTCCTAGCCAAGAAAAGGAAAAGATTAGGCTATTGAAGCTCACTCGTCCAATCTCTGGGGTTTAACCAGAGGCACAATCCACTTAGCTTCACATATGCTTTGGGGATGGTGAAAGGCAAAAGTGGCACACAATAGAATCTCCTTGTGTCTTCCGGTGGGATTACCGTATCTCACGCTTGGACTCTTAAGGTGTCTCTCAAGAAGCACCGTCTTCTTCCCCGAGGAAGCACAACCGATTTCGTATGAGAACAGACGTTGACTGAAAGTGAAGTGATGTTGGCTGACGAGAGTTATTCTCTCTTCGGGTTCCCCGTGCGCGTCCACGTCCATCGCCGGGAGTTTCTCCTTCGGTGTCCCAATTTTGCAATGGGTTGCCCCTAACAACAGAGAGCGATGTCTCCAGTCAATGAGAGAGAGAGAGAGGAAATTGGTGAGAGAGAGGAAAAACGCGGGAGAATTCTGGCTTTCCCATCCCATAATATCCCGTCTGGAATGCGGTGTTTAGGAAGTTAAAGCCAGTGCCGGAGGAAAATCACATCCCACAGGATGACAATATCATTTGCCTCCCTTACGCAAATTAGTATTAGTCGCTACATATGAAAAGGGTCACGCAAATATGGAGAAATTGTGTCACAGATCGGCCTTTAGCCAAATGGGGGTGACGAAAGGGGGTTAAACATTCAAAAGTCATATGTTTTTAATTTTTGTAACCTTATTTTGAAACATTACTAATGGATATTGTGGACATGTATAAGGATAATCTGCAAAAAAAATCAATTTGATGGTACAATAATTAATTGTTAACCCTTTCAGGACGATTGGGTCTGTATCCTACTAATAAATTTCAGTAAGTGATAGACTTTGGAAAAAAAAATGATGCATAAAAGAACACTCGAAATGAGTCGTTTTTTTTTCAAAACTAAACATTTCAATTGTCTATGATCCGGTATCTTTAATAGTGTAGCCCAGATGGGGCTCACCTAAATAAAATGAAAAACTTTAAGAGGGAAAATGGGAAAGTGAAGCTGCCACCCGTATTTTAACTTCCTGAGAATGAATTGACCACGACGACTGATGCACACTCACACACAGAAAAAAATATTTTGTAAAAATGTTCCTAAATGTTTGTGAATTCCTATGGGGGAGTTACGAAATGCTCGCAAATCGTATAACTCACAAACAAGTTTGTAAAACTTTGTACTTTTTCACAAACATTGTTCGAAACATGATCACTTGACGAGCATTTTTTGTGCTATTACAAACATTTGTTCGTAAATGTTCGTAAACACACAAAAAAGGTTCGTAAAATTTTTCATTTGTTCGTAAATTTTTGTTTATCTGACGAATATTTTACGAACATTTACGAACAAATTACAAAATTTTACGAACATTTTTTGTGTGTTTACGAACATTTACGAACAAATGTTTGTAAAAGTACAAAAAATGCTCGTCAAATGATCATGTTACGAACAATATTTGTGAAAAAATTACAAACTTTTACTAAATTGTTTATGGGTTATACGATTCACGAGCATTTCGTAACTCCCCCATAAAAATTCACAAACATTTACGAACATTTTTACAAAATATTTTTTTCTGTGTATTATATTAATTGTCATAAACAATAAGAGAGCCATACAGCAACCTTCAGCCTTGAGACAGCCGTCGACAGAGTTGACGCGTGTTGAATAGGCTGTACGCTCTAAAATAGGAGGAGGTTAGGCTAGTTTGAGCTGTGAGACTACATTGACATACGACATTTTCAGATATTTCTAAAAGACGCTGGGCCTTACCAATGTTGTATTTAAATTACATTACGTTAAAAGCCCACTGGTAAAAATAAAAGGGTCAAATTGACCCTTTTCAAAAGGATGGATCGTATTTGACCCTTTGAAAGGTTCACTTTTGTATCACTTGAAATTTAGTATGCACATTTATCACGAATAATCATGTTTTATTGTAAACTTATTACTGATATCATATTTCTCTCATCTGAGCGAACACCAAAGATCACTTTTTCATTGTTTTTTTATTCGTTTATTCCGGAATTAAATAGATGTCAAAACCGTGACCCTTTCGAAGGGTACCTGGTGACCCTTTCAAAGAGTCAAATATGATCCATCCTTTGGAAAAGGGTCAATTTGACCCTTTTATTTTTACCAGTGCCCAGTTACCTTTAGGAACATACGAAATGTGTGAAAGAAGCCCCTCTTCTGGCTAATCTTAATTTTCTCGGATTTTAAAAATAGTAAAATATTCAATAATATTTTAATTTTAGACTTTAGACCTTTACTGTAGAGGGTTAATAAGCAAAAAAAAGTGTTTGACACTTTAGGAATGATATACTGTTCTCTGGTCGAAAATAAGCAATTAAAATTAAACCGACAAATTCAATAAATGAAACGTTTTATTTTAAACTTTGGAAAATTCAATAGAAGAGGATTCAAGGTCTTTTTTTTATAGGGAAAATTGAAAGCCACTGGTAAAAATAAAAGGATCAAATTGATCCTTTTGCAAAGAATGGATCAAATTAACATGCTCTATTATGAGAAATGTGAATTCGATGATCGAAATTTGATCAATCCTTTGCAAAAGGATCAAATTTGGATCAATTTGATCCTTTTATTTGTACCAGTGGCCATATAATGTGAAATGAACACCCTTCCAGAAACAATTAGGATATGAAATCTCAAAGCATCACACATTTCTAGAAAAGATAAAATAGAGAAACAACGCTATCCTACTTGAATTTTATTAGTTACATTAAATAAATTTCAATATTTTGACGAAAGTATCAACAGGGGTTCCATGACGTAAAGGTATTCTTTTGTCACTGGCTCATAACAATTAAGAAGCTTTCCTGAAAATATCGATGAATAACAATTTTTGTTTTTGTGAAAAATATTATGTACAGTTATCGTAGTTGCTTCTAGTACCAAAAGATTTTTACTTAAAAAAATAGGAAATATAAATAATTAAATAATTAAATGTAATAAAATTCATTCATCAATACGATCATTATAAAATTCCTCACTTTTGAGCTTAAATATCTATTATAAAAGTTATCCGGAGATTTGAAAAAATATACCTGATAACTAGAACTTTCTACATTGTAATAATGTACAAACTTAAGAAAGGGCACTTATATATTCAGAAAAAAATCATTTTCTCTATAAGACACCGCTCTCCTAGTAGTCCTTAAAGGGTTAATCAACTTGATAAACTTCTTGTTTAAACTTTAAAACTGCTCTAAATATATCTTTTTGCAACATAAATAAAGCAACTTGAGTTTTCCTAAAATTTAATGCTGTAGTTATTCAAAAGATACGCAATGAGTTAATTGATAGAACGCTGCTGTTCCAATTAGCTCAAACCAAAGAACTCTGGCAACACTATAGAAAGGGGCGAAATGATCGAACTTGTGACTTAAATTCTATACCTCAAAAATACTTACGCATCATTTACAGTTTACCGATTCAGTCGATTGAATTAAGTAAATAAATTGATTTACTCAAAAATTCACCCAAAATATAATAGTTTGGGAATAATACAATTGATTTTCGGACAAACTTAATTAGTGGTTCATAACCGATTTGAACCGATTCAGATCTATCAGAAATTCAGATCATGAAAATTTTATAATATCAAAATTCACGTTCCTTTTTTTTTCAAAGATGTTTTTTTTTATAGCTAACTGACTTTCTTATAATCATTTTCTTTTTCTTGAAAATTAGAATAAATTCAATTTAGTTCAAATTTATTTGAGCGCCAAAGATTAGGATAGATTTAAGCAAAAGTTCTGAGAAATAAATGTTAAGCATTTTGTGCTAAAATGGTCGCCAGAGGCATTAAAATTTAAAATGCAAATCAAAATTAAATATTTAGAACATAATAGATATATCTAAATATTTTTTACAAAATAAATTTACAAAAAATACTTCATAATTTCAGATCATAGTTCATTCAAAATTAATTATGATATATTATTTTCTATTGCTTATGGCAAAATTTGATTGCTTTTTCAGTCTTACGCATCACTTGTTAGTTCACAAAATTTATCTTTTGCGATTATCACAGTGCGCATTAAAGTAAAACTAATAGGTTGTTAATAATAATAATTGTATTAATTAGATTTTCATATATACTTTACATAATTAGTTTTCGACGTTTCTATACGATATACATAAATTGGCAAATTGCAATACTCTGCTGTAATTGAGAATATTGGGAACTTTTCCGGGAAATTTCTCAACAATTTCATCTTTAATTCATCTTAATTTACTTCTTCCAAATCGAAAGATTTATTCCTTTCTATTCTACAGTTATATGATTTAAATATGATTCAGAGATTATGAATTTCTTTGAATAATCAGAACAAAGTTCGAAAATCTATTGGAATTTTGTGTCATGAGTTTTCATTAACTACTATCGAAAAGAGCGCAAAAAAAACAATGTTTTAGAAGAAGAAAAATGTTTTTGCTCCTATTTTGCTTGGAAAATTCTATGGTGATGAAAATTAGACAATATCTCAACTGGAAAATTTTACTGAGATACAACGGAATTAAAAACAAGGGCCACATTTGGAGGGGTGGGAAGCACAAAAGACAGAATTATTTCTCTTCTCTCTCTCCCCACCATTAATATCGGATATTTCGATAACAACCGCGTCTTGGAATAGTGCCAATTTATAATTTAAGAGTTTATACACAGTGTAAAACAATGCAGTGGGAAAGAGTGGAATCTCGTATAAATTGATTTAACTGAAAGAATCAATCGTGTGGAAAATCTCTCATGTTGTGGGAATTTATAGACTGTGCGGCATGAAAGGTTTTTCTCACAAAGTTCTGACGAGTAAATCTTAAGGAGAAAGAAATTGATAACCCATTTTCATCCTATCGACCCCAAACAGACCTGAGATAACTTTTTAGATACCTGGATGAAGCAAATGGTGTTGCTCAATTTCAATTTGGCGCCTCGATTGAAGAATATTTCGTCACGACAGACTCTTCATATGGTCGGTTGATTCTTAATTGAGAAAGTTTTGCACTGGGATGATGGTGAATAATTTATTTACCTTTTTGCATTCCTACATACACGAAAAATTTAATTAAATTTTATTCTACATAGTTTATACATATATACGTACAGTTTGGAAGCGATAAACTTGTCCTGCAAAATTTATGCTAACACTAAATTGAAATGACCTAAACAATTCACAATAATAGAATCGATCCAATTTTAAATCCATTATAGGGCATTAAGGAATCACCTAAATCACCATGTAAATTAAATGGGTTTCCACATTACATCTGGTTAGGCACCAAATTTATACAGTTTCCATGTGAAATAATTTATTCTGAAAAACGTCAAGAACTATGAAAGTGATTGCTTACAAGATAGAATTTCAATTAAGAATTAAAGACTTTTAAATTTAATATATAAAAAAAGTCTCATTATTTACGAATTGAAGTATTTAGATTTTTATCTCCATTGAAACCGATGTAAATCGATTTATATATCTCACAATACATTATCCAAAATAGGTGAAGAGTAGTACAATTGAACTCTGGATAAAAAAATCATAATCGCTTCACATCTATTTGTCTACCAATTCATAACCAACCGGAATATGTTCAGACTTATTACTTGTCTAAATTGACTTAGAAATGCCCTCACTGTAGTCTTTTTACCATTTTAACTTTGATTTCCTCTTAATTGGAATGCTTCCAGGCTATTTCCGAATATGAATAAAATGATCTAACTAAGGTAAACATTTTTAAGATGTTTCCATTACGAAACCCTTGAACTAACCTGGGTAGACTTCTTAAACCTGCATTGAATATTTACAAAATTTAAATGAAAAATCGTTTAAAACGGTGCTATAACCCAATCCGCAAAAAATTACTCTGACTTAAAAATTATTTGCTAATAAATGGTCAAAAAAATTACTCCTAATTGGAATCTTAAAAATTAGTCATATTCGCGTCGAATTTTTGTCACAGCATTACTCAAGATGGAATTAGTAATATAATAGTTATTTTACGGTTCTAAAATTTACTCTACCATGTAGTAACAAAAGCGACTCCAAATGACGGTATTTTTCCGTGCAAAAAATGACGCGCCAAAAACAACGCATTTGGCGTTCTTTTCTAGCGCAAAACGTTAAGTGCACTTCACAACTTTGTATTGCATTACCACTGTAGACAATATTTTCTCAACAATTCTTCACATTTTCCATCGTTTTCTACTACATTCTATGTAAATTTCTCTAATTTTTCCCTAATTCACTACACACATTTGCGAAGATTTTTGCCGTTCGCCTATTGCTGAATGAGCCATCCGACATGTCGAAAATTTTCCCATTGGATGACAACAACACGAAAAAATCTTTTAAAATTTTCACTAAATAGGTCTTTTCGACACAAACTCCTAAATCACAAAATTTCATTTTGCAAAAAAAATGTTTGTGTGTTTATCGTGCAAAAAATTGCATAATCTTCACTTAACTTCTGTCGACACTGTACTTTTTCGAATCACAACACACATCTCTACTGAAGGAGTTTTTCCTCCCAATGTATACTATTATATTTTTGAGAAAACACGCGAAAATATCAATTACTTTGCAAATTCACAGCTCTGAATAGTTCTATTTGCCATTTGACAAGTGAAATTTTCCCTCAGATATATCCAGTGAGGAGAAGAATTTTTATTAGTACACTGGAAGTCGGCGTCATATTTTAGTCGTAGGCGGGTAATCTCAGAGTTACTATGACGAAAAATGACTTCCGTAATTACCGTCATATTATTCCCCACTTTTCGTCATTCGACTCTCTGACGACCGTCGTGGGACCCTTTTTGGAATCCAGAATACATACATCCAACGGTAATCTTACTTCAAATTGCTATTTGGGAACCACTTCTCACCAGTGACCTCCTGCACTAAAATCCTCAAAAAAAAACCTAATTATGGAAATATAATTGAAGCGGAAAGCATAAAATTTTATACAACTCGAACTCTACAGAGAGAACAGTATATATTGTAATCAATCCCTCAATTTTGAGACTTTCGACTACTTACCTTCGAAGGTGTTATATTTTTATAGAATTTTGGAACCGCTCTGTTTATCCGTCCGTCCGATCATTACCACGCCTAGAGCCTAAACAGTTAGAGATAGAGACTTGGGGCATTCGAGAGATCCCTCATAAGTCGACTCTGGGATCATTAACCAGCCCCTCATTCCCTCACCCCCTCCCTTTCCCCTTCAAAACCACATTTTTTTTTTTTGTATTTAAAATTGGTTTTAAAACCGTTTTTTGAATCATTCCTAATAACAGCTCTTCATGATCAAAAATTAAAAGGCCTCTATAAAACTATTTACCAACTAAATGAAGTCATGTTTGGGCTCGTTAGAAAAACCTTGTAATTACTGAAAAGCCTGAATCGACATCATTCTGATTTATAACCGATAACTAATTTTTATCCGAAATTGAATTATATTACGTCTAAGTTATTTTGGGGGTTTGATTTGAGTGATTCAATCCTTCTGTTCAGTAATAACCTTTCCGATTTTAGAGTTCTCTCTGGTTGAGGTTTTTTCTGTGCCGATTCGAAGGTAAATCAGGGAGAACTTATCAAAAAAAAAACCGTTAGAAATTCGAACGTTTATACCAAGTTACACAAAAGTGAGCAAGCTCACGAAAAAGAGAATTAATTGAAGAGAATTATTAAGATAAATATTCCCATTACATTTACTTTTTATACCTGCGTTGACTTATTTTATTGTAAATAAAGAAAAAATTACAGAGTTGGAATATATTTGTTAAACTCTGGAAACCATGTCTTTAAGTCCAAGTTACAATAGTTTCTGTCATAAAAAATAGTAACATATTTTACAATTTATGAGAATAAATTTTCAATTAATTTCAAGCTATTGAAAAAATGTGTTGAGTTAAATTTTCCTGTTAACACAATTTTATTTAGGTCATAGCATTTCCCAGGGGAATATCCAAAAATTAATAATTTTTGTTCTTCCTAAAGACAATGAAATATGGAGAAAAATTTCAAATTTTATTGCATGACAAGGTACGATTGTGTTTCTGAGGTACAAATTGCTTTTGTGCAGGAAGTGAAACATTTCACTGGGTGTTCTTGCGGACAAGAGAAAGTGATGAACATGATCATCTCAATATTTTATTGCTCCTCTAATGCTTAATCGCAAATCTTACGTCCTTCTGGCCCCATGCCATCGGTTGATTGTGGTGAGGCATCTTGTTTATTTCTCTTCCTCGTTGTCGAGGATGCTGTATCTGAAACGACATGGCAGTGAGGAACACAATGAGGGAATAAATTTTCTGTATTCGGCTGATGTAACATAAATATTTACATGATAATACTAATGAAGAGTGTGGACAGACGTGTCTCAGGGTGAGTGTATACAAATTCGATGGCGCGCTATTTCTTCCTAATACACAAAATAGCAAATATGATGAAGAAAATAACTGCAACTAGGATACATGCGTAGTTTATGAACATGTTGTTGTCCACAATAATAGGATCAAGACAGGGAAAAGGATTACATGTGATGTTGCACTCTATATTCTGGAAACTATTTAAAGTGAAATCTTCAGAAGATATATTGGTGAAATTTAGATAAGTTAGAGCCTTCTCACTGAGTAGTTGGAGAGCCGTTAAATTGTTAATGTGGTTAACGTGAATACCTATAAGGAGGGCTTCATCACGACGATTATTGGGTAATTGTGCACATTGCCAAAAAACTAAAAATTCCTCACTAATGTGCTTTACTACAGTTAAAACTTGCCATTGTAAATTTTTCATTGTACAATCTTTTGGTCTATTGCGATCGTCAGGATCACCAGCAAAATGCACAGTTGGAGGTTCCCTTGGACTGATAAAATTCAGCTCGACGTATCGAATATATTGAGGACAAATTTTTCCACTCAAGGGTATCATTTTGCTGAAATACTTTATTATATGCGACTCTCTATGGACATTTGCAACATCTACCACTTTCGAGAAGCTGAATTGCCAACATTCAATTGGGGCCAGAGGCTCAATGAAAATATGACCATCAGGAATGACACTTGGCACAATAAGTGCTGCAGGAATGTAAAAATCCGAAATTTCACTCAGTACAGCCGCTGCTGAGATGTTGGTCAATCCATTTTGCTTGACTTGAGGACACAGTCCTTGGAATACTTTACAATTCACCTCGAATGAGAGAAATACAAGGACAATTAGATGAATTTTCACTCGCATTCCGACACGATATTGAGGGATGTACGCCAAAAGTTCTTTCTTAAGTAGGTCTTCAAGACAACGCACATTCTCATGAGAACAGAAATAATACACTCAGAAAAAATTGAGAGTATTTAATAGCATAATGACAATCCTACCTTTATAAACAATAGGGGATGTCTATTACTATAAAAACTTCTAGTTTGAGAGCTTCAGACCCTATGGCCTCAACACACTAGAGAAATTTATGTCCATATTAAAGCAAATTCCCTTTTTTTGTCAATTTTTTTTGTCAAATTTTGTCAAAAGAAATTTTTGTCAAAAATTGCTTTTTGAAGGAAATTCCCTGCAGCGTTGTAGGGGGAAACGTCAAATTTCTGTCAAAAACGCAATATTTGACGAAAATTGCTCCCAATGTGTAGACGCCTTAATGGTGTCTATACACTAGAAGCAATTTTCGTCAAAAATTGCCTTTTTTTAAAAATTCTGACATTTCTGCCAACAAGGATAGGGGAAATTTTCTTTAAAAAAGGCATTTTTTAAAGAAATTGCTCCTAGTGTGTGGAGGCCATAAGTTTGTATAGGAAAAACTCTTCAATATGGACTAAAATGTCTCTAGTGTGTAGAGGCCATTAAGGGATTTTTGTTGAATTTTTTGTGGCTCTCCTGATCAATCAATCAATATGAAATTTTCAGGGGTTATTACATATATCTTTAAGAGTACAAAGATATCCTATATTTCAATTTTCAATGCAAAATGGAGGCGCAGCAATGCGCGGACTGTGGGTCGATTTTTTGGAGGCACCCCGCGGCAAACAGTAGAACTGGAGTAATTTTCATCCGATTGACTTGACATTTTCAGGATAGCTGCTTAGATATATTCTCTAGAGAAGTACACAGAATTTTGAAGATTGATAAACAATTACATTTATTACAAATAATTAAAGTCAATTTTTTAAACAACAAACCATGATTTTTTTTTCAAATTGCTACCAAAATTGCAAAAATCAATATTTCCCAATTATAATTAGTTTTATATGTACTTCTCTAGATAATGTATCTGCAGCTGCCCTGAAAATTTCAAGTTAATCAGATGAAAATTACTAAAATTCTACTGCTCGCTACAAGGTACCTCAAAAAAGAATTGACTTTCAGTCTGCTCACTGCTGTGCTGCCATTTTGTATTCAAAATTGAAATAAAAAATATTTTTGTGTTCATTAAGACAAGATATATGTAATAACCCCTGAAAATTTCATCATGATCGATTGATTAGAAAAGTCTCAAAAAATTCAAAAAAAAGAACCGCCAATTTTAGGCTTCTTCTAGATATAACCTATTAAATGATGATATTGAAAAATCAGAAAAACTTCTTTTAAAGTTGAAAAAAGAAATGAGCACTCATTTTCAAAATTCGACTGTTTACACTGTGTGACAAAATTTACCTTTTTTGTGAGTATCTGTGTCGAAAATACCAAAACTTGTTAGAGGGTCATTTGAGGATCTCGAATCTGAAATCAGTTTGTCCGGGTTACAACTAGAAGTTTTTTAATTATATATTTAAATGTGTAACTTGAAGCATCGAATTAACCAGTTGTAACATTTTCTGAATGTATAATAAAGTTCCTCTCAAGTTTCCAAAATTATGTAATTAAATGGACATTATCATAAAAAGTTTGTAAACAGTAACTCCATTAACGCATAGTTGTACGAATTTATTTAGTATGCACGGTAATTGGTTCGTATTAATAAATCTCTTAATTTTTATAACATATAAAATTTTATAAATTACTAAAGTCCATAGAAGTTTTCACATTAGCAGGACAGGGGCATACTATTAATGTTCATGTTCATGAAACTCACATTGGAAAATATTTCATGGTAATAATCAGTATTTTTTTTCTTCCTGTAGGGTAAGATAGAGTTACACGAGTTACACTGAACTAGAGCTACATAAAAAAACTATTTTTTGCATATTTCTAAAGGGCTAGGCTTTAACGTAATGTATATTAGGTAAACAAAACAATTATGGATCTAAACGAAATTATGACCAGTTCGCAGCTTTCTCCAGAAATATGCAAAAAAAGCGATCTCACTGTAGCACCACCTCACCTATCTTAGTAGGGGAGACCGGGCAGAAATAGCTAGCAAATTAAATTTTTCTTTGTCTCTAATTTATGAAAACCGTTTGAATGAGATCGATAAATATTTTAATGAACAGGAAGGACGTTAAATAGCCGGATTCAATAGTAGTGTTCTAATATATATTATTTCTAAGAAAAATTATTACAGCCCACTGAATAATTCATCCCTAACTACTTCTGCCCTGGTCCACCCTATTTGCCTAGTAACTACGTAAGAGGCGGAATTATAACTTTAAATACGATTTTTACGCTTTAGTGTAGTATTGGATCACTAGTATTTTTTATATAGATTTCCATTGAGATGCCAAACGATAAGTGATATTGAGTTTTGGGTTTCAGTTAAACCTCTTTAAACATACAAAGTTTTATCGTGTAAGAAGTGTAAAAAATAAAAAAAAAATAAATTGAACGCTTTCTCCAGAATATATTCCTTGCTGGAAATACCTATATTGTTGTGAAGCAAAATATTCTTAAAGCAGCCGCAGAGGTCTTCAACAAAGCTACAAAGAAGTAATTTTACCAAGAGGATGTCAACTAAAGAAGATATTTATTTTCGTTTATGACGCCTGTCTAAATTTTCCCCAGTAATTTTAAAAATTTTCACAAACCGATTTTAATAAATTGGCCCGAAAAGCACGTTTTGTTTCGAAGTACAGAATAGTGGTCTTCAGAGATGTTCTAGTGGTTATAGTGCAATGAATTTTTTATAATAAGAAGTTTCTGAGAATTCTATAAAGTGATAGCTACTCGTAAAAGTGCAAGCAATTCAACTTTTATTACAAAATCAATTTATTCAATCTCTGTTCGATTTTAAATAAATTTTTGAAGATTTATGAGGCAGTTTAAATCAAAATTCACTGTATGTTTAATTTCGTAAAATCTGGGATACTTTGACATTGTTATTTCCAATTTAACAACTCTATTATACTTGTCTGCTCCCTGATCAAAGTGAAGAGAAATCTTCATGTAATGTAAGAAATAGGCCAAAGGGATTTAGTTTGAATAAACAATTTTCTCAATGTTTCAAGAGACTTTATTGTCTGATTAATGGTTGTAATGTGTTTCCCTCTAAACCCAACTAGAGTATCACTAAAGAGATTTTTTATTCATGAGAAAACTATTGCTAGTCTATAGTGCCTCGGAGACTGAAAATCATTAAAAATTTGTCTTAAAATGTTCTCTATTTTATGCCATTATCTTGAGTTCTTTAATGAATATGCATAGAATTTCATTTCGTCCTCGAGCTGTTTAAACTGTGTCATAATTACAACATTGCAGATAATTGAGTTAACCATCTGAAATGCAAGAAGTCTCATTTTAGATACAGATTCTTGAGAGACTGTATGGATACTTACATAAACGACTAGATGAAAATTGAGAGGATAGAGTGAAGCATACAGATGAATGGGATTGTGGAGGATTCTGTAGAGAAGTTGATTGGCATCATGTGGGTTGGTGAGGGGATTGTCTTGTAGAGAATTTCTTAGAATATTAACTATTTGAATAGTCTATAAGAATAATTGCTAAGTGACAATAAGTGTTCGGCAGAATAGTAGAAATTTAATTATCTTGCCTGATTTTCAAAAACATATCCACATCTAACAATTCGGAACATAATCATGAGATATGGTAAGGTCCACAAAATGGTTACTGATGTAAAAGTTAGTCGGAATGATGAATCATAATTATCTGGGGTCCATACAATTAGAAATATGCGGTAGGACATGGCAACAACTTCAAAATTCCATATACTAAATATCAAATTGGAGAATGATTGATTGAATATGTCGATAGTTTTGACGAAATTGTCAATTAACCGAAATATACGAAAGGGATTAACACCATCTATCAGTAAATAATTTGAAGAAATTACATTAATTTCTCTTGCAATTATCTGAATGTTTTGCATAAAATTTAAAATGAAGAAAACAATAAGATGTATGTGAAATATCATAAATAGATAGAGGTACGATGATAGCAGAAAGTAAATGTCTTCTGAGAATATGAATATGGTGATCATCATCATCAAAACTGACAGACAAATATAATACATAGTAAATACGACTAACAGGACACATGATTGAACCCTGCGAAAGTTGATTCTTCTCTTGAATTCGTTATATATAAGATTTTCTAAAATTTCAAGAGATTCTAGCAAAACCTCAATTTTTTTCTTATTTAAAAATAGTTGAACAACAACACTTGCGAACCATACTTCCACGAAGAAAACATCGGAAATTAAAATAACGTTAATTACATTGGATTGTTCAAAGTACAAATTCGTGGAGGATACACTTGAAGCCGATAGGAAGCAATAGATGCTTAAAAACGAATCTCCAATTGCGAAAGATATTGTTAGAGGGTTAATTAGGATTTTGTAAGTTTTGGACAAGTATCCCAGACTTTTAGTCCGATGTGCCATGATGTACAAGCAAAACTAAAGAGCGCTGAAAATGGTAATGTAATTCATGTAATTCAATTAGAGTAGTTAATCAATCGTGAATAACATGTTAAATATTCATAAATGTTCCTTTGAAGACTTAAATAGCTCAGTTTTGTAATTTTAACTCCTTTTAAGTACAGAAATTTAAAACAACAATAACTATATCAATTCTGTATAAGTAGGAAAAGCATACACATATCAGGACACCGAACAAGGGTGTATGGTAAAATAGATTTTGATTTTCGTGTAATATGATCAATGAAAATTAGAAGACATAAAGTTAGTATTCTTTCGATACGAATATTATATGTTTATACCAGAGGTGTGCAAAAACCGTTGAAACCGAATTAACGTCAAAATAAGTTTGTTATAGTAGCCTTTTGACCATTAACGTACATGTTTCATTTGACGTTTATTCGGTTTCAACTGTTCTTGTACGCCTCTGGTTTATACATATAGGAGGTACATAAAATATCATAATGGCCACAATATTCATAGATAACGGCGCTACTGAATGATTTTTTGCTCTTAATTTGAAATTCATTTTAACTAAGCATTTTTACGAAGCTTTGTTTTTATATTTTATAGCGTAAAAGCTTGAGGATCAGTTGATAAAATAAAAACACTTGGGGTAGCGACAATAACTATTTTTATTTGTTGTATACCTCAACTTCACTACTAAAGTTTTTGATTACTATTTTTATAGGGACTCCCAAAATGTAAAACGTGAATAAATAAAATGAATATTCAAAATAATTGTAAGCAAGTTATACAAAACACATAAAACACCAAGACAACTTTAAGGAACATCTTTTGTGACTTAATAATGAGATTTATATTCACGGTTTAGGTGAAAATTATTCAGTGTTCAGATATTCAATGTGTGAAAAGATCGAAACATTATTAGCAAAAAATAAAAAGTTATGATCCGTCTTGATATCTTCACTGAGAGAAATCCGAAAAAGTTAAAATAACATTCCAAAAATGTTTATTTCACCCTGCAGTATTGATCCGAAATCGGTGTAAATAATATGCTCTTTGGGTGTATTAGGGGTTAAAGTTACCCTTTTTATGTTAATTTTAACCTTAAAAAGGTGTAAAATTAACATTAAAAAATGTTGATATATTTTTACACCTAAATAGTGTTAAAGTTATAAGGAAAAAACGTTAATCGCATCCCCGTTTTTTTTTAGTGTTATATAAGATTTAAAATTGTTCATTTATTTACTTACCATAATTTATTTAATAGTTACACATTAAAAGTGTTTTTCCCTTCCATATTTGGTTCTTTATTTCGTAAAACAAAGTAATTTAAAAACACTAAAACAAATAAATTTTACAACGTAACACCCAAATAATTCTTTGCGAAATGATCGAACTCACGAGAGAGAGCTATCCGTGAATTAACTTTTCGCATGATTTTTGGATTGACGATTTATTACCGATAAAATTAATTCACAAATTATAAATCAATTCAGAACTAGAAAATTGGTTAAGTAGTGTGCATATTAGAATGTTTTCGACATTAGTAACATGCCCGTACATCGCTGCAGCCGTGTTCGAAATTTCAATACCTTTCCAAAAAATCTAAATTTAACCAAATCTGTTAAAAAATGCGCACTCCAAAGTGATTAACCTTTGACCTTCAATAAGTCAAAATGGCCATTTTTTCAGTCATACGTATGTATGGACGAAATGATTGCCTAGGCTACCTCTCCAACAAATTTGAAAATACAAAAAAAATTTAGTATATTTTTCGAAATAAACTTAAAAAATCATGGCTTTCGAGGGGTTGGAGAAAAATGATCAGAAAACGGAAAAAACTTACAAAGATAATGTTTTTTTTTTTTACTGGAGGTTACCGAAGACTGGAAGTTTATATACTTTACCGTTTTAACTCCAGAACGGTGATTAGTTGGAGAAAAGCAGAGTATATAACTACACTAAGAGAAATCCGAAAAAGTTAAAATAACATTCCGGAAATGTTCATTTAACCCTGCAGTATTGATCCAAAATCTATGTAAATATTACCCTTTTTAGGTGTATTGGGGGTTAAAGTAACCCTTTTTCATGTTAATTTTACCCTTAAAAAGGTGTAAAATTAATATTAAAAAATGTTTATATATTTTTACACCTAAAAGTGTTAAAGTTATGAGGAAAATAGTTAATCGCACTCTCTTTTTTTTTCTCAGTGTACTCTCTCATTGAATTCGAACAGTAGTATTTTACAATATGTTTATAAACAGAGCTTTTAGAAATTAATGTAAACAAATATATGTATTACTGAAAAGAATTTAATTATGTTATAGTGTTCATGATTTAATAACAATTCCAGATAATCTATTAATAAGATTCTTAATCAAATTAGTGCAAATCAACATCTTAAAAATCCGAAGAAGGAAGGATTTTTTGAGACTGGGGCAAAATTTGTCAAAACAAAAATTTCAATATTCACTATTTTCTAAAATAAAAGAGACTGAGGCTTGAAATTTTTATTATAAATACCTTCATAAACTTTCTTAGACTTACAAAGTTTCAAGGGATTTGAGGAAGGATTATGTAAAATAAAAACTAATGAAATTTTGAGCCCTATTTTTGAAATATTTGGCTTACAGAAAATATCAATACTGATTAACTCAATTTAAGCACATTTCTCGTTAAGATAGAGAAAAAATATCTTCAACAAAGTTGTAGAGGAATAAATTTCCTATAAAAACATGTCTATTTGATATTCTTGACGTTTGCGAGAGTAAAACGTTACAAATTTTATCCGAAGACTGACAAAATTTGCCCCAGTAATTTTGAAAATATCCACAAAATCGACTTTTAGAAAAGAATTCGAAAATCACATTTCTTTCGAGAAAGAGGTAAATAGTCTTCTGCAATGTTGTAGAGCAGCAAATTTTCTATAAGAATATGCTCATTATAAAACGTTTGAGTTTTCTCAGAGCTCGTGGAAGAATTAAATATGCGTTTTGACAAGTTTTGCCCCAGTCTCCCCTAATGGTTGAAAAGGATCATGCAACTTATCAAGATAAAATATAGGTTTAAAGAATAATGAATGGGGTGAGGGTAACAAGGAAGAAGACTAAACTAGATAATATTGATTTATGTAGAAACCATTGAAAACCGGAAGTCGATATCTCCTACCGTTTGCGCTCTACTACAACTTCAAAACAAGCATATTTATATTGCTCTCTCATGAATTCGAACAACAAGATATAATTTTTGAAAGAGAAAATCAGGTAAATAAATTAATGTTTTTTAAATTAAGTAATTGAAGTTACGGAAGTTCCTAATATTCTGAATCGCAGTCTCTCACAGTTTGATCTCTCTGTCCTGTACCAGATAGATGCACAAACAGCCATTCGTAAGTCTTTTTAACACTTAAGAAAACCCCAAAAATAGATTTTCGTCTTGAGAAAATCGCTAGTGAGTTTTCTTTTAATACTTTATTATACATAACTAATATCAACACACTCTATCTTTGTTGTAATGTGAAGAATAAAGTTCATTGGTTTATTTGTTTATTTCAACACCTACACAAGATTCTTTTTCTGCGTCTTTTGACACTATTGTGGGTTGTTTATGACAACAAGAACTTGATGTCACAATTTCAAAATCCTACGCATTAGGGGTTAAAGACCTAATTGATGACTATCCTCGAGTTGCTTAAATTGAACAAGAATGATAACATTTGTAGCAACAAAGTTGACCATCTAGAACGAGATGGATAATTAATTAATCAAGTGAATAATACACAATCCATCAATTATTACATAAAGGATAAATCGATAATCCAATTGATACAAATGAGCCATTATGCGAATCGGTTGATGATGGCCCCTGTGGATTGTACGACACCCATTGAGTGCCACTTGTGTAGACGTGTCCATCAGGGTGTCTCTCACGATTCCATGAGTCCTTTCGAGAGCAGTCAGAAGGACTTGTCCGTTCCGCGTGAGAAGGATTACGACAAAGATGTATGGAAGCATTAATGAAAAATCAGCCACTGAGAAGACAAGTGTTACAGCAAACTCCGAAGGTTCAACAACAATCCAAGCAAAAAAGTAGAGGTAGTAGCTGGTAACTATGGTACAGAGTGTAAGTGTAAGTAGTAGGTGAATTCCGAAGACTTCATTGGCGCACTCTATAATGTTAATAAACTTAGTGATAATGAGGAAAACTTCATACTTCCTCTCGTCCGTGGCTTTGTCATCCAAAGGTGGAGGAATGAGGAACCATTCAGATATTCCATTTAAAGTTTCAACCTCCACTGCCAGACATAATACAAAATTTGCTACATAAACTGAAGTTAAGAGAATCAAATATGTGATTATAAAGTAGAATGATCCAATTAGTATATAAATTGATACGCTATTACAAAGTACAAGAAGAAATGTAGAGGTTTGATAAACAACGGCAAACATGTAACACAGTGTAAGGAGGTAGAATACAATGTTAGAATGCAACTCCTTAGATGCTATATCCCCACAGAATTGATTTTCAATCGTATTCTCAAAATCTCTTATGAGTTCCAATAACTTCATATGGCGCTCCCTTTTGCAAAAATTGACCACAATAATTGCTGTGAACCACCAGGTGGTGATAATCTTATCAACAATTATTATTGTGTCCGCCACTCTAGATCGGCCAGAGACTGCCAAAGCTTCATGAATTCTCGGATTCAATAGACACGCAATTGCGGTGAGCATTGCAGAAGTGAGCAGGACGACAAGTGGTAAATAGGAAAACACTTTTCTTCTCCCATGAGGGCTCTTATGGGCGAAACACATAACAAATTTGTGCAATTTGTAGAGTTTTCCCAAGCTCTTCACCAAACCCATATCCCTAGCTCCAAATACCAAACTGAAGAAGAGCTTCCAAGAATGGTGCTCAGGTGATTGTATTGAACCATTAGTGGAATTATTTTACTACACAGATACAAACGCTTTATTAAATATTAACTGCACACAAGATAAAATTTTCGAATCAATTACAAACACTGTGAAGTTATGTTATCCAAAAAATCTTTTGTTGTCCACTATATTATTCTATTATTACCAAATTGTCAAACACAAATAAAGTCATTAGCATCATTCCAATGAAATTTAGCACCTGAAAAAATTAAAAGTTATTGGTTGAAATTATTGCTTTTATATATTCATAATTAAAGGAAAACTGCGAAATGTCGCCCCTTGTTATTTTATTCATGTTTTTTTATGAAAAAATAAGACAATTAAAGTACCATCCAATGATTTTAGGTAACACCCCTCAAGAAGCTGTAGCTAATTAATCATTATATTTTATATTTTTAGGGGAAGGTGAGGAATTTTCAGATAGAGAAAGTGTCATCTCCTGACATTTGCTATACTTCGATAGAAATTGGTAAAAACATTTATATTTTAGAAAATCCCGTAGGACTTCGGTCCTTCAAACATTCATAACAGGGTCTGATGGTTTTTATTCGTTAAACAATTTTAATTATTAGTTGTCGGTTTCGATGAGTAATTTAAATCTTATCTATTTGGGTAAGCGTCGGTGCATGGAGCAGCTAAGAAAAAATCTATAGATCTCCTTGGTTCATACGGCACAGGATCTTTTTCTAACTTTTTTAAACAATTTTCAATCTGTATATTTTTCTTGTGGTTTCTTGTTGCAAAAGTTGCAAAAATAGATAGGAATATAATTGCAGTGCCCCAGATCCTATGCCCTATCAACCAAGGAGACCCTATCATTAATCAAGAAAAATAGATCTGACCCAATATGACCACTGAGTAAAGCTGGAAGCCCAAATCGAAAGCTTTGTGAAAAACCAATTATTTCTTAGATACCCCATATCCCGATGCTTACCGGAATTGATAATACTCTTATTATTAGAGTCACGTCCCTTTTTCATGTACCAAAAAAATATTTTGACCAGGACTTTCCTAAGTATTTTGGATGACATAATCTAAAGAAAAATTCGGGTTTAAACAGGTTACGACATTTCACAGTTATTCCACGAATTTTTAAAACATTACTTGGGTAAAAATGTTGTAGTTTAGTGGTTTTACAAGAGGCTCATGAAGCCTTCGTAGAATAAGTCCACAAATTTCCGATGATTCACAAGAGTAATTATTAATTAGACTATCGTTTCTTTCAATGATTTTTTGTAATATTTGTTTACTATGACCTATGGTAAATATCAATGTGATATTCGGTAATAAGCTCATTGTATAAAAAATTATTACCCCTACTGTTATTAAAGTACCGTCATAATTTAATAAAGATACCACAATTGCATAAGAATAGCAGCTAAGCAAGAGAGCCTTAAATTTACTATTTATGAAAAAGACAATTCCAAAAACTTTGTATATCATTTGAATAATATCTGAACTCTTACATATAAGACTAAAAATTCTTTTTTGATTTTCTTTATCGTAAAATCTCATATATTTTTCTAAAACTTTGTTTACTTCATTAAATTCTTGAGCAAAAAGTTTGATAAAATTTGTCATATATAATGTTGATAGTATTGGAGTAATAAAAAGGATTTGATGCAAGATAATTTCATAAAATGGAATTTTAATGATTATTAAAAGACAAGTAAGTGCCAATGAATAGAAGACAGAAATAAACAAAAATTGAATATTTGTTGCATAGACGTTTAACTTAATATCAATAGCGAATTGATTATTGAACAAAATTTCAAACTCTTCCACCAGTTTAATTAGCATCAAATGTTCCTTCCGAATAATAAAATTAATAATAATAATCAATGAAAACCAGAGAAAATAAATATACTTGTCTAGAATTGTTATTAAACTGCATATCACCGTTGTATATTGCGAAAAATATTTTACTTGTATTTTAAAAACAATTGCATAGTTCGTGAGTACAACTGCAGCATCACAAAATATAAACAACATAGAAAAATACCGCATGAACCAACACAACCAACCACAAAAATTCCTGGTAAAAGAACTCAAAAAGAAAAAATTTTGAATTTTATATAAATATTCCAAAGCGTATGTTAGATTCATTCTATCCGGATTCATGTTTACTACTAAGAATAATAATATTTAAGTGCTCCAGTTTTACGCTTTTGCCCCTTTTCCCCTATCTGCTGCATAATTATAATATAAGTAAAAATTGGATAACATTTTTTTTTATATTGTAATCCTTTTATCTTAATGAATATAAATGATATATTTCGATTTAATAATACAATTTTTTAATCGTACCCTTGGCAGTGGAAGTTCTAATTAAAATAAATCCAATGCATGTACGTACTTAATATGTACTCTCAACAGATGTACGTATGTCCACTCAACCGTTAGGTTAACTCACCTTTAGTAATCATTGATGATCAGATGACTAATTCGATTTTTCCAAAACCAGTCAATGATCAATACCAAAATTTCGTCAGCAAAACAGCGTTATCGTTATTTTTTTTACACATTAACGATTAAAATTGAAATTAAATTTAGCATTTTACTTCCGATTTTTTTCATTCATTTCACAAACAAAGTACATAAGTTTTAATCTGTGATTATCAAACTGAAGAAGAGCTTCCAAGAATGGTGCTCCATGTGAATTTAATCATGTATTTTATTAGACAAATATACACACTTTTTATTAAGTATTAATTAATTGCATACAAGATCAAATTTTCGAATGAATTACAAACACTGTGAAATTATGCTATCCATAACATATTTGTTGTCCGTTCCATCATTCCATTATTACCAAATTTTCAAAAACAAATAAAGTCATTAGCATCATTCCAATGAAATTTAATACCTGAAAAAATTGAAAGTTATGTTTTAATTGTTTCTTAACTTTTTTTTTATAATTAAAAGAGAACTACGAAATGTTGTAACCTATTTTTCTGACAAATGTAATACTAGACCAAATGATGAAGTTTAGCAGAAATATAACTTTGGGACACACCCACTTAAAAGCTATAGTTGATTTAGCATTATATTTTATATTATATATTTTTAGGGGAAGGTTAAGCAGTTTCATCAAGAGACAATATCTTATTTCGAGATCCTTCCCTACCCTTTGAAAATGATGATTAATAAAAATATTTATGTTAGACAAACAGTATTTGAGCCTTATGTTCGGAAAATCATTAACTACGAAGTGATTTTTCATTCAATTTTGTTATTGATTGGTTATAATTGCATACAAATAAAACTTTCCAGGATTTTCGATTTTTAAATGACCATGAATTGCAATTACCTACGAACCGCTTTAGCTTATAGACAGGATCATATGACAGTTTGTACTGTTCCGTGTGCTATTATATCCAATTATTAAAGTGACGTTTGCTCAAACGTTTCTTTTTTACGGTGTCTGATATTATGAACCTATAATTTGCAAGCAAATTAATTTATTTGTTATTCTTATAAAAATTAACTTAATTAAATTTTGGCCATTTAAAATTCAGTAAATTTCAATAAACTGGATATAACTTATGAAGGGGCGTGACAATCCAGAAAAACTTTTACTTTTAAGAGGTTACGACGCTTCGTAGTTTTTCCTCAATTTTTAAAACATTACTTGAGTAAAACGTTTATAGTTTAGTGGTTTGATAAGT
The DNA here is from genome assembly GCF_024763615.1 of Phlebotomus papatasi. Classification (NCBI taxonomy): domain Eukaryota; kingdom Metazoa; phylum Arthropoda; class Insecta; order Diptera; family Psychodidae; genus Phlebotomus; species Phlebotomus papatasi. Next base: position 75,559,514 of record NC_077224.1, read on the forward strand.
GGTTCATGAAGCCTTCGTAGAATAAGTCCACAAATTTCCGATGATTCACAAGAGTAATTATTTATTAAACTATCGTTTCTTTCAATGATTTTTTGTAATATTCCTTCACTATGACCTACAAGAAATATCAATGCGATATTTGGTAATAGGTTTATTGTCAAAAGAAATATAAATTGCACTTTTTCTGGTGTAGCGTCATAATTTATTAAACATATCATAATTGCATAAAAATAGCAGGTGAGTAAAATAGCCTTAAATTTACTGTTTATTAAAAAGACAATTCCAAATACTTTATATATCATTTGAATAATATCTGTACCCTTACATATAAGACTATAAATTCTTTTTTCTTTCTTTTTATCGCAAAATTTCACATATTTTTCTAAAAGTTTATTTACTTCACTGAATTCTTGAGCAAAAAGTTTGATAAAATTTGTCATATATAATGTTGATAGTATTGGAGTACCAATCAAAATAATATGTACGAAGATTTCGTAAAATGGAACTTTATTGACGACTAAAGGTGAGGCAATTGTCAATGACAAACAGATAAATATAACTAAAAATTGAATATTTGTTGAATAGACGTTCAACTTAATACCAATAGCGACTTGTTTATTTAATAACATTTCAAACTTTTTCACCAGTTTTATTAACATCAAATGTGCATTTCGAATCATAAAATTAATAATAACAATCAATGAAAACCAGAGAAAATAAACATATAGATTCGAGATTGCTATTAAACTGGACATTGCCGATGAATGTTGCGAAATAAGTTTAGCTTGCATTTCTAAAGCAATTGTATAATTCCTTAGTACAATTGCAGTATCACAACATATAAGAAGTAATGCCAAATTCCGAAAAAACCAGCACAACCAACCAGAAAAATTTCTGGTAAAAGAACTCAAAAAGAAAAATTTTTGAAGTCTATATAAATATCCTAAAGCGTTTGTTAGATTCATTCTATTCGGAATCATGTTTACTACTAAGAATAATAACACCTAATTGCTTTAGTTTTAAGCTTTTCCACTATCTGTTGCATAATAATAACATATTTTGAATAGGATAGCATTTTTTTAAAAACATCAAAGTTTTATCTTAATGAATATAAATGATATATTTCGATTTGATAGTAATATTTTTAATTGTTCCCTTTGAAATTAAAGTTCTAATTAAAATAAAATCCAATGAATTAATAATGAAAAAATGGAATACCGGGCAATGAAGAATTCCGGACATACTAATTTTGAATTAATAATGGGGGTAATCAGAGCGAAAATTTGTTTCCGGTATTCCATTATTTGGGCACTAAATTGGTTATGTGGTAGAGTACTTGCTCTATGATGGAAGTGTCTCAGATTCGAATCCCATTTAGGGCCTTTAGGTAGCTAGGGATTTTTCTGGCGTTAAAGGTGTTCGGAGTTCGGATTGCATCCAGTGAGCATCACTGCACTTAATTTCACGAGGCATGGGACTGACAATCTCAATCTGTATAAGAAAAAATAACAATGGATGTTCCGAACTCCCCTTGTGGGAAAGCCTAAGTTCCTCTATGGAACGTTGTACCACCATTATTACACTGAGAAAAAAATGGGGGTGCGATTAACTTTTTTCCTCATAACTTTAACACTTTTCAGGTGTAAAAATATATAAACATTTTTTAATGTTAATTTTATACCTTTTTAAGGGTAAAATCAACATGAAAGAAGGGTAACTTTAACCCGTAATACGCCTAAAAAGCATAATATTTACACCGTTTTCGGATTAATACTGCAGGGTAAAATTAACATTTCCGGAATGTTATTTTAACTTTATCGGATTTCTCTCAGTGTATTAATATTATTATTGTAACATTCAACGGTTGATGTCTCAGACCGTAGACAATTCTGAGGTTATCTACGAGTTTGCGATAGAAATTGAATTCAAAGCTTCCATTTCGAATTCAGTAATTTATTCCGTTTGAGACTCATTTAGAATCTTTGATTCTAGATCTTATTATTTTATAAGATGCTATTCAAGAGTATATTAATATTTTGATGTTCATTAATGGCTTTTTTTAAATACTTTTTAATAGAGTTGTTCGAACCCTATACGAGTTTGTCCGGAATTTCGTGTAGCCAGAAATTTCAGGTTTTAATACATGATATCTAAATAACTATTCATTACTTAAGTAATTATTGCAAAACAGGCTACAAGTTCGAAAATTTTGAAATCTGTCAACGGTCAATACAAAAATTTCGTCATCAAAATAGTGTTATCGTGATTTTCTGCACATAACAACACATAAAACAAAATAAGTAAATTCAGCGTTTAATTTTAATTTTTTTTTACTATTTATTTTTTGAACTAAGTGGTAAATGTCACATATTTATTAATAATAATAATTTGCATTAGACATGTATTGAAACTGTACTAATATAAGAATACTGGTAAGAACAACGTTGAAGGCCTGAAAAGTATGAAGTTTTTATTTAAACAATCAATGTTCGAATATTGCAATAATATTTAAAATTTATTTACTATTTATTTTTATTCTTACAGAAATATATATAGAAGAGTTGAGAGTTTGAAACTTTACACGAAGATCTCGAGGATTCAGAAGTCTTCTCAGTTGTATTTGTGATGATACAAATGTATAATCGTACGTAATTATATCTATGATCGAGCTTATTTTTTCTACAACATTCTTAATTCGACTACCTGTATTGCCAATAATGAAAATGACTGTCATGGAAGGAATCAAGTGAGACAGAACAATTATAAAGGATGTCATTGATAGAGCGATATCCCTCATAAGAATTAAATTTACCGTTAAAATATAAATACAACAACTGATTACAAATGCTGCAAAATGATAAGCTAAAAAAAGTAAACTACCAAATGCATTGTTTACTAAATGTAATATTTCGCAAAATATAAGTTCGACTTTGCAAATGTATCTTATGTGTTTAGAACCATATTCACTTAATCTGTGGTTCATTACTTGGTAAACATCATCAATTTCCTTAGTTAACAATCTTATAAAATTTGTAACATAAAAAATTGAATTAGTTGATATACATCCTAAAATAAGAACGAGAGTTAATGCATAAAATATTCGTAAATAACAATTCACATCGGTGCACTTCAACAAGATCATAGACAAAACATAAGTAGCAATCAGAAGTATTGAGTAGTATAAAAGTGTCAAATAGAATTGAACATTGGACGCAGTTTTCCTCAAAGAAGTTTTGCACTTAATCTCATTCTCAATAAACTCCTCGAATTCTTTTGTCACAGCTAAAAGTTTTAAATGCGATTTTCTAATACTCCAATTAACAAAAACAATCGTAAAAGTCCATACAAAATACGCAAAGTGTGCACCTGAATAAACAGCTGTAGTTAGCTCAGATTTATTAAAACGATATAATGCCTTAAATCTTTCTCTATATCGAACAATATATACATAGAATACATAACAATACATCAACATTATGGTACTCAGCATCAGATATAGTATCCTAAAATATATATGTTTCTTTTTTCCAAATTTCATAAAATAAAGAATTTCCCCAATAAAACTATAATTTCCAAGAGCCTCAACGAGTTTCATAACTAATGTTGCATTAGATACTCAAAGAAAAACGTATAAATTTCAATTAGGTTTATTACGACGAATTGATCTTCCAGTGATCTTTATGGTTTTTACGAACCAAAATGTTATCAGTGATAAAAAAAATCTAAACTTGTTCTATAACTACTATTGGATAGAAATACTTGATTCCTACTAAACTGATTCCAGAATTGTTGGACATATATATACCAAAGATATAAACGATATGACAATGATGTGGAGAAAGTAAAATTGAAATCATGCACGCCCCATCACTTCTGTAAATTAGAAAAATAAATAATTAGAAAGTAATTGTTATAAAATCTAACGCTGCCTTATATCGCATACTGTATTGCATTCAATATTGTATATTGAATAGACCAACTTTAATTCATTTCAATTAAAATGCAATACGTATACGACTAAAAATGCATTATTTCAAAATAACTCAGGGGAAAATCTGATAAGCTTAAGACAGCTGATATTCTTTTAAGGTAAAGTCGGAGAGTCAGAAATACAAATAAGTGAAAAATAATTTGTGAGTTGAATTTTGCGGATTAAAAATATTGTGGAAGAACTAATTTTATACGTTGGAAGATATAAAATAATCTTGAAGGTGTTGTTTTGGGTGTTAAAACACCCAAAATTGTCATAATTCTTAATATTATATTATAGTTTGCTTTTATTTGGCAAACTTTGCAATAAACCTTACAATTAAACACTAATTACTCCACATACTTTCTACATTTCTCGAGTTAGTAATCATGTAAAATTCCGTATGTAGAGTAAGGGGAAGTGCCCATGCTTGGTACGATCCAAAGCTTCACAATGACAAAATTTTTCCCAAGTTTCTCAATAAATGTTACTCATTGCACCAATATTTTAAAAACTAAGGGAAAGTGCCTAGACTTTAAAATATAATGTCGAGTCATATTTATTCAGAAACAATAGAAAAAAATTAGTCATCATGAAGCTTGGGACCGTGCAAAGCATAAGCACTTTCCCCTATTTTGGTATATAGGAAAAACTGTCAAATATGCACAAAATTTCTTTCGTGTGTAGAGGCTATAAGAGACACTGTCGGTACACATTAACAGCATTAGGAATAACATTAAAAATTGCACCAATAACCACACTAAGGGAAATGGATCTGGGAGCCGGGATTAGAAAGAGGTGTTGAATATGCACCATGGCAATCGGGGTTTAGATTTACACCATAAAAAGAAGAAAAAAGTGAAATTCACACCAACTTCGCTTTATAAAAAATTAACCCTGCCGAGTGTTACATCTACACTATTCATACAATACGTGAAAAAGGACATAAAAATGTATTTTTTGTCATCTAGGAATGTCATGAACATGTCTAGTCGGAATTTAGTACACTTTTCTTTATTTATGATATGAAAAAAGTATTAAAAATATATTATTCTAGAAAATAATACGCTGTTAAAAAATTTAAACCTCATCGAGTGCTAAATTTACACTGCTGGCAACAAAGGTAAGCAAATACAAGACGAGTGTGAAAAACACACTTTAGTAGTGTTTTTCGAACACTTACTCGGGGTTGTTGAACAAAAGGACGCTTTTAATTTTTTTTGCATTCCTCGCTTTGTTTCAGTCTTTCAAGAGCGTCCATTTAAGAAAGTGCTCCGTGTCCGTGTTAGTCTTTTTCTGTGTAATTCTGTGATAAAATTGTGATTTAGACGCCAAATGTTTATGTGTGCAAACAAATAAAATGTAAAATGTGTTTAAGTGTGCAAATTTATTTAGAATTTGGTGAAAAAGTAAGATATTTGCTGGAAAAAGAAAAATTTTCTGGTTTTATATGGAAGTGTTGATAGTGTGCTATGGGTTGCCTAAAAACTCTAGGAATTTAGAAATAATTTGCACTACATAAATTTTATTTTTGGTTACTTTCTTTTGCAGTTTTGGGGAAAACACCTTTTTTTCATGTCGGAAACCTGTGGGCTTTTTACCTTTATGTACTACATAATGCAAAGAATGGAAATGAAATTCACTATCACTATCTTCCGAACACGGTTGCACACTTTTATAGACCTCAAA